>NW_020456198.1:3190500-3219796 GCF_003342845.1 Nothoprocta perdicaria
AAAAAAAAAAAAAAAAAAAAAAAAAAAAAAAAAAAAAAAAAAAAAAAAAAAGGAGGGAAAATGAGACTGAGGAAACATCTGCTAAAGTTTTCCTGTTATTTCAGGAATGTTTGTATAACTCGAGCATTCCCTAACTTTTTTCGTATCACGGACAACATCTTCTCTAAAAGATTGTCTCATGCCCCACACCCGAATGCATAACCTCTCTCCCAGCTTGCATTTGCTTACACAGAAAGGCAGTATTAGGAATGTGCTTAATGTATCTGAGTTTTGTTTTAACCGGAGCAAGCAGCTGGAAGCGAGCGGGGTGTTAGAGTCAGCTCGTGTCTCGGTGCGCTGCTGCAAGCGGCTTTTCCAGCCACAACCGGAGACCCTTCGAACCTCTTGGTCTCCTCTTGCAGCTGTTAAAGCACTGAATTATGCAGTGCTCCATAACCCCAAACTAAAGCCCTTTCCGTCTAGCAGAGAGAAAACACCCATGGAACTGAGGCAGCCTTGTGTTTCTTGTTATAAAATAATGCAAGAGGCTGGTCTTGTTAAACTTTTAGTAGCCGTCCGCTTCAGATCTGCACATAAAGAGTGCCGAATACTGATCTAATTATTGAATTTGCTCAGATGTTGCTGAAATTGTAATAGATGGAGTGCATTGCATTTGGGATAAAAGGTAAAAACTCACTTGGGCTGTCTTGGTGCCATCGTAAATGAATCATCACTTTGCTATTAAGACCCGTACTCGATCATGCAATCCAGAGCACAAGGAAGAGTCTTCAGAGCACAGAGTTTGGTTGCTTGTTCGCAGGGAAAATCTCCTGGATGTTGGGCAGAGTTGAGTGCACTTTGGTTGCAAAGCTGGAAGGGTGTTCCCCTTGGATATGTAGACCTCCAGATAGGCTGAAAATGCCTTTTCTGTCAAATCAGAAGGAAAATAACAAGGAAAGCTCCAGTCAAACACTTCAGTTATCATCAAGGCTGTAGCTCTATGTGGTACCAAGTCATTCCAGGTTCTGGAGCAGTGTCCTGGAGCAGTTCCCCTCGGCTGAGTTTAACACAATAATATTGGTTCTCAGTGCAGTTTCTAGTCCCCACAGGCTTTCCCCTCCTCCATGCCTCTACATGAGACATAATAAAATCCATCCTGTAAGGAAAGGATTTTTTTTTTTTCTTGCTCAATGAAAACCACATGATGCTAGCCTTTGGGGAAAAAAATACATCAAGTTGTACATTTGCTCCTATGCTAACATTGGGAATTGATTTTAGGACAGACTAGAGCAGTATTACTCAGTACTTTAGCAGTACTGTAAAAATTGGTGTCAGGTTGCCAGTATAGGAATTACTGTCTAGATACCAAAATAGCAGGCAATATGGGAAAAATGTATATAGACAGCAATTATGTAAGTAAAAGCAGGATAGAAGGAAATTGAGTATCTCTTACTTTAGATATGAAAAATACTGTTTATAAATAAAGCACCAGAATATCACTGTGATGTGTGATCAGCCTCCAGGGAGGCAGGATGTGCATAATGAACTAGTTTATAATAATAGACTTTATTTTCCATTATGTGTATGTATGTGCATGTACCAGTGCACATTGCTCTCTGTTTACCTTTAGAAAGCGAGGGCACTTATGGATGGACTGGAAGCAGTAATCCACTGGCTGAAAGAGGCCCTTTGGATAAACAACTCTGCAAAGCCAGTAAGAGTTTGCAAAGTTTTCTCCCCATTGTATCTATCTGACAGCACTCTGAAAATGAGAGCGTCTGTGAGATATGAAAACCAATTAGTGAGCCTAGAATAATACAAATCTTTCATTTAGGAAGTGTTTTGCTGTATTTATTTTTCCCATAATCAAGCAATCTCTAAAAACCTGCGTTCTGCTTTTTGTCAGAAGGGAAGTAATAACCTATGTTTCTGCTTCCCTCTGCTCAAAGGAAGGTCTGTGCAAGCAACAGATCAGAGAATGTGCAGAGGTTTCGGATCATTTTGGCTGGTGTTTGTTTGCATTGTTTCGGAATTCAGTCATTTTATTAGATATCCTTCAGATATCACAAGAAATATCCGCCAGAACCCATGGGTAGGTAGCTTGCAGCTCAGCTCTGCAGGGCCTTTGTTCTCCTTGAGAAAATAGAAAGAAAAGAAGGAAAAAAGTCTTTAGAAAACAACTCAATGACAATTTACTGCCTGCCTGCATGTCTTCCTCCATCTTTTGCCCACTGATCCCAGTGAGCTGTGTCCTATTGATTCCAATGAGAGATGCGTTTGGAGTTTTAGCAAGAAAAGAGGCTGGATGCTTTATTTGGCACACCTAGAGTTATTCACTGCATTGGCTCAAATAGAAGTTGAAGGTTTTCACAAGAAATTGGGATGTGAAAAATAATGACCCTGCTTATATTTGTGGCATACGCCCTGCAGAACGATGTCTTGCATGGTGGTTTGGAGGGCTGCAGCAACTGCTGCCTAGCCACAAATTTGGGAGCAGGAACAGCAGTTCTGGAGATCAATGCCAGCAGGGATTGGTCATGGAGGGTCAGCCCCATGTAGGACTCTCCCCCCAGGAATGGGATGTTAGAAGAGCTGAGTTTTTAACCAGAAGCTCAAACATCTTGTAAAGTGCTGGGAGCAAACGGGTTGCATGTGCCCTCCAAGGTCCTCTTGTGAACTGCTCTTCTGATGAAGATGGTGATAGTTGTTTGCTACCAGCAAATCTGGCAGATAATTTAAGTGATTCTCTGTCATGAGCTAGCGTGAGCCACGTTGTGGACGTGGTCTGCTGGGACAAAGAGAATGGTTAAGAGATCATGTGAGAATTTGACATTATATCAGTTGCAATAGCTGCAGAATCAGTTAATTGCTATTGATTGTCAGGAAGTTTTATTAGACCGGGATGTCAATTCAAGCTGCGCCATAAAAATGTGTATTTCAACAAAGATAATAATCGATGCTACTCTTTAGATGTTACAAATGCTTTTCTGAATGGGTAGGCTGAATGCTGTGATACCAATGCTGCTAATCTAGCCCATTTCTCAGAGGACATAAATCACTGCTCCCATGAACATGAACATCCAAGTTCTTCAAATAAGGGTAATATTTTTCCTGTAGGCAGGTTTGAACACTTTGTATAGATCATCAATAATGCAGAAAGTAAACAGCAATTAAACTGAGAAAGAAAGAAAGAAAGATGTGCTCCGATGTGTAGGACTGCTGAGTAACCACAATCCTCATTAGTGATAACTAATCATACAGGTGTTCCGCACTTATAAAATAGTCTTCCTGCATAGGAAAAAGAATGAGCCTAGTTTAAATTAGGAAGTTCTTCTCTTTTATAAAATGTCACATGGATTTGTGTTATTGATTCATTAGTAAATTAATCCATTAATCCTTAAGCTCTTGGGTCAATGAAATACACACCCAAGAGCATCTTGGGGTTATCATGGCTATCAAAGCTAATACAGTATTTGAACTTCTTTGGTTCTTTTAATTAATTACTGTGTTTGTGCTGTAGATAATGAATACGTTCCAGCGTGCACAAACAAGCTGCAGGATGTGGGAGAGAGAAATTAATTCTCTCAGTGTCTTGCTGCCATTTGGGATTGCATCCTTACATTTCTGGTTTACGCTTTGCTGTCACTTTTCAGATGGTTATGGGCAAAGCTGAGTCACCAGCAGGCACGGCAGAGGGTTCTTGCATGTGGATTGTGTTGCCTTTTCCCAAGATAAGACTTGTCGGGGTGTTGGGCACGCACAGGGAGCTGGGACGCACACTGGGATTTCTGAAGAGATGTGGACTTGCTGTCTAGTAGGGTCTAGTTCACAGTTCTTTAGAGTACAAGAGGCCACCTTATCATTGATACGGTTTAGTCTTTAATCTGTCAAAATGTACATCAATTTTTGTTATTACCATTTTTATCCATGACCTTCCCATATGTATCAATTTTGCATATGCTTAGTTTTCTTCCTTTTATCATGAACACTAAGGAAATTAGGTATCCTTAAATCAAGATACGTTCTTTGCATTACTTTTTTTTCTGATATGTTTAGTTTTCTTCTATGTCCTGGCTATGGTATCGGGATGAGAAAGTGGTATTTTGTGCTTGATATGTTCAAAGATCAGGATGAAAAGTACTGTACACCGGATGGTTCTCCTTTTGTCTTCATACAGGAATAACCATTTCAGGATCCAACTCATATTATTTGGAGATCACACCTGAAAAATGCATGGTACATCTCCACTGAATGCCAAAATAATAGCTGTAAATCTGCATTCTAAACAGAAAGAAGAGTCTTAAATCTATGCAGCTCTATACAGAAGGAGTCCTCTGGTCTAGCTAGATGTATTGCCAGTGTCTGGAAAAGTCTGGTGCTCTTGTTCTTGTGTTCTACTTAGGAAAATAAACGTGGCCTCATTAGAAACAAGTGTCATATGATAAATTACGGACTTTAAAAATCCATCACAATTACATGATATAATGAAATCAATTTTCACTTAGGAGCAGAAGAGAAAAAGGAACTTGATAAATAACAATCGGATAAGAAGTCTGTTGAGACTGTCGAGCTGTTTCTGCTGAACATTAAGCACAATTAGTTGCATGTGTAAACTGGCATTTTGATCATAAGGATCTGTGCAGAGTTGCTGAACTGCACAGACCTGGGTCTGCTAGAGACTTAAATATTTGATGTCTTGCTTTTCTACTTCTCATGTGATATACGTACATGGAGGTGTAGTCGCAAGGTGTTGTGTGTTTCTGGACATCCCATACCAAGGATGCCGTCAGAGATTGGTGGAGATGGTCTGGAGGCTACAGAGGAAGGCAAGGAGATATAAAACATCAATGGTTAGCTGGGATGAAGGTGGGTGAGGATGGTCCTGCCCAGCAGTGTGTGAGAGAGCCAGGTAGCTCATGGATTTTCAAGAAGCTGCTGAGCCAGACTTTGAACCTGACAGTTTGATACATATTGCCAAAGCAATCTCATGCTGTAGAAATGGCTAAGGATCTGTAGACACCTAAAGAATGAAAGCTTATATGAGGTGTGACAGGTACTGAAACTTGAAACTGAGGAAGCTGCTGTTAGAAGCCCTAAGGTCAAACACAGCTAGCGAGAACTCACATCTCATTCAGGATCTGTATTTGAAGCAACTAGTTGTGATTGGAGCCTATCTAAATGTTTAGTCTGGTTCATACCCTCCACAGTGATTCATCAGTGAGACCCAGGATTTTAATGTAGCAATGGCTTTATGTGGATTTTTGGTGCTGTTTTTTTCTAGCATTAATTCACGTTCAGATATGCGTCAGATATCACAGCAGGCACCCAAATTAACCCTTCTGGCCTCGTAGCCATAAATTCTTACCTCTATTGGTCACATGTGTGTTTCTATCTCTGTACCTCCTGCAAGTAAATATTTTTGGTATCACTACTGATGTGTATCATTTGCTTCAACCCAGTGTGCTCCCGTGCTTAGTGCAAAGCATAAATCAGCTAAATTAATTAATGATGCCCTAATGCTTCCAAGTCTTTAAATGACTTCTAAATGGGTAGTATACAAGTGGCATCACGGCCCAGCACGTGAAATGCCTTTTAAAATCCTCTGAAGCAATGGTCATGTTGAGCATTGTTTATTTGTGTGATGTCAGGATGCATCCTCTAAATTCCAGCTCAATCACCAGCCATTTATTACAGACCAGAAGTTGTAATGACTAGAAATCAGCTCTGTTTTAGAAAGAGCTATTAAAGGAAAATTATTCTCAAAGTAATTCTTATCTCATGATGGTACTGCTGAATTACTGCGTATTATGGGAAAGGAAATTACAAGTGTGCTTGGCTTTCCTTCCCCATTAAAGCTATTGTTTCATTACAATTGTCATACGCATATGCATGTATTCTTTTAAATCTTTCAAAAGCATAACTGCTCAGCATTAAGTGCAGAACAGAAGAAGAAGTTAAGCAAAGTTAGAGTAGACTGTGCTGACAGATTTGCAAAGATGAGCTGGAACAGTGTTTCCTTCCGTTGTCGGTGTAAATGCTTTCCCCAGGCCTAAATACTAGTGTGACACTCAAGGAAAACACCTCCGTGCTCCTAGGATCCATGATGGAATAGTTTTACCTGTGAAAGAGGACTCAAACCATCCCATACGCTGACCCCTTTTCTCTTCCCACCCCCAAAGCTGTCACCAGGGTGCAAATTCAGCACTAACCACCTAGGGTCTGAGTTTGCAGCTAATCCCACCAGGTAATCACGGAAAGAACCACTGGCAGATGGAAGCTGACCTGGGCTCCATTCTCTTGCCAGTGTAGGCTCGGTAGCCGAGGGAAGCCAGGTCTGCAGATGTGCAGTGCAGCTTAGCTGCATAAGAAGAACCTGCTTTCACTGAGTTCCATTTTAAACTAAAGCACGAAACCTAAACGCATTTCAATTTCCATTGCAAATGTCTAAGGCAATGGTGTGGAAATAATATGGAGCTTAAAAAAAAGCAATCACATGGAATATTTCTCTTGACTTCTTGGGAATTGTACAACATTACTGCAATAACACCTTACGGCAGTGGCTGAGCGTACATGACTTTCTAGTATCGATTCCAGAGCATTTAGGTACCGGGTGCTTAGGATTTACGTTGTTGATTGGGTCCAAACTGGTGGCTCTGCCGTCCCAGGTGTGCACAGCAGTGCAGTGTACACTCACCCAGAGGGTCTGACCTCCAAGTCTGCAATAGCTTCACCCTGGTGTTGAAATCCTTCTCCTGATGACTAAAGGCTTCATAGTTTCTTCTCTTAGCTTTAGGTTTCCCCTTTGAAAGCTTCCTCATGACAACAGGACATGAATGTGAGATCAGGAAACTGCCTCATGTGCCACTGTTGACCAGTTAATCGCTGATGCATAGGTCAGTGCTGATGGGTCTTGATAAACAGCTGCGTGGCAAACCCTTCCCCTTCCTACTGCTTATCTCCTCCAAAATCCCTTCTTCATTAGCCCAGTTCCTCTCCTTGCCAGCAACTCCCCATTTGTATCTGTTAGTGGGTACGAGACAGAAATATCTCTGCCCAGGGTAAACAGGAAAAAGAGAGCTAGGGGACATGGTCTTTAGCTGACAGAAGTAGAGCTCTGCGAGGACACAACCTTGAGTTTTTCTCCCAAGATCCTTCTGCTAAAATGACAGGACATTGTCACTTCATAAACCACTTCTGTGGATCAGAAAATGGCCCTCGGGCAGATCTGCTCCCACAGCTGCTTGTTAGCGGCCCAAGTAGGCAGTCAACCTTTCTGACCACGTGAGGAGCATCCCAAAATTTCTGGGAGGTTATGATCCCAAAGATACATCCCCGGTGGGAACAGTGGGAATGAGTCTTGGCTTTTTCTCCTGATCCTGGGAAGAGGAGAAGGGCCCAAACCAGCATGAAACATTCACGCTAACCCGGCTCCTTCTGTAAACAGTGTAGAAACAGGAAAACATTTTTCTTCTCTACAAAATCTGGGTGTAATTTGAGAACCAAGCTCTATGCACATCAGAACACGTTAGTAATGTCTGGAAAATAATTATGGCATATATTATTATTTTAATATTTACCAAGTGCTGACAGTATAATGCTTTTATTAAAACTTTAGGGAGGGTAAAATAATACATACCACAAACTATTCTGAAACAAAGATAGTCTTCTGAAATCTTTCATTTATATTTCAATTTTATAGTCATTTTCCTGTGACCTACTTTTAAGCACTCATTGGTTTCTTTGTGGCTTAAATTACTTGAGGTGGCTAATGATTTTAATTTAAAGTTCTCCATAGAAAAATGCAAATAATATTTCTACCTAGCCAAGGCACACTGTGGCATTTTTACTGTAAAGCAATTAATCATTGCACTGAAGAGCAGTGGAAGAGGTTTGACTTTCCTAGAAAATCCTGAAGTCCTTTTCTTCACTTACTGCGGCCATTTAGGAGCAGTGTGCCCAGGATTATCAAGAGAGAGTCTCTCTGTTTAGAAACAACATGATAAGACTAAATTACTTCAGGTCTTTGGATTCTTTTTTTCCATTGAGGGTAATCCACTAAAGTAATTTTACAAATTCAAAGAACATCACTTTCAATACCTTTTTTTTTTTATTTTATGTTGTCCACCCTGGTATTTTGCATAGTTTAATCCAGTTCAGACTTTCTTCCGAATTTTTCTCTGAGCAGTCTTATCATAATCAAACAAATTCAACTTAGGCTTTTTATCTACCTTATGTACTCTTTGGAGAATGTGTAGTCTTTTGTCACTTGTCACTTAAAGGAATGGATTTTTTTTATGTCCCCACATTGGTGACAGGGGTTTAACTGATTAATTTGCTGTCAAATTCATTGCAGACATTAGTGAACTCGATTTAGATGCTCCGTAAGGATTTCAGTCACACAGCAGGTGAGCAGCTGAGGTTAGGATCATGGAACAAGTGTTTGCAGTGTCCAGACTAGTCTTTATGGTTGTATTTGTAATTCAGACTGTTGGGTATTGACTAATTTAAAACAGGACCATTGTATCCTATGGCTTGGGCTAAACCTCTGGTGTTTCGTACTTTAATTCCTGGGTTATTAATTGCCCATGCAGATAGTGTGTCTCTATGTGCGTGTGCTCTCCTTTCCCTACGTTCTCCATTGGGAAGATATCGCTACATTTCAGCCTCACTTCATTAAACATCTCAGAATACACCCACAAAGGCAGTTGTATAGACGACGCACGTCGTTGCAGGCAATACATTTTACTAAGTGAAGCGCCTCCAAGGCAGCGAGGCAGCGTGTGCCCCCACGCTGCATCCATCACTGCGCCGCCAGCCAGGCCAGTGGGAATGGGTAAGCACAGCAGGGCTCCCCACATCTCCTCCTTGTTGTCTTTCCATCCCTATCCCTGCGAAAACCCTGGATGCTCCCAGGCTGGAGCGCTTAATCCAAGCTGCCCATGCCCGCTCGCATGGATCGGTTTGTGCTTTCCGCCGTACCGAGCAGCTTTACAGCGCTGTTTCAGCGGCCGTCTGGGCTGGAGCAAGTGTTGTATCTGTCACCAGCCGTGCTGCTTGTCCCCAGGGAACCTCTCTCAAAGTTCAGCTGCAGGGAAGTTGCCCACGAGGTAACGTTACTGCAGTCAATGCCGATAGAATAAAAGGCAGTGGGAGACTGGGCAGGCTCCTTAAGCTCCCAGTGACCTGGGATTTCACAGAGCACGGGGCACTACACCAGCAGAAAATGCACCAGCACCTGCAGATATAAAAACCACCTTTCAGGTATTACTATGTTGAAGTTAATTTTTTTTTTCCCTGCATCAGAACTGGCTCAGAGACCTTCTCTACACCTATATCTAAGATTATGCTTAACATAGTTGTCATGTTAAAGGCGAGCAGGCACCATTAAGATACCACCTCGCTGGCGCACATAGCATTAATTTCCCCCAAAACATGTTACTGCTCCTCTTGCAGAGTCATGGTACACGGAAAGGATGGAGAGCTCAGTTATTGGTAAAAACTGATGTTTTTATTCTTTGAGGGAAGGTGAAGGAAGATTTAGATTTGTCTCCCTTCCTTCTACCTCCTTTCTCACAACAGTGCAGTAAATGATCCCCTCTGCTATCCCAAGGTTTATTAGATGGTTTATCACATACTTACATTTAATCCTCCCAATTTTGCTGTCTCCCCTGGGCCCTCAGCTCAGCTGTCCTCAGGTAGGAGAGCTACTTTTCTACAGCTTCTTTTCAGTTAATGAATTTTTTATTTTAGCCAATGCTTTTTTAGCATCTAAATTTTGCTAATTCATTCTTTCTCACCCATCCACACACCTTGTTTTTGCATCAACATTAAATTGCATTAACACAGACACTGCAGCAATTTACAGAATCCAGACTGACTGCATTAGTCTGTCCATTCCTTCTCCTGCAAGCAGAGCTCTGTCTCATACTTATTTTAGTGAGCTGGTGGTATTCAAAAGAGTTTATTTTCATTTCAGTTATTTTAGCTGGGTTGAAGGGCTTGCACAGAACTAGTGCTGCTGATTTTGTCCTCGTAGATTTACTGTAAGTCTTTTCTGAAAGTCACAGATAGCAAGAGTCCGGTGTGTGTCATTGTAAATGTCTGCAATAGCATCCAGCACTAAAATACAATGTTGTGCTCCAGTACAAGTCAGAATTGGCATAGTATTCAAGGATTTTTTTCCTCCCTTCTCCTCCATATGCAGATTTGCATAGTCATCCACGATCCTGAGGGATATTTGCCTGCATCTGATGGATCCAGCCTTGACTGTCCTCGAGGTAGAAAACAGAGTGATGGGAGAATTATTTATACAGGTCCATCAAATCCTACTCGCCTCTCACTGTGAACTATGGATCCAACTATGGATCTATCCTTATAAACTCATGCCCTGCCAAACAGTGATATTAAACTTATCTATATATATAGATAGATAGATAGATAATAGAAGTAGTGAGGTAGAAATAGTGAGATGACCTCAAGGAACAATGCTGGCATGGGATGCTTCAGTTTGCTGTTGGCAGCACCTTCCAAAGGCAGCACAAATAAGCCATTTCCAATGGACCTTTATCACCTAGGCACAATATGTGAAAGATCCTCAATCCCTCATCAACACTAGGTGACTCGGAAAGGGAGGAAAATCTGCCCCGTGTCTCTGTCTCACGGAGCAGCTCCCTCACTTGGGTACCTTGGTCACATCCAGTCCCTCCCGGCTGGATGCTAATGGATGGTGACGCTTTGCTCAAGGTTTGACCCCAAGCACAGAGCCAAGACGTCTGTGCAGACAATGAGCTCAGGTGGCTGCCTGGAGAGGGAGCCTTGGGAAGCCCCCAAACCCTCCCTGCTCCTCATTTGTGCTGCACTTGAACACGTGCTGTGGCAATGGAAAAAGCTATCAAGGCTCCCTGAAGGAGCAGGGATCGATGCCATGCAGATAAAATCAGCAGCAGGGAAACTCCAGGTAGAAGTATAAAGCCATGAGTGCTTCTAGTTCAGCTTCATTCGGGTCTTGATAGCGAGATTTTAGTGGGAAACCAACTCTAGCTTGAATTGTCTGACAGCTCCTCTTTGTGAACAGCAGCAGTATTGACAGCACGGTACTTTTTGAAAGAAAAGAAGGTTTTTCTCCCCCTCTCCAGAGGAAATAGGCTCCATGTTTAATAGCCTGATGCTGTTTCCTTTTCTTCCGAGCTAAGCCTGTTTAAAAAGAAAATCCAATAGCTGACTTTCATTACAATTGTGACCTCAAGTTCTCAGGAAAAATAGTATTAGTTCTGGGATGTGATTACATGCTGTTTTAGGGGGTTCTCCATGGAGTTGTTGGCCAGGTCTTTTCTTTGGTGTTGGGTAAATGTAAGCCCTGCACAGGTCCTGATTACATCAAGTAGATCTCGAGGATCCCAGGAAAAGACAGGCAAAGACTGTTACATTTTCCTAATGTGCCTTATCTTAATGTTTTCTTAATGCTTTCTTAATGTGACCTGTGGCTGGTGCCTGAGGTGGACCAAGGAGCTGGCCCACCTGAGATACCTGCTGGTCCTTCTCACACTAGGAGTGCTGGTGGATACCAGCATCCAGGCTAACAAAAGGCATGAAGATTAGGTAAAGAACAAGCAGTAAAAGATATTAATATACAGAATAATTGCCCCCAAAGGGGTTTGACTGCTGCACTCTGGTTATTTTCAGAGTCCGGACATGGTGACCAAACCATCGATGTGGCCAGAGAATATTGAACAAACACATATGTAATGCTCTGAAATACTGTTTCTAAACTTGAGAACATCCAGGCATGGAAAAGTCAGTGTCATAATGAAAAACGTAATTAAAGTTTGGGCCAGATTGAACCCATTACATCTCTCCTATGTACCCAGTATTGATTTCAGTCCTAGTTTCAGAGATATGTAGCTTGATACCTCTGAAATCCCATGAACAGGGGCCTAAGCATCGGCATGCATGCCATTTCTGTGGCTAAAACCCAAAAATATGCCTTAAACCAACTGTAACTTGGTAGGATTCATATTTTCTGCAAGCTGAGTGGATGTGAGTGAGTGAAAGGAAGATTGCTCTTTAGGCACGATCTGTAAATAGATCAGAAAGGGCTATTTTGGCTGTATTTTTGAGTTGGGCAAAAACTGCAGTGGATTACATTATTCAGTGGCTAATGTAATGTTAATGTGGCCTGGGTGGCTGTGAGGAGAGAACTTAAGGTTTAATCATTTTGTAATGCACTTACGTTGCCCATTTTAGATTTGTCAACTGTCATAAATGAACTGCGGTTTTATCCCTGGACTATATATAGAGTTGCTATTTATATATTTTTCATCTGCAGCTTATGCAGTTTAAAAAAAAAAAAAAAAAAAAAAAAAAAGGAGGGATCAGAGAGGAGTGAGGAGGGCTACACGTTCAGAGCTGTTCTGTCCAGAGCGTTCCCGAGTGCTTTCATGCAGGAAAATGCAGCCTGCCCTTAAGTCTCAGCTTAGGTAGTTCACATTCTCGAAAGAACAACCCTTTTCAGAAAGCCATTTAATGCAGTTAATGCAGCAAAACATGTGAAAATACAGCCAGGCAGAACGGGCCGTTGCTGAACTTCTGCTCAAACTGCTTTGAGTCTGACATATTCATCATCTGCAAGCAAAAATCCCGGGAAATCCCATCCGTGGTATTACTCTTCGCTAGTTTTTTTTGAAACCTGTGATATCCTATTGCATTCCAAATTCTACCTAAAAGCCACCCACAATAGGGCTTTTTGTATATATGTTCTAGCAGCTCCCAAACAAAGAATATTCTCCCTTTGACTGCATATTCCCCCTGCTGCTTTCTCTGCTGTGTCTCCTCACAGCATCACTCGAAATCTTGCAGAGCGTTACAGGCTGCCCGAGCACTGATTAATGTTGTTGCCAAATAAAAAGGGGTTGTGAGCAGACTTTGCTGCTCCTATCAGCTTGAAGAAGTATTTAAATGCACTTTCTTTTTCTTTGGGCATCCATTTGAAAAAAGAAACATCTAAGGGAAACTTGAGAAAGCAGAACACCCTGCTGATTATAAGTTTCAAGTGTTCCTGTTGTCTCATCTTTTAATCAAATTCTTACTCGAAAAGTGCTTTCTGCAGGGGGTATTGCATTGCCTATTTCTCTCCAATGCTATATCCTACAGCCTAGAGGATTTTATTTATCCAAAAAATAACATATTTTTTTTAAAGCAAGAGGACCCATGTTTTCATCTACATCATTTACCTACGAAGTGCAGGGTAATTTATATGGGAAATGCAGTCTGTCCTCAACTGCAGAAGAGCCTGATTTATCAACTGTGCATCTGCTTCATATAAAGTGCACTGACTAGAACAAAAAATGCTATTCTAGCAAAACCAGAACATTCTCCTTAGTTTTCAATAAATCATATTCTACCTATGGGATGTCTTGTTAATGACTATAGATGAAATCCACAGAGGGAGTTCCTTTTCTATCTTTGGATGAGGCCAGCAGAGCCTCATCTGAGTGGCACCACCTCCACCGTCTCATCTTTGGTGCCTCCAACCACCCCTCAGGCAGCAACACTGAAGAAGAGACAGACACTCAACAGGATGACCCAGCAGAAGAGGGTGGAGGTCTCAGCAGGAAATATTCATGCCTTGAATCTTTAGTTTCTTCACTGGGAACCCAACCCTGTGTCTTTCCCTTCCCACCCACTGTCCTGAGAGTAGTAAGGACAAGGAGAGTATAGGGAACTGCTCCTTGACCCTGCTAGTCATTGCACTCTTTGCACCTTCAGTGCTAACCTTCCCTAAAACAACTGAAGTTTTAGGAGACCGAATGTTAGGAGGAAGGGCTTAGAGCTGGCATTATGATACTGTCAGTGGAGCTTGAAGGTGTCTATGGAACAGGGAGCAGTTTTCTGCAAAATAGCAGCATGTGGAGCCATGGCAGATCCCTTTGGGCAGGACCTGTTGTCCTTTGCTGTATCTCCTTTCCCTCACCCTTGAGTGGTGAGGTCCATCCCTACCAGCAGTTCCTCAGCAGGTTGTGAGGACTTCATATGCCCTGCTGGAGGGACTCTCAAACACATAAGCTGCAGAATTTTAAAGATGATTCCCTAATAGGAATGCTGCTCTGAAGTCCATCCTCCTCTGGAGGTCCCGTTTATTACATGGCCTTCTGTGAAGAAGTGTTTAGCAATCCAGCATTAGTGAGGGGGCGTTTAGATATGCTCTTCTGTTTTTTATTGTACGATGAGGGTCTTTATTTCTGACAGTGCCTCTTGTTCCTCCTGTACTATAAATTGTAACATAAAAATATCACAGATGGGATGAGCTGAGTCCTTGACCTTGTTTCATTGCTGCAGAAAGCCAGGTGGTGCTTCTGCAAGTGTTTCCAGTTCCTCCAACTGGCAATGGACTCAAATAGCTCCCATCAATAGATTGCCAGTCCTTTGTCCCCATGCCACAGAGTGAAAAAAAGTCACCTTTCCAACAGTTTGCCAATTGTTGAGACATGTTGCTCTTTCAGGACGATCTGAAATGTTATTTCTTCTGCTCATGTAGGTTTTTTTTGTTTTATTTATTTATTTATTTTCTATTCAGGACTTTCCTAAGCAGATATTGAGCCTTCTGTATTGCAGGGGCTTGGATAGCTAAAGTGATGAGTTGAACTAGTCCCTATGCGGGTAAGCATGGCTCATCTCCCAGTTCTGTGCACATCTCCAAGGGCTTGTTGTGGCCCAGGAGTGCCATGTCACAGGCTCCTCAGTAGATTAAGACCATATCTGGAACCAGCGTCCTCTTTGTAACATCCTGAAGAAGCCCTTGGGATTGAGGACACCTTGTTGCTTGTTCCTTTTCTAGACCCAGGTACATTTCAGGTTCTCATCCTCCCTGACACAGGATACCTGGGGTCACCACAGGTGTGATCTTGAGCTTCTCTGCCCTAGGATATCTTTCCCAAATGCTATTACCGGGGTTGGTCTGTACAGGCCAGGAGAGCTCTTGCTTCTGCCATTTCTCAGCTATCCTGCTTGCATTTCTGATGCCTTTGCCAACCTGGCCAGCACTGAACCTGGCCCCTGATAGACACTTCCTACATAATCCAAGACTTGCTTTGGTGGCAGGGTTGTTCTGAGGTTTAATTAAGTTTACAGTTTCTAATTAAATTGATTTGAGATCTTGGGAATGGAAAGCCTTTTAAGAGCAAAATATATTGTCATTTATTTAAAAGTTTGTATTTTTGGTCCAGGAACCTTTTAGATTAGAGGTTATTTTTAGCATCTAGAAGTGAAGTATGAGTCATTCTAAAGTCTTTGGTGTTGCTAGTTAAAGCCTTTTCTCTTTTACCTGAATCAAAAGAAAACAATTAAGAATTACTAAACACCTTTATGTAACCACTTTTGTCAGGATGAAATATATGACAGTCATATGTATATGTATATGACATATACAGTCAAGAAGCAAAGAACATGTATTTCAAAAGAATAAAAGTGATGGACTGAGGAGATATAGGAGACCTGGACTGCAGTCCTCGTGTCCTGCTTCCTATGCTTATTTTACAGGGTGTCTCATTCTGCCCCCAAAACATGTTCAAAGAACCTCTTGTAAGGAATGGTACCTCTGCATGTCATCATTAATCAGATGAAGTTTTAACTTTGGACTCAATCAATCAAAATCAAACATTCCCCGTGGAAGATGACTAAATATCATGCAGATATGGCAGAGAAACCTTCAAAACGATCAGAATTAACCAACTCTGCTTTCCTTGCCTTTTGCATGACAAAATCATCTTTTACCTTAATAAGAGCTACCCAATGCCTAGTTTATGCTTACATGTAAAAGTAACTATTTAAAAGCCTCCCTTGGGCTCTCTGAAGGGAGCTTTGGGGTCAGACCCTTATTCACACAAGCCTTTCCTCCCAGGACTAATTGCACTGTAGTTCCCTTGGGATTAGTGCCCTTCTGGGAATAGGAAATCTTCTCCCTTTGTGCTCCAAGTGTGTCACTGCCTTTTGCCAGGAGAAACTGAGTCACCCCACGCCGATTTTGAGAGTCAGCTGAAATCTTTTTTACACCCCTTTTATCTTTTTGCCTTTTTTCTGATATCTCATTTAAGATAACTAAGAATAAGATATAAGAATAACTAAGAAACAAAGAGTATAAAGTAACTAAGAGAATATGGATCAATCAAAGAGATGGGGGAGACCTGGACTGCAGCTCTTGTGTCAGAGTCTGCTTTCAGCACCCAGGTAACCAAAAAAGTGGCCTTTGACAGGGCACCTCATTTAAGGCAGCTAAGAAACCTTGACATCCTTCAGGACTCTTGCATTTAGAGCTCAATAATATGTGACAGCTAAATGACTGTGTTTAACTGGTGAACCTTTTTCTTTTATCAAAAAAAAATACTAACTCATTTAAAGTACAATTTTTACTAGAAAAGACATGCTTGAGTAAAAGAAAAGCAATATTTTGAAATTATCAATACTTGTGGGTTTGATTTTTCAAATTAGTAGTTTGCTTTCCAGGTATCTATTTTGAACCATCAATTTCCTATTTATAGGAAAGATAATTATCACACAGAATTATAATACGACCACAAAGGAAATGACACATTTGAAACTAACCTAAACAGATAAAGGCAGGACCTTATCCATTTTTTTTTTTACACCTTTTCATTTTGTATTTCTTTTGTCCTGAGATAGAACAAAGGAATATTTCAAAGGCTTCTAAGTGCTAAACCATTTCTCTGCCCAACTCTAATTACTTGATTGAATTATTTGTAGGCAGATTGCTGCTACCTTTAATTAATCAGTTCCATAAATGCTTTCTTCAGTAATCTCTGACCCATAGCTCATTCATAGCTCGTTTTCACTGATCAGCAGTCTATGCTTTTGCTGATTTAATTAGACATTTAGCTCACATGGCCTGTGTGAGGTTCCTGTTTGCATAGATTCTGACTTAAGTTGGGAATTTGCAAACAATTGCTAATTCTCACTTGAAATTCATCCCTTCTGAAACCTCCTGTGCTTCTGAATCCCTATGCTGGGGTGAGTAGGAGAAGGCAAAGCACTAGGAACATGAACACAGCTGGAGTGAATTTGTTTAAAATGCTGCAAGGGCTTTCCTGGGGAATTTTTGGCATTGCTCACTGAGTCCTAATTGCTTTATGAGCTTAATGGAGTTAACACTGGCCACTGTGTCCTGGCCTCGTTGGGGATAAGGGCATAAAGGAAGCCCAGTGGCCCAGAAGCTCTTCTGGTAGCACAGGAACTGTGAGCAGCAAAGAGGAGAGACCCTCTGCAAGAAGTGGAATCAGAGGAAGAATTTTATTTTTATTTTGTTTTTTTGTTGTTGTTAGACCCATGTGTTTTATTGTTGTCATGAATGGGGAAAGTCATAGCTTTGGTTGCCTCAGAACAATCCTGTTGCTTTCAGAAGTGGTGCTAAAAAGAGTCCGGATTCAGGGTAAATCCTTAGCTCTCCTACTCCTTTGCAAGTAGAAGAAATACTTCATTTTTCTGGCTGATGGTGGAGGAGACTTCCCTTTCAAGGTAAACCTGCATTTTACAAGTATGAATGCTATCTAGCTAAGTACTTCTGATATGTGACAAAGGCCTTATCTGATAACGCTTCCCTCATTTCAAGGTGATGATGAATACAAGGAAGTTCCTGGTCTGCTTTTGTGCTCATTCCAGAACCTTCCATAGTTAAGGTTTAATGCCCAATCTGGCAAATTTCTGGTGTGCATCTTTACCTCACCTAGGGCTGTGCATGTGGAAGAGTAGGGACTGGCTATGCAATGAATATTTAAATAAATAACTAAAAAGCCGTCAATAATTATAAGTTTGCATGTTAAAAGCTGCCTCCAGAATTGCAAGCACCTGGAGAGGTTTGGGTGCAGTGTAGTAGAGCAGTCATCACACACATGGCTGGGATACCAGAGCGTCCTGATAGGAACTGGGAGTTTGGCCCCATCACCTCTAAATAGAGAGCAGCAACTGGTATTTGTGTTAACTGCCCACGAGCCCGCTGCAGGAATAAGAGCAGTGCCCAGGAGGGGGGCAGTTTAATGAGCAGCAAAACCTTTAGTTTTTCTCAGAAGTCACTTTTTGCATAAAAATATCTTGAGTTAAAAGTCAGGAGTTTAATATTTTGTCAACTGCTGTTCAGAAGCTGTTGACGGTTTATTGCTTTTTTTTCTTTCTTTTTTAATTGTATTTTTTTCTCTCTTAATCACTTCCCTAAATCTTCAGTGGTTTAATAACACGGCACTTGTGCCCACCCTGTCTCACAGGGGAAGCTTCAATCTACAAGGTGCTTCTGATAATAGACATTCATCTTAATATAAACGCTATGTATTATATAATGTATATATGCATATTATATGCATACACTGCACATATACTCTATATGTTATATAACATGTGTATGTACATGTGCGTGTATATGTATATGCACATATGCAGGTAGCTGGCAAAGCAGAGTTCCCACACAAACTCGCTCAGCCATTTGGGAGCAGAGGAGATGTCAGGTGGCTCCGAGCTCTTTGCACCTCTGCTTCCCTGAGGAGCTTTTCCCTATCTGTCCCACAGGAGCACTGCCCAGGAGGGTCACCAGCCCTGGGCAGGCGGGGTGGAAGCCGCCCAAGGCAGGGACTATCTCCTCCACGTGCACGGCCTAAGCAGTTGCCTCTGAATCATGGTATTTATTAATCATGCCCCTTGGGGACATGCTGGCGCTCGGTGTGTGCCCTGGGGCAGAGGCAGGCTCAGGTTGCTCCCGTGCAGCCAGCGCCTTGCACAAGGCTCTGCACTTGCTGCGCGTCGCCGCTTCTCGCCCTGCTTGCGGAGCCGGGGGCGGCTGCAGTGCTGCCAGCCGCTCCTCGCGGGCACCACTGCTCCCTGCGTGTCCTTGTGCCCACCCGAGCATCGCACACGGGGGGCATTTTTATAGGCTGCTCCCCAACTCAACAGCAAGTGCCTGTTTGATGGTGAGGCTTGGCGTCTGGGAAACATCACTGTGCCCATGCGCGTGGTGCAGAGCAACAGCACTGACGGGCTGCAGGAACAGCAACCAAATGCACAGGCTCAGTCACCTCCTCATTAGTCTCCGAGCGAAGTCGCTTAAAAATAGCTGTGACCTTCATTACTGACCTCTTTGCATCTGTCTAATTGTTGCTGTTCCATAGAAAGCAATCACAGTGAGTACAGGCTGGGCACTGTGTTGAAGAGCCAGGTTCAGGGGGAAAGGCTTGTTTGGCTCAGGCTTGGAGCTTAAGGTGGTCCCTTCTTGGGGGAGAAGGTGCTTATTTGAGCACTGTGGCTTGCAAAAGCCATGAGGCTGTGTCTGCACAGAGGACTCTATGCTGTCTTAGGGAAAGGGGCTCCATGCAACCCAGTGTCACTGCTGCCAAGCATCATTTTGAGCCTCACGAGCGCTCAGCTGCAACAGGAGACTTGCAGCCACGAGCGGCTTCCTCAAATCTGGAAGCCGCGTTTGAAGCCCAGGAGCAGGCTCATCGGTGGAAACATTTGGGGAACAGCTGGTATGGGCTCTGCTGCTCCTCCTTGTCCATGGGGAGTGCTTGTGTTGCTGTAAATTAGGTGGCTGGCAGCAATCCCTGTTCACACCCCATGCCTCACTCCTAGTAGGCTGGGAAGGGAAGATGTTGAGCATTGCAGCTGGCTGCAAGCCACCAAGGAGGAGGCTGTGGGAAGGTGATGCTCGGGGACTCCTTGGGCCGCCTGTCTGGGAGCTGCTACCAGTCCAAGGAGCTGCCGGTGGGGGACAAGCAAATTTGCACCTACCAACATGAGCTACATGAGGCAGAAATCAAGATAGATGGAAGGATGGAAGGGAAAAGAGGACAGCAGAAGTTCATGGCATGAAAACATAATTAACATATTGCAAGATCTGGCCTGAACACTCAAATACTAATACTCAAATACTTTCCCTTTCTCTTCTCCTCTGTCACTGTTGGTTTTGTGGGCTTTTTCTTCTTTTTTTTTTTCTTTTTTTTTTTTTTTCTTCTCTCTCAGTGTTACAGCTTAGGATAAATTTTGCTCCCAAATGAGGAGTAAACTACATGAGCTAAATGTCAGGCTACTGTGTTAGTTCCGTCAGAGTGCAGTGTAAAATCCATATAACAGATTTTTTTCCCCTCCTTTTTCTGATTCATTCTGTGGCTCAGATAATAGTTTTGCAGCATGGTAGGTTTCAAGAAACTGAATAACAACTAGAAAGTTTTTCTCTTTATTGCCTCCATCTGCTCCTCTAGATGAGGAGTAGCTCCTTATGATACATTTGGAATAACACATCTGCTGCTGCACATTGCTGTGCTGGGTACTGGCCCCTTCTTGCTTTCTATGACAAATAAGCAACAGAATGACAAATAAAACGGCGGCTGCCTTTGTCAGCTCGAGCTCTTTGTGCTGCAGGCTAGATGAAATACCCACACAATCATGGCACCATCCCATATTTATTTAAAAATATTAAACTATTTATAATGGAGAGGTCATCAGCATGCTGCATTCATTAGCCAGGGCTCCAGGGAAGAGAGAGCAGTGAGCAAAAATACAAACAGGCTCTGCACAAAAGAAAAGGGAGCAGAGAAGCCTTCTTTTGAAATGTCAGTGCTGAGCAGCAATTAAAATCAAGAAGACTTAAAATACAAGGAATTTCAATAGACCAGCTACAGCTGCCAGTGCTGCCTGGCAGGGAATTCATCGTGGGGTTCCCATGGACTTGAGGTTGGAGGAGCAGGTCTGTGTTGCTTTAAAACAGAAATGGGTTTTCTTTGTAAAAATAAGACTAGAAATGTTGTTTTGGTAGAGAACAGGCAGTGTCAAAAGCCTCAACATGGCAAGCCCAGTGGGGAGAGGGTTTCATGCTGCAGGAGCACCTCTTCTGGACCATACTCCAGCTCTGAGGCCATTCACTGGAGTGGACAACCTCACACCACAGGTTGAGGCCACCGTGAACAACAAGGCAAGAGCCCAAGATTTGAGTTTGCCCAGTGGGGATGTTAACAGGAAGTTAAAGCTGTGGCAGTGCTTTTCCAGCTCTTAGTCCCCTTCATTCCATCCCCTGCTGAAATCTGTCGGGCAAAGCAGTTACACCTTGCTAGATGTGCCCGGTCTCTGCTGACTTGGCACGCAGGCAAAGCTGAGCGTGGTACTGAAGCCAACATTAGATAATGAATTGGAAGAGGTCAGGGCAGATGAAGAGATGAATATTTCGTCTTTGGCTGGCCATGCCCTTTCAGAAATTAATTTGCATTGGGCAATTGTGTGGCATTGGTACTTTTCTCTTTAAATATCCTTTTATCATCCTTTTTAGTAGACATGGATCTGATCCAAACCGAAGCAGTGCGCAGATGAGCTTTGGAGCTCTCCTTTGCTCTCCAAACTTCTCATTTACCAGACTGCCTTCTGAATATGTATTTTAGGTTTCTTGCTGCAGCTTTTCCTGTACCTGCTCTCACAGGACTTTTTTTCATGCTTAAGCCAGTCACTTTGGGCTACTAACTCTGCTGGCCTTGGCTATCTAAAGTCTTGCCTGCAAACAAAGGTCTTCTTAATGATGGAAGGACGAAGATAAACTCCATCCTGGCAGCCAGTCCCTGCAGACATGATCCTTAACTCAGTTTCCATAATATCATTGGACTCTGCGTTTGATTTTAATGCAGGAACTTACTGGAATTTCTGGGGGCTTTTTTTTTTTCTTTCTTTTTTTGTACTTTCATATCTCCTTGTAGTGCTGCTGCTGAATCATCTCAGAACTGAAACTTGCTTGGTTGGGGAGTAGGGTGTTTTTATAAATTATCGACATGCTGAAATTGGCCATTCTCCAAAGCAAGCCTTCCACTTTGCTAATGTGCCTTGGGCCTAATCCCCGTCACACTGTGGCAAGTGAACACGACTGGCACATGGTGCCTCCAATCCATCTGGAACTTCTCATCCTCCCCTTTACCTGATCTTCATGCCCCAGCGAGATCCTTGAACTTCATTTTAATTTGTGGCGAGCAGCAGGAGCTTTCACTCAACACTCACCAAGTCCCCATTTCGGAGCAGAATTTGCTCTCTCACATCTTCCCACTCTCACCCCCCAGGTCCTTCAATCTTTCAATTGCCCAAATCTCTCATCCCTATCCGGTAGGGTGTATTTAGGGCCAAGTGACACATACAGTGAGCAAGGAAAAATATATGCCAAGAGCAGCTAATACATGCCAAGAGCAGCTTTATCACCAATATATTAGAAGTGAAAGACTGTTGCTTCAGAGGTCTCCAAAGAGCAGCCAGAGCATTTCACAAGAGGAGGTACAAGTAATTCATGGCGGGTTATTCTCTGCCAGGCTCCTACCTCCACTTTGAGTGCTCTGCTGGGCAGGGGACTGTATCTGCCATTGTACAGTGTGGTGTTTTTTTTTTTTTTTTTTTTTGCTTGTATATATTTTTTTTAACCCAAGAACCCACATCTGCAACTAAAGGCTTTTTGGATGGAAGTCAAGAGTGTTAAGACTTGATTCTATTGCAGCAATGAAGGGATGAGCCTAATACTAAATGATGCTGAGGGATGTGGCTATTCATAGAGGATGTGTGTTTGTGTATATAAGCATACAGGTATATATACATGGATATACCACATACTTATGATGTCCATCCATCATGGTGCTATGAGATTGGTTTTCTTGCATAGGATAGTGTTTGGTGGCCTTGGGTGGCTGCTGTGTGGGGACTGCAGAGAGTTTCCATGACCTCATACCCCAAGGGCTGAGCATCGGTGGGCTGAGGATGGGGAGCTGAGCTGTCCTGCTGATGGGAGCAACGCTCTTGCTCATCCTCTTGATGGTGGTTACTTGTGATGGGTCTGGCAAGCTTCTGCCGAGTGCCCCACAGCTCTCCATGAGTTAAGACTAGATTTGTCAGAATTTTCTCATATTTCTGATTTTGGTTAAAGCTTCATGCCAGGAAGACAGGAGCAGGAGGCTGGGCTTGCCCTGCAAGGCCATACCAAAAGCAGTGTGGATTGAGCAGCCGCTGGAGCTCCTTGCTCTGCTCCTTGCTTCGATGCAGAGACAGGGGAGGCTGGAGCAGCAACCAGCGCCTCTCGGATAGTGCCAGGACGTGGCCCGTCCTGCCTCTGTGATGCTACTAGGAAAATATGGATAAACACTGTGGCAGGGACAGCCGAGCCCACATACGAGGGAGGCATGAGCCTCGGAGCTGTTCCCATGCCGCCTGCAGGGGCCCTGCTTAATTTAGGGCAGCTTGGCAGATTATGTGGCGAGACGAGCTAATTTGGGCTTGCGGTTCATGCGAAAGAATTACGAGACCGTCTGGGAGACAATGCGAGCTAATATTAGGACACTAGGCAGCGAGTCAGGAATCCCAATCCCAGCTCTGCCGCTGACCTGCTCCCAGGCCCCGGATCCCACTCTGGAGCTGCTTGGAGAAGAAGAGCATCCTCTCCCTGTATGTTTGACAATGTTAGTCCTGGGAGCTGTTGATGTCAACAAAGACTCCTGGCCTTTATTATATATAAATAGCAATAATAGCCATAATCTTTTCATGGGAGAACAGGACTAGCACCTTGCATCGAAGATGCTGCTGCTTTTGTTGGGGCCAGCTTATAGGTTTTCCCGAGCATAAAGATGCTATTGCAGGGCCAGCAAGCAGCAGCTTGGTCAGGGATGTTTTGGTGAAGCGTCAGGCTACGTGTTGAATTCTCCTGTTTCAGTGCTTCCAGCAGCAAGGCATGTTTGTGCTATCTCCCAGATCACTGCGTGATACCTTGAGGTGTGTTAATTGGCTCTGCTTCTGAGGACATGGATATGTGCGCTTAGCCTTCCACATGTGAGTTCTCATGTCTGTACATTACTCTCCCGAGCAAAGCAAAGCCAAGCCACAGATGGTTGCAGGGTCAGGGCCGTGCTGTGTATTGCTGTCTCCTGTCTGGTGTTTTTTTGCTGGTGTTATAATTATGACATAGAGAGGGACCTCCCAGACACTTCTCTTGGCTGAAGGATGGATGCATCGATGCTGCTCTGGAGAAATTCTTCTCCAAATACCAGGGCTGCTCCCATCAATCTGCTTTGACACTTCTTTATCTTCTTCCCTCTTATAATAATACTAAGGGTGTTTGTGCAGTTTTTTCTTGAGGATGAAATAAACTTTCTATCACCAAGATGTTTCCTCCGCTCATAGTTTATACGAAGAGGAAAAGGGATTTCTGCTGTTTATTCTGCACATAGTATTGCTATTAATATTCTGCACTTGCACTTTTTGCTCTTGAGAAAGAAACTGCTGCTGGAGCTACTGGACAAGATACTACCCGCGCTCAGTCCCACTTGCTTGTTGGTTTGGGGAAGCAGAGCCTTTGGGATAGTTTTATTTTCAGACAAAAACACTAAAATTGACACCTTTAGCCAGCTCCATGTAAACTGCTTGAACCATGCTGTGCTATGGGGGCAGGTGGGTTTTTTGGAGTGTTTGCTTCCTGTTTTTCTGTATTCAAACCATCAGACTTGAATCCATATCTATCACAGGGGACTATTGACTCACTCAACATGCAGGATTTTTGAAAGGTTCAGGCTCTGCATCTTCTTTATGGCACCATGCAGACTTATAAAAGCAGCCTTTCCTGATTTAAGAGCAGCTGTCTCCCACTCACAGATTTTCAGGATTTTAAGAGGGGATGAAGAGTGAGTTTTGTGGGTTGAAGAGAGGAGATGCAAGAAATGGCGCAGGGAGGTTGTACTGTGGGATTAAAAAAAAAAAAGAACTTTTTTTTTTCCATTTTGAAAATATGAGGTGGAAATGCTCTGTGTGTACCACATCCCATAAAAACTGCCAGGAATGGATACTTTGAGGGTTTCCTTCAGGGTTCTTTTTAGAAAACTGAAATATGTGCAAGCTTGCAAAGTAAATCTGATCCTGAACATAACCAACAGGCTGTGCCCTATCCCCTCTGCTCTGGACTTCCTCAGGAGCCTGGAAATGCTGGGAACAGGCTGACTCCGGCTGCTGCCAAAAAGCCGCACCCACAGCAATCATATCCTGGAACTGCAGACATTTCTGCCGGGAAGATATGCCTGAAAGGAACCCGGAGACTTAGGAGCACAAATGCTAATGAAACTTAATGAGACCCGCATTCCTAAATAGCTTAAGACTTCTTAAATATCACTTTTTAAAATAACTGCTGGCTTCATGCTACCTGTAAGATGTCCCGGGCCTTGTGTCCCTAGGAGGATATTACCTGCTGCTGGCTGGTTAGTCTTTGCTCTGTGGCCTTCTATTTCCACCCAACACACTCAGTAACTCCCCCCCTCAAAATACTGCTGCCTGGTGTGTGTTATTTAAGCTGTAAGATATGACAGAGTATGCTTTATGGGGCCATTAATTTATGCTGTGGGTGACTTTAACCACCCAAGAACTATATTAATGGCCCTATAAAATATACCCTGGAGTGTCTTAATATGATTATGAGATTGATCTTCAGCTTTATATTCCACTGTGTGGGAGATTATTGAAATAAATTGTAGAGGAAGGTGACACCGTAGATGCTTGCAAGGGGCGAGCTGCCTTTTCCTTCAGGGGACCCTGTGGTCGCAGATTTACCCTGTCCTTCTGCAGGGGAAAGTGCCACAGAACAACATGGGTCACTGCTTCGGGAGCAGGAGGCTGCAGACTGTTGCACATAAGGTGCTGTGTTACAGGATCCAGTTGAAATGGTTTCCAGAGATGGATCCAAAATTGAGCCAGCCAGGTTCCTCCTCCTTATCAGAAAACCAGCTTGATGCAAACATCTCTAACCACATAGAAAACCCTCCTCTGATAAAATATAGGTAGAATTACTATGAACAACAACTCCTCTTTGTCAAATCCTTCCGCGCAGGGTGTTTGTATGGGCGGATACTAGTTGCATGGATGTACCAACAGGATAGTAGAATGGCTGGACCTTGTTTAAAGTCTCTTTTTTTCTCTGGTATCCACAGGGATGGGCTCTCAAAGCTTCAAGGTCTTATGATATCAAAGGATTGAGGGCTTGGATTTCATCTGGAAATTAAAAATTAATTCTGCTGTATTAAGTCATCTGCATTTGCAGTTGTAGCCTTAGTCACTCGAAACTCTCTTTAAACTCTCTGGTGGATAAACCCACAACATTCTCAGTAAGTAGACACGTGTTTTCATCCCAAAACAAGCAAGACTGTTCTTCCCCAGTTTTTGGACAGAATTATTTTATTCTTGGGGAGTTTTGACTCTTTTTGTGCCCAAATCCAGGGTACAGCAAGAATCTTGAGAAGCCTGTGAGACCAAGACTGGGGATCAATATTCTCTCTGAAAGAACAGCTTTGGTTGTAAGATTTAGTGGGGCATGCAAGGCATTTTCTGAAGGAAGATGAAAGCAGCATCCTGCTCATAAGTAGACTACTGGCAACCAAAGACTGGGCTACCAAACTTCAGTTGAAGTCCTACCTATGCCACATTCAGCTGCTCCCCAGGTATACTATGAAACTTGGTTAATGAATGTTTGTAAAGCTTTTAGAGACCCTTGCACAAAGGAGGGTGTTATTGTTGGATGGCAGTAATTAGTCATGAAGAAGGTCTGTTAGATCATTAAATTGGTTCCTTTGCAAAGGCAGGTCTATAGTTTCTGAAGAGAGCAGAGCTGATAGGCAAAGGCAGGTTCTGTGCAGCACAATGACCTGGTTATCTAATGGATCCATGTGTGGGACTCTCTGGGGCAGAGCCAGCTCTGCTGTGGCCTCTTGGTCAATGCTGTTAACAGCTGACCAAGGGTTTCCTTTAACAGAAGCGGTTTGAGCAGGTATGTCCTAAAATCATCTTGTTGCAGCAGTAATTTTCTGGGCAATTGTAGGGTCAAGACTGAGGACAGCGAAGAAACTGGTTATATCTGAGGTGTTACAGGCAATGCCAGCTCCTAGGATCTAGGGCTATCCTGACTTTCTTAATAGCTTCAACACCTGATTCTTACTGGATGCACCTAACAGGTAAGATGGGAAGAAGTCAGTTGAACACTGAGTAAACAGACCAAAATTAAAGGAAAAATCTGAAAGTTGAGAGAAAGTTCTGGTTGAGGTTTTTGGATTTTGTCCATTACCAGCAAGAACAACAGGAGCAGAGTGGCCTAAACAGGAGAGCGCAGCATTAGGATGAAAATGGGGACAGATCATGCATTAGGATGAAGACATTAACAGATTATAGTTGCATTACGTTGTTGTAGCATTTGCAAGAAATTGGAAAATGTTGCTCAGAAATTGTTCTTGTCATAAATCTTACTGGCAAACTTATTCTAAAAAGTAGTTTTTGAAATTTTTTTCCCCGTGAGGAGCTCTGTTAGATCTGTTTGGGGCCGCCACGGCTCATGTGAGCATCACATGGACCCCAGATGAATCTTGGCTTAGCGGGGCTGTCACATAACACATCACATAAGACGAG
Source organism: Nothoprocta perdicaria (assembly GCF_003342845.1). Classification (NCBI taxonomy): domain Eukaryota; kingdom Metazoa; phylum Chordata; class Aves; order Tinamiformes; family Tinamidae; genus Nothoprocta; species Nothoprocta perdicaria. The sequence goes on from NW_020456198.1 coordinate 3,217,912, forward strand.
AGTGATGAAAATACGTCACACCCAGGTCTCAGCTGCGAACAAGAGCTGCCCTGCACCGCATGTTCAGATGTGCGGCACGGCTTCCATCAGCTGGCACACACATGAGATGGAAACCCTTCCCGTGGGCCCTGCGGCTCACGGATGGATTGTGGGCCTCCCAGGCACTTGTTCCCAGGGACACTTGGCCTGTCCACTGGTCTGCTGTTTGCTGGCCCAGGCACCCATAAAAATATGTCATGATCCGAAGGGACAGGTTGGGTAGTTTTCTACAGAGATGGTGGAAGCAGATGTCAGGCCAAGAGGCTGCAGCTTGGACACGGAACATCAGAATGGCTTAAATGGGCAGGAAATTGAAGTATCCAAATTGTGAATGGAAAGCAACTGCTCTGGAAGCTGAGTGGAAATGAAGGCTACATGTAGCAGGCTCTGTTTCCCAAGTCCATTTCTGCATCGGCCCTTAACAATCAGGCTCTGTGATCCCCAGGGCAGGGGCCGCTTGTCGCAAGTTTCTGCAGGCTGGAGACCCTCTATACTGACCATACAGACCTGGAAAGAAGCGTTTGCATCCAGGACGCGGTGACACACAGAGAACTTCCATTCCTGTGCTGCATGACTTTGGACAGAGTGCTCCAGTTTTCTGGTTCAAAGGTGGCTCTGCCATTTGGGCCGGGCTGGCTGTTTGTGCCGTGCTGCCGTGGTGCATTCCCTAGGGCAACAGCTCTGTGCAGAAATAGCCCCATGCTGGGTCTTGGCTGGAGAACACACATGATGGGGAGGACACCAGCTTGATGAGAGACTGGTACTCCTTGACATCTAGGGCAGGTCCAAGGGCAAGGAAGGGATCAGATTCATCTCTGTTTAGTAGTCTGTGAACCAAGGAACAAGGCTGGCTTGTTGGCAAAGTATTCAGCCAGCAGCAGAGATATTAGGCTGAGCCCAGTCCCCACGCTGAGCCTGCTGATGCTCCTGCATCGCGTATCACTTCGGTACATGCATTGCTGTGGAGATGTGACATGAGACAGCAACACGGAGAGCAGCAAAATCCTCTGGATGGTCCCGTCACGGGTGTGTTACAGGAAGCAGCAGCAGAACATCAGGCTTTTTGTTTCCCCATGTCACTTCTCAGTCCCGATCAGCAGTAAACTAGGGCACACGTACATCTGACAGCCGAATTTCTTGCTGCAAGGGGTTCACTCATGCATAAGACTGCTCAAAATGAGGCCCTGGCTTTCAGGTTTGGGAAGCAGGGAGCGTGACCTGGAAGAGGCAGCTGCTGCCGAGTTACTTTTTTTCCTTATTTGACTTTTGCATCAGTCATTGAAGTTTGGGGTAACTTTGAAGAGTTGTGGCCGAGGGCAAATAAACCTTAGTATGTCCTTCCCCACCAGAGGGACCTGAGCACTGGTCTGTCCAGGTTTTAAATAATTATAGGGGAGGATAAAATGTATAAGGACATTATTAAAATCCATGTATTGAAAACCTGAAGAGCGGAGAGCTAAGGGTCTCCAAGGACTTTCATTCAGCCTCGCACAAGCAGTTGGAAACCACTTTTAATTGCAGACTCGTGGCTTTCCTCGGAATTTCTGCTGTATTTTGCCCCATCCTCCACCACCCCCCTTAGCGAGCGCAGGTGAGCGGCGATTTCCCGACGTTTGCAACTTGGAAAACGTTCCCAGGGGAGCGCGGGTTCGCCCTCCTCCCCCTTGCCAATCATCCCCGAAACCCGAGCCGCTCGCTCCGCTTCTCCAGGGGCTTTCAGGAAGAGAGAGGGAGGCGGGATGTGCGTTTGCCGCGGAGCGCGCGCTCAGCTCAGTCCTTATTGCTGCGGAAATGGTGCAAACGAAAAGCAGCCCAAAAGGATAAAAGGGGGGGGGGGGAGGAAAAA
>NW_020456198.1:3220432-3449339 GCF_003342845.1 Nothoprocta perdicaria
GCCGAGCACGGCGAGTTCCCGTACGCGGGCGCGGCGGCGCCGGGGGCCGGCGAGGCGGCGCTGAGCGAGGGCGAGCTGCTGCTCGAGGTGCAGGGCGTGCGCGTGTCCGGCCTGCCGCGCTACGACGTGCTCGAGGTGATCCGCGCCTGCAAGGACCCCATCGCCGTCAAGGCCGTCAGACAAGGTGCGAGGGCTCGGGGATGCGGAGTGGTGGTGGTGGGGGGGGGTCGGTTCGGTTCGGCTCGCTCCGCGCTGCGCCGCGGGCAACTTGGCTCCTGCGCGCGAAGTTTTGGGCACCGCGGCATCAGCGCGGCCGCCAGCGGGGCACCCCTGGGTGCTGCGCGCCTCGAGGAGGGCGTGTATACTGTATCTGTGTACTCTTATTATATATATGCATGCATGTATATGTGCTGGTATGCATAGCCACGTTACAGCGCGGAACGAGCCCGCAGGAGACTTTCCGCACTTGGAAGTTTTGGGGGAGGGCGGGGGGACTCGCAGGGATGTCCCCAAGGCGGGGAAGGGGGTTCGGGATACGGAGCCTGTGCAGAGGTGGCGGGAGCGGTGTGCGGAGCTGCGGGAAAAGCTGGGAAGAATCATCCCGTGTGGGGCTGTAGAGAAAACGAACAAAAATCCCTCCCAAAAACCCTGCTGCTTCCAGCGCCCAGCGGTGCGGAGCAGGTTGGCGCAGCAGGCCTGGCTCGTGGCTCCGTACTTTCCAGGGCAGGACTCGGAGGGTGCCAGGAAACTGTTCGTGTTGCGACAGCTGCGAAGGTGATTTGGCCGGGCAGGATAAACAGGAATGTGCCGCAACACCTGTAGGTGCGGGTGGCGGAGCCGCGCGCCCCCGGGTCAGCGGAGCTGCAGGAAGCGCGGGAAATTTCCTTTGGGATCCTGCGGGAGAGCGTGCAGGGAGGCTGTGGTTGTGTGGACACGTCCGCGTCCCCGGCGACGGGGGTTTCCCAGGGAGATGATGGTCTACCCGCGTGTTTCCATCCCGGCCGCTCGCTGGAGACGCAAACGTTAAAGGGCTGTTTTAACTCTGTTGCTTGGCTTTTGGGCAGGTTGGCAGGACGGTCCCTGGGAGCCTTGTCCGCTATCCTGAGTTAGGAGCCGCTCCGGAGACACTTGTTTCCCGTCGCAGGAGCTCCCCCGTTGGAGTCAATCACCGCACTGGTGTCCGGCTCTGTCATCCGCTCCCTTCTCCCAGGGGTGCCAGCAGCTCCAAATTGCCCCGAGTCTCACGTATCCAAACGACACTACTTCTTATTAACGTGGAAACCCTCAGTCGCTAGAATTACTCCAGCAAGCTGTGCTGAAGTCCAAGGAAAATAGCTTGCTTTAATCAAATGCCTGTTTTCCCTGCTGCATTTTCTCTGCTTCGCTGGAAAGCAGGGAGTGAAACGGATGAAAATCTGCTGATTTTCATTGCCCAGGAGGGGAGGGAGGGAGTAAAATATAGAAAAGCATGAGGAAATTAGGCAGGTCTTTTGCATGCTGATTGCTTTAGCAGAAGTTTTAGCACGCAAAGGATGCTACAAAGGGATCAGTGTTGTGGGAGAAGAAAGGTGGGTGAGAGATGAGCGATTTGTGCTGCAACTTTGTTGTTGAAAATGGTAGTTAGCTCAAAACTTGTGGGAATACAGCTGAAAATGACTGAATTTAAGGGTGAATGTGTCTCAGCTCCAGGATGAAGTCTCTGGTCAGAATGAGTCAGAGTTGGGTTTTTTTCTCATAGTAGTTGGGTTCACCTGGGACTCGGGAGAAGAAGGTTAAAAGCCCTTTATGGAGCCAGGGCAGGAACTTGAACCTTGGACCTTCCTCCTGTAGGAGTGAGAACCAAGCCCCTGGCTACTATGAGATCATATTTTCCTGTTTTTTTTTTTTTTTTTTTTAACTTGTTATGAGAATGGAATATAGAATAGGGCTTTTTCTTTTGTTAATTACTGAATATTTTTGTGGTTTACAAAGCCATTCCTCGTGCCTCTCTTAATGATAGCCTGGCATCTGTGTGGTGTCCTGCGCAGAGCAAGGAGCTCCCTCGTGGATCAGGATCGCGTGTGTAGGAGAGGAGAGTGTTTTAATTAAAATGCATTACGTCTGTGTTGATTAAAAATCTCATTAGAGGGATGACAATTATCATTCAGCGGCAGGTGTGTGGTAGTAGAGCAGACAGCAAAGGGATGAGAAGATGGGCTTGTAAACATAACTTTAACCATACGGTCTCTTCCAGTTCTTAGAGCCTAATGAACTGGTGCTGAAGTGCTGTGGAAATCTTAGCCTGGAAACGTATAAGTTTTATAGGCTTGTCTACTTTGTATGACATTTACAAGGTTGGAAAAACAGGAAATTTACTATAAATAAGTCAGTCATCTGTGAGCATGAACGGGGAAAATAACTGTTCTGGCCTTGCAGTTAGCAGAAGACCAGGGACTAAGATGTGAAACAAAGGTTGAATAAGTTATGCACATGCTCTACCATTAAACTAAGGTTTATAGGTTTACAGGTCCAAATACAATATTTTTTCTTGCTTTTTTAGCTTGAATAGGTTCTTATGCAGTACAAAAATGGGGAACCTATATGAATTTGCCTAGTTAGAATAACAGTATTTAGTGCTGTTCACTTGGGATTTCTTGATCCATCCTTTATCGTGTGAGAAAGAGTAAGGAAAAGTAAAGAACTTTAACAAAGTTTTCTTTTCTTTTAGCCATGACTAGCTTGTTTGGTATCATAATTGGAAAAAAAAAAAAGCCATTATTATTGACTGATTTGTGGGGGAAGAAAGAGAAGAAGAATCTACTATCACTTATTTGAGTAACTTTTCAAAGTGTCAAACATGTGAAAAAAACATTATTTTAGTTAAAACCTAGTGCTTTTATGACTGTTTCCATCTCACCTTTATGCCTAAGCCCTGGTCAATTTGACTATTAGCTCCTGCAGAGTTAATAAACATGGTTTTATAATTGCTTAGTTAAAGAGTGTAGAGCTTATGCACTGGAGTATAGGAGCAGTGGCAGCAGATCTTGTGTAAAGCTTATGTTGCCTTAGTTAATTAGTTAATATTGTAGCTTCCTAGAATTTACGTGGTGTTTTTCTAAGATGCTTATTTGAATAAATCAGGAATAGGAAGGGAGTATTTAAATCAGGTGTACGGCTTCTCCTTACTTACCCAGCTTAAGTTACCAGCCCGGTACAAGCAAAGTTTATTGCGGTCTTCCTCGCAAGGGAAGAATGAAGACTGTGTCTATGACAAGCAGTTTGTGTTTTGTTTAGGAAGATATTTGTTTGCCTCCTTGCCACCTCAGTGCAAGGTGCACAGGTGCAGAGAGATCTTGTGATTATGGTCTGGTCTCTTTTTTGCTCTCCGATTAGGTGATCTGTGCCAAATCAAGCCAAACCAGTTTGGTAAGGAGAACTGTCAAAGCTGGCGTTCTCATACACTTGCTTTTAAATTGCCTTTCGGTTCTCTCAGCTCAATGCTTTACTTAGAAAGCATCTTGCAGAATCCCAAGGCCAAAGTGATCGCTGCCCTTATGTCATGGGCACTGGTTTCTGGTCCATAGTCCTCCGAAACTGGTGCGATCCCACAGGAGGGAGGACTGCTCTTAATCCCCGTAAAAGGCAAATAGCAGCAGGCATGATCCCAAACAGAAACCATCACTGTTTACCATCTCCTATCAGGTGTGTTAGTTTCTTTTCAAACATTAACTTGACCCTAGGATGAATTCTAACAAGCAGGTACAGTGACTGCAGTTCAGTGTCAGGCTGGCATTTGAAGTATGAGCCTACCCTGAAATGTTGGAATCAGTTTTACCTATTGAGTATCTTCAACTTTGCCTACGTGGAATGAAAGCTCTTGCCATCCCCGAGTTTGGAGACCTTCATGCATGTTAGATTTTTTTTTTTTTTTTTTTTTTTTCAGGGCTGGTTTTCAGGGACCTGCTTCAGTTTTCAGGGGCCTTCAGTTTTTGACCTGTTGGGATGAGCACTAGGCAAGGCTACTAAAAATGTAAAATAAAAGAAGACAGATTCTGTTTTTTTCAGGAAAAAATATATCTTCTATATATCTTCTTCTTCTAATATATCATCACATATTGGTAATCTCTTTTTTCTCTGAAGTAGTATTGTATTTAGTAATCGTGAGATGTGTATGTTGGTATATGGAGATAGCTCTTTTAGGAAAACCTTATCTGTACTCTGCCTGATTTCACAATGTGGCTCTTGTCAGGCTTTAGAAGGGGATCCTGTTTGTGGCCAACAGCTGCCTGTTCCTTTGCTGCCTCTAAAGAACAGTAGTTAGCACCCCAGAGCCAAAGTGTCACATCTTTCATTAAAAACAAATCAAGAAATAATGTGATCCTATTAAAGGGATGAAAGTGGATTATGCTCCCCACAATAAGGCTAATCTCTGTACCCTTTGTGAGGCCCTTCCAGGCTTTATGGCTGCTCAGACCACAGCACAATTAAATGACAATTATAGGCTCATTACGAGCAATGGTTCAAGATTATTGCCGAAGTAGATGTTAACACCACTTGTATTGGTTTTTTTTCTTTTTATTTTAAACCCTGTTTCAACTTCTGTGTTAGTAAATTATTGAGCTGCTCATATGATATTTGATTCATCTGTTATGTATCTTGTTAGACATTTAGAAATGTCTTTTAGCAGATTTGACAGTCAAAGCATCACTAGCTCACTGTGTGTCTGTGTTTGGGGTTTCTCATCTTTCTCTGGTGACTTCTTGGGTCATTTTTTACTGTTTCTATATCTATCTATTCGATGCTCGCAATGCTACTCTTCTTATACCTCCCCAAAGATAGCTATGCTATACTGCTCGTGAGACACTATACATTAAAAAAAGGCAAGGGTATAATACTGAAGACCTCTGTTGATTACCTAACCCACTGCCACAAATTTCAGTTTATTTCCATTACTGTAGTCCAGATACTTTCTTTCCTCTCTTCAAGGTTTTTCTACATGTTCTGTCACTTTCACTGAAGTTCATAAAATCAAGACATGCAGCTCTTTGACTCTTGCAGGTAACAGCTAAGAAAAGCATGAAATATTGGTTCTATATGAGCTAGTGCTGGGAATTTATAGAAGCAGTATTAATAGTTGAGAGGAAAAGTTAGCTGAATGCAGGGATCTTTACTGCGGTCAGCCACTATTTGCAGAGCGGGTACTTGGACCCTTCTGGTGTATCTGAACACTTTCCAGCAGGGTTTATGAAATCTTGGGACAGCAGAAAAACAGGTTGTCTTGATCCGAATTTCTGCAGACATTTGTCCTAACTCACTGTGAAAAACTTTAAGCCTTCCAGAAAGTGAGTATTATGTGACCTTTCTGCATGAAGGGCAGAAGGATGGATTGTCCCCGCTATGGCACATGAAGATCTGTGCTCCTGTAACCCCGTCACTGGAGGCACTGGTTGCAGACAAGGAGGACAGCAGCTTTTTGGCACTGAGTGACAGAGCTGCTGAATGCGCAAGCCCGTCTGCAGAAGAAACACCATTTTCACCACTCATCATTTTCTCAGCCTTGACACTTGCTGTTTTGTTTGTTCTCGCGCTGCGATTTAGTCTTGCACAACTTGGCTGCTTGTCTTGAAATTTGGGGTTCTCTGCAGTTTTCATATGTTGGGGAACAAGCCTGGGCTATCAGCCAGGATTTGCTTCCTATTGCTCTGATAGAGACCCATAAGAGGCTGCCTAGAAAGCTGCCAACCTGCTCTAGAGAGGGACTGATCAGGTATGTTGGCACATTTGGAGAGGGAATTTTAAGTTACTATCCTTTTGGATTTTTTTTCTTTCTTTTTGCTGTATCTTTTTCTAATGGACAGGATAGGTAGACCAGAATCCTCCTTGGTCCTGTAGGAGCTGCGTGGCTCAGGGTAGCTGGAATATTTTTGCCTAGATCCATGTGCCGGTTTCCAAAGGTCAGATCCGCCATCCGTCTCCATGCAGTGACATTTCCAACAGTTTCCAGAGCTCCTCTGCTGCTGTGGACTGGAATGATGGCCCTGTGCTCTGCCTCTGGTGTGATTTATGCTGTGCTGTTTTGTGTTACTGATATTGTTATGAACCTACATACGTAAAAACATACATACTGTGTGTATATATATATTTTTCTTTTTAATTGTTCCTGGTAGACCTTGTGGAAACAAAATAGTTTTTTCTTCAGATCCTGATGCTTTATGTTTTTGTGGACTTGGCTTTTGACTGAGAACAGCTTCTGCTTTTTGTATTTGAGAGGGCTTGCATCATAACTCAAGAGAAAAATAACTTAATATTCGTTGCGCTCCACTGAGTGTCCTTTCTTAGATGACACAGTATTGCCTATTACAGGTTGTGAAAATAATGCAAAGACTTGGTAAAGGAACAAAGCTCCCCCCTCTGCCCAATGAATCCCCCCAAAAAAACTAAAAAAATGAAACTATTTGATTTTACTTGCAGAGGGGAACGGATGGGCCTGCAGTTGCAAGGCCTTTGACTTGGGCTGGTTTTGTGTGGTTTGCTAATTCTTGACGAAAGCGCACATTGTCTTGGGCTACACAGCTGTAATTTGGGAATCCTAAACTTAGTGCCTTGGTGTAATTAGGTTAGGAAAAGACTGACTTTTTCTTTCATCATATCTTTAATTACAGTGTTTTTTTTTTTTCCTTAAGAAAACCTCAACTCTGTGTTTTTCATTTAGTTATTAACAGAAAAGCCTTTGAAAAAGAGGCTGCCTAAAACCCAGCCACTCCCTCAGCATAAACAAAGTTGAGCAGATCCTGTGCTCTTTCCAAAATCTTTGATGTTCAACTTCTGCCATTCCAGCAGTGCAGATCCTGCCTTACATAGGTATTAGTCCGAAGTCAAGCCTTGCTTTAGGATGTGTGTTGTGCACAAGAGGGAGGGATGTTATCTCTGCAAAAGCTCAAGTGGGAAGGCAAGCAAGGTGCCTCTGGAGCACATGTACCAAGGGCTTTCCTTAAAAATAGCAGGGAATATGTTTGTCCCTCTCCTTTGCCAAAGGTTCGTGCAGAATTAGCAGTTGGAGCTGCTGGGATTCATGGGAATGCTCTTGGGGCTTGTGGCTACAGAAGAAGAAACTGGCTGGTGCTGGGTGGATTTGGGATATTGTTGCATCCCAGGCAAATCCATCCCAGTTGGTGCTGGTGTTGGAACCTGTGGGAATCACTGGGACCAGCTGTCCCTCTGGGCTGGGCTTAAGCTGAATCTGGTATTGCCCAGACCCTCCCCATCCCTCTCCCTTTCCTAAGGGCACAAGAGGGATTAGTTTGATGCAAAACAAACAGCAGTGTCTCTCTGTCCTCCCTAGTAAGCCTTTTTTCTTGAACAATGAAGTGTGTAATAGAGAATATTTTGTTACTTCACACCATTTTGTGATTGAAATAGCAGCAGGCTGTGTACATGTGGGAACGCTATGGGGGCTTAGAAGTAGGGACCCCTACGAATCACCGGTTCTATTATTTTTATGTTGAATCAGAAAGTTGTTTGATTGTTTTTATTATTATTTATTTATTTTGATTAAGTCATCTTCTTCTGCTACGCTGGCAAACTGCGTTTGTTTTGTGTGCAAATATTCGACTTGCCCAGCAAGAGAATGTGGTGCTTTATAGACTTTCTGTATAGTCTGTGCGACTTGGACTCTTCATCACCTGCCATCTGCTGCTGTTAATTAGGTCTTTTTTCAAACGGAATCTGACCTGGAAAGTGTGTTTCTGTGCTTTCCCTTGCTAGATTGTCTCATTTTCCAAAGGAAACGTGGGTAGGTGAAGAGTATCAATCACTGGCCTCATTTCACACTTTGTTTTGGTCCAAATTTAGCGACTCTCTGCACAAAACCTCGTAAGGTTTGACTTGTGAGAGATGCTGGGTGAGGTTTTACATCTGCCTCTAGCTCATCAGGAGAGAGTGGCAGAAACATCCTGCAGCACCCATCAAAATACTTAGATTTCTTTCATGAGGCTCCTAGTGCATGTGGCTTATATATTAAGGTGTTGCTGAGATTTATATTTTCAATTTTTGCTCCTGCAAAGAGTTCCAGACTCCTTTCTTTTCTCCTTTCTTTTTCCCACCCCTTTTCAGTGCAAACTGAGCAGCCCATGTACTCCTGTGTCTCCAGCAGTTCAGGCTTTGGCCCAACCAGTGCTTGGAGTTTGATGCTAAGTATTTTGCTATCTTGTGCTCTTGAAAAGCTGAAAATAGTTTATTTAAAAAATATTATGGCTGAGGAAAATGTTACCTGTCTGCTACTGTGTCAGGAGAACCCTTCAAAACCTCTTGTGTGCCATCCAGAGCTGTTCTTGTGGTGCTGCTTGTCCTGCAAAGCATCTGCAGGACTGTGCCCATCCTGAAAGACAGCCCATGTATGAGGCTACCCTACCTTGAACCATCCTGGCTTCATGAGCAGTGTCACTGTCCTACTGGAATTGTCCCCACCAGGGTGGTTTATAGGAGAAATGGGCAAGGAGAGGTCCCCAAAAGGCTCCAGGTGATGCTTGAGGAGGAGGAAGCAGGGATGAAGATCAAATGGCCATAGCACAGGTGAGGACCTGCAGATCCTAGCCCCCTTTGGGTGCTCTGCTGTGGGTCTGCGTTTCTTCCCCGGCTCTCATCCGTGTGGGAATGCTGGGGAAGCAGGTGAATGGCTTTGCCCGCTTGAAATGTTGCATTCCTCCTATGTGTTTTTTATGGCACACTAGGAAAACATTTCAATTGCTGAGATTTTTATCTGCCAAAGAGACAACCTAGGGACTCTGTAATTATGTTTTTCTGCTGCAAATTTTCCAAGTGTAAATCCACAGGTTGATTTTTTGGAGGCGCCTAGCTATGTATTTTTTTTTCCCCTTGAGCAAAACAGTCTTTCTTAGGTAGCTCTGACCTCGGCTGGGACATCTCAGTTGCATCATGGACTCAAAAGCAAAGAGCTGGTGATTTGGCTCTACCAGAGAAATGGAGATAGCACGATAGATAGTCGTGGGGTTTGCTGTCACAGCTTGGCTGTAACACTAGCAATTACACTGTCGTTTACTGGAAATTGGAGCCACGATGGTTTGCTCCAGAGCTAGTTCGTCACAGTCAACCATTTACTTTATTTTTATTTTCAATATCTGTCTCAATTGCTATAATCTCTTCTGCGGTGGAAGCTCCCACGATGGGATCCTGCCTCTAAATGGGAGTGTGAAAGTTTTCCTGTGGTGCAATTAAACTGGCAGGGATAGTTGCATCAGCTCCACGGCTGGAGCAGTTTCAGATGATGCGTACAGCAACTCATTAGTTTATTTAAAAACAAACAAACAAAAAAATCCTCCTTCCAGAAAAGAGGGGGAAAAAAAAAAGGCAGGAAAAAAACCCCCCCACACAAAAATCTAAACCCGATGCTTCTGTAGAGCCTCTGTAAGCAGAAAGGTTAAGAACTTTGCTGTAAGGAGGTCGGGACCTTTCTGGCCCTGTTGCAGACCAGGTTTTGATTGCTGCTTGCTGCAGGTGTCAGCCCCTTTCAGTGCACTTCCCTCCCTTCTTGTTCCATGGGTCCCTTCTTGGGCGTCTTCAAATTCCAGGACCTTCCCAGAAACTTCCCGTAGGGCCTCTGTCCACCTCTACATGACGTCCCAGGGATGCGAAACCTTCCTGGCAGTTCAGTGAGGAGACACAGGGCTTTGACACGGTCTCTGTTGGGCTGGTCTGTGATGTGTTTGCACCTGACGGCAGCGCTGCTGGGTGCCCTTACTGGCTGAATTTGCAGTGGAAATTGCAGAGAATATTGTGTGTTGAGCTGCTTGTCCTCAAAGCCTCTAATGTAGAAAAGACCTTAACTTTCTTATGCGTGTAGGAGCGTTGTCATGGATTGTGTTCAGGGGATTTTTCACCATGAAAACTGAATATTGCTGCAAGTTCCAGTTTAGCTGAGAGGAGGGTCTCGAACTCCACTCGCTTTTACATGGCTTTGAGCATCCATGACTTGTAATATCCAAGTGAGCTTTAAGTTGTGGCATTTAGAAACTTCAGAAATATTTTCTCTTACTTCTGTAGGTAAATGAGAGACATTCACACCTGCTAGCTCCCATGCACCCCACTTTGCTGCTTGAAAAGCCTAAAATTACAGAAGGGTATTTGCATTTTTTGCTCCGTTTCTGAACTCTGCATTTCCTCTTCATTAGTTACACCAAACTGTGGTGACCTTTTGAAGTGTTCCTGAGCAGCGACTTTATAAATATTCCTTTTCAAAGCAGCCTGAAAGAAGGAGTTTAAGCCCTGCGCACAGCCGCTCCGGTCGGAAGTTGTTTCCCTTGTCCAAATCTCTCGTTTGCTGCAGAGGCTCTATTGAGAATGACAAATTGCTTAAAGCAGTTTCCATGTTAGTCTTTAAAAAAATGCAGCTTCTTTCCATCTGAAACACGTGGAAGGCATTTGTGCACTTGCCTGAGTGTTCCTCTGTCCCTAGGCCTGCGCTCGGTGCCTTTAGACTACATAGAGTTTTCACATGCAGCTGCTTGAGTTCATTTTTTCTCCACTTTCTATTGGATGAGGATTTTATTTTGGTGCCTTAGCTGAGATGTTAAATGTCAAATATCTCCATGGTTCAGACTTTGGGGACCACAGGGGAAGAGAAGAGGATGTTCTCGAGTCCTTGCTTTTCAGAAGTGATGCTCAAAGTGGTCTGAAATCCATAATTTAAGCTGGGAAGTCTGCATCCACAGCCAAGTACTCGTGATATCCTTTAAAACACTCAAGCGCTGAGTGGTGTTAACACTTCAGAAATGACAGAAGGTCTTTTTTGCTTAAATGTTTTAAATTGCCTCACTGTGGTTGCCGCTTTAGCAGAACGACGTATTTGGGCAGGTACCGTATTAAAAGCAATATAGCTGCCTGTAATTGCTGTGTGCTGTAAAAGTAAAAATTGCTCGGTTGAAAGAGCTTTTTATTATTATTTTAAAAGAGGGATTTCAGGCCACGCGCTGTGCTCAGATGCCCTTGCAAGGAGCAGGATGCTGGCGTGCAACCTTTGGGGGCTGCTACCAAGCCTCCTCGCCGAGCTCCATGAGAAGAGGAGAAGGTCTCAGTGTGAAAGGGAACTGGGTGCCCTTAGCGTTGCTGAAGAAAGGTCAGGCTTTGGAAGTAAGATGGAAATTCTCTTTCCAGAGCCGCCGCACGTTGAAGCGAAGCTCTGGGTGCTCTTTCTTTTCCTGCCGTTTCCTGCGGGACCGGCAGCATCTTTGCCCCAAACTGCATCGGCCCCGGGCAAGGCGCCCGTCGCTGCGCCGAGGAGCCCGGGCTGCTCCAGAGGGGCCGGCCCCAAGGCAGGAGGGCATCTGAGGACGATGCAGAGGCACTTTCTGTAACTCCAAGGCACGTCATATCCTGGCACGTCTATTTTTGTGCCTTTTTTCCCTTTATTTTTTTTATTTGCTTTGAGCTCTTTACTCTCAGCATGTTTGGTCTGATGTGATATTTTGTCTTTTGTAGCTATTCGTTTGTTGCAATTTAACATTTTGTTACTGTGCCTGCTTTCTTTCTTTCTTTTTTTTTTATAGTACCAAGGGGAAAAAAATTGCAATATTTACAAATTTTCTAGGGTCTGGCTTTGCTTTTCTGCTTTCTTTCCATGAGTAGTTCAGGAAATTAAATTGCTGTTTGCTTTGCTGTAGGATGTATCATGCCAGACTGAGGTGAGCGGCTCTTTCAGTCCCGTTTCCTAGTGGAGATTCCATCAAAAAAAGAAAAAAAAAGCTATAATTTCACAATTGGAAGGCAGTTTTTGTCTAGATGTATGAAGGCTTTATATACCTTGTATTTGTTTTTCCTCTTTCCTCTTACCCCTCCCTTTTTCTTTTTTTTTTTTTTCCCCTTTAATATCTGATTATGCCCTCGGATATTCTTGTTATCCGCAGAAACGTCTGATCCGCTTCTGCCTCCTGCGTGGCTCCCTGAGATCTGGCATGAAATATTTTTTTAATGGCCACGGACCCTGCCCTGGCGGCGGCCGCGTGCCTGGCTAATGAGGTGGCATCAACCGCGGACCCCGCGGGTATCTGTTCCCAAACCAGATTCCTCCTGCATCTCAGCCGCCTGTGAGCTCCCTACTGGAATGTATCCGTGTCCTTTCTCTGCTTTTCCAACGTCCAGGATCGCAGCGAGCTGGAGCAGGTTCTCCTGAGTCCCTGCATTTCCGTGCTGGCAGTTAATGATTAACCTTTTTTCTTTAATAACAAAGCTGTGTTTGCTCGACAGCCCTTCTTCTTCTCTACACCCTAGTCGCATTCCAGATAAAATACAGCCTCTTCCCAGCAAAACACTGGAGTTAATATTGCACTTGAGGTATGCTAATAAAATTCCCCCTTGCTTGTACGAGGGGAATTGAATCTAACGCGTTTGTTTTTAATACCTCAGATCTAGGGAAGGCTCCAAAATGTAGGAGAAATCCCTGTAAAATGCAGGCCCAGCTCCTTGGCATAGGCACCTTGTCAGCACGAATTGTAGCAATGGGGCTCGGGAGGGTTTTGCTGTCAGAAACTTTTTTTTTTTTTTATTAAAACAGACAAAACAATGAGTTCTTATGTTTGAGACCATGATACTGCGGACAAGCACATGATCTGACTTGATCGAGGTATTTTCAAAGAAACTCTTCATCTGCAACCAGAAAGATGTGATTTCAAGGCATCTTCACTCCTCTTTGTGACCTGAAATGAGGTGTTGTGGTAATAAATACCTGGATACTTGAAAAATGTAGTTTTGGTGGATGCTTAGCCAGTTGGGAATGGGCCCATCAGGGTTGTGCTCCATTGCTGGTCTCTGATCTGTGCCTGGTGGGACCTCTCATTAAACCCACAGGTCTTGTCCTGGGTTTTCCCGGGACAACATTTTTTCTCCTGAACATCTTTTTGGCCAAAAATAATAACAAAAAAAAAAAAAAAAAAAAAAAAATCAGTGCTTATCACCAACATTGCGGGGAGCAAGAGCAGCAGTTTGGGTTGCTACCTTGGTTGCTATCGAAGGTCAGCAAGTGTAGATCTGTGTATTGTCCCCTCTAGGTTTGCTAGATCCTGGCACTTGCTCTGCTATTCGTCTTGCTCCTTCTAATGATACGGCACATTTCTGTCCCGCGCCGCACCGGGATGGGCCAAGAGCAGCTCCCAGAATTCACTATGGAAAACAACCTGTACCAGCAATTCATCATCTCGCTCCATGAGGATATTGTCTTGTTTTTCTCATGAGTGTGACTTCTATTTAGGTCATCTTGGCTTTCTGAGCTGTAGTGTGTGCACATGCATTACCTTAGGCTTTGAAGGCTTTTTTTTTCTCCTTTTTGACATTGATTTTTACTCTTCATAGTGTGTATTTCTTCAAGCGGTGGCAAGAGGGTTTTAAGTGGAGCAGGGAGATAAAGTATGAATTTCCCCTAACTCTATCCAGTAGCAGCAATGAATCTCTGGTAACTTCATGAAAGATTGTGGCTTTAAAGTTTATTACCTCTGCGTTACGAAACTCGGAGCTTGTTACACCGAGTGGAAGGCAGATTTTGCTGCAAAGTCTTGTTTTTATTAATCTGGCTTTTCCTTGAGCAGGGTAAAGTTTGATAGAAACTATCACGGAATTTGCCATGCGTGTTGTGCCTCCGCTCTGCACAACTTGGATGTGTCTGTGGATAACTGAATGATGCATGAAATAAGTGAAGCAACAAAATGCACTGGAGTTTCTTGAGAGAGGAGACTTCCATTCTTGGAGGTTGATCTTTCTTTCCCCAAACAACCTCCTTTCTATTTCTAGATAATGAGATTTTTAAGCACATACTGTGCCTTTTGAAACTGATAGTTATAAAGGCTAGATTTCAAATTATAACTAAAACCTACAAGTTTATTAGGCAGGATGTTATATATTGCATGGTGGAAATTCATCAGGAAAGAGTCAGGGATGGATCTAGTATAATTAGAAGCTTTTTGGAAAGAAACTTAAGATGTCAAAGCATATACCAGGCAACTAGCTTTGGGCTAGCACTTTATTTTTCTTGGATGCTTTTGTAATTCGATTTATGGATATTAAAGTAGCTTTGTGATGCACCATGCTGAATACAAGGGCAAAAGGTTGAGACATCTGCAGTGCAGAAGAGCCGATTTCGCTGCCAGTTTTGGATTCTGAGCGTGTCGCTTTTGTGCCAGCCAGTCAAGCCGACACTTAGCGCAGCCGCCGTGGTTTGGGAGTGAAGTGCTCCGTGTTTAACTCCTGTGGTTTTCCTGGATGCTGGTCTGGGCTAGAGGCTGGCAAAGCTGGAATCCTGTATTTTCCTCTTGTGTGTGCTCACGGGGTAGGGAAGGTCAGCGAGGAGAGGTGCTGTGTGTTTTTCTTTTTGAGAGCCTGTAGTAACCTGCAATCACCTCCTTAGGTTTTGATGAAATATCCTATATCTAACATGTTTCTGCGAAATAGGAATGGCCCCTGCTGCAACCAAGTTCTTGGGGGGGAAAATAGCTACTGCCACCTGAAGTGCTCAGCACAAGTGTGGTGTCCCAGTGCTCCAGACATGGGCTGGCATTTCTGCTGGATTTGCAAATGGCTTTAGGAAAGTTTCTGGGAGGACAGACAGTCCGTGGAAGAGGAACGTGACCCTGCGAGCCAGGCTGGTGACTGCGCTGTTTTAAAAGCAGCCTTAATTCTTAGCTCTTCATAAACAAATCATTGTGCCAAGTTCTCGAACAGCTCTGGAGCCAGTGACTGGTTCTCCTGTGGGTGCCGGAGCAAAGCCCTGGAGCTGGGGTGAGACGGAGCAGGGGAGGAAAGCTGACCTGTCCATCCCCAAATGCCTCTTGGTGCATGGAAGGGCCTTTGGAGGGGGATGCACCATCCTGTTGGAGACACGACGCTCTTCTGAAGACCACGTGAGAGCATCCTTATCTAGTGACAAATACCTCCAATGGATCAGTAAGGTGGTTCAGCTGCTGGACATCGTTGCACATCCGTCAAGCTGGTGCCCTTCATCCAGCAGACTGTGTTCACTCCAGTTGTCTCATATTTGGCCAGCAGCATGAGCAGTGAGGATCCATCCCTGACGAGGGGGTTAATGATGCTTCCTTTCGTGGCGGGGCTTTGGTCTTGCCGGTTTTAACTTGGCAAATTCAGTGGAAACCACACACGCTGCTGTGAAAATTCATACTTAGCAAAAAGCAAAGGAGAGTAGAGCAGTCTGAGTGACTCGGGAAATTCCCTCTGGACCCGGGCGGGAGGAGGGGCTCTGCATTTTTTCTCGGCCCATGTTTATTTTTAGTCTCGCCTCAAACACTGCTGATAGGACTGCTGTAGCCCTGCAGATGAAATTCCCAGCGTGGGGCAGAGTTGAAAGAAAGATGCTGTAAAGCAAAGTCAAAGCCGCTAGGAATCTGCAGCTATGTCGTGCTATAAGAAACTAATTTAGTCCTTTTTTTTTTGCCTGCCTGGGGACCCTTCAGTGTCACAGCTCTGTGGAAGTCTTTGATTACCTTGTGCATCTCTTGTTGTCAGAGCTGGTGTCTTTTGTGATGGATCTGTCTTTGTGACTTTAAAGTACCTTGCCTGTGATGCTAATACTTGGTGTGTAATTGCTCTCTTTTAGGCCCCCTCCTCTCCTGAATATATTTTAGGCTTGCTCTGAGGCTATGTTATCTTTTTAGAGTGGAAAGTGTAGCGAGTAGCTTGTCTGTTGTGCAGCCTCCATCACCAATAACCCCAGGCTCAAGCCAGTACGTCAGTAACATTCCTGGTGTTTCAGATGAAGAGGATTCCTGGTGTTGATGAGGACAGTCTTGATGGCAGCATCCGTCTGCAAGACCAGCTGACTTACCTGTAATGTCTTGGCTTTTCGGAGAGACCTATTTTTCACTGTGGGAGCTAAGTTAGACTGAGTCAATAGGAGAGTATTTGATCTTTAAGTCAAATAATTGCTGTTCAATTTTTGAGTCGTCTTTTCCTGATAGCTAGTCAAAATCTCTAGAGATGACAGTGATTTTTACTTAGGACAGGCTAGTGCTTGAAATAAGTTTCTGTTGAGAGCCAGTAGCTAGTCTTGATATTTGGAAGGAAATGGTTTTATCGGAAATAAATGATTCTAAGGATATTTGTCCTACCTAGTAGCAAGATCTATACCTCTTCCATGATGAGAGATGTGATGGAGCAGGTACAAAATACTGATAGCCTGCTGAGGCTGAGAAGCATCATCAAGTCCCTAGTGGGGCTCCTTGAGAAAGATGAAGATATGGCAATGAAAGCTGGTGGTAAATGCAGTGATAGAGGGGGCAGAAAATGTGCTGATACTCTGCAATATCCTGCTAAGATACTTCTCACTAAGCGTTAATGCAACTTGTGTGAGTATTTGCAAGTGAATCCAGAGCGGGACGATATTCAAGAGACCAGGGTAGCCCCTGTTCCATCAGAATTTCACAACCCTGTTGGATTGAAACAAGGAAGCTGATCTAATGCTGGAAACTTGAGGAACGTGTTCAAAGACAAGACCGACTGCTTTGCTGTTTGGGTTATTTTAGCAGACTTCTGCCAAATTTGGGTGCTTAGTGAGCAGCTATTTTGGCAAGCAGCTCTAGGCCTTGATCTGCCTTCTTGTAACTGGACACCCATCAGTGAAATCAGCTTTTTTTTTTTATTTCCCAGATAAACAGCCTGTTGGTTTTGCTTTGTTTTCAAACAAAACAAGTTCATTGGGGACTGGTGCCCACTGAGTCTCTGTGATAGTGCCGAAAGGCTCTCAATAAAAGTGCAACTGAAGGATGATTTAAAAACACAACAGGAGGAATAGGGCTAGTTAGAGAAACCACCGCGGTCTGGTTCTGTGCTTGGGAATCTTGGATTAAAGTGTGCTGTTGCAAGAAAATCCAAATGACAAGTTTTATGTAGCTTCTATTATTTATGCACCGAATACCTCTTCAGGCTGTGCAGAAATGCATCCTTTTCTAGGCTTAAAATAAGTAGACAAACATTATATGTTTATATCAAATGCTGGAGGATTTACAGTTAACTATTAAGTGATTTGAAGAAACAGTGTGTGTAAGATATTGTAAATGATTCCTTTTTTTTGTATTTAACCTACATTCACTGTAAGATTTAATACAAGAATTTGAACTGAAAGCAAAAAGAATATAATGACGCCTTACTGTGTATGGTTTTTTTTTGAAGCATTTAAAAAAACTTCTTAATATATATTCCATTTCAAACAATGTGTTTTGCCCTTAAACATCATAGTTGCATTTGCCAGTTAACAGCTGGGGGATTCTAGTGCTTTAACCACACAGCAGCTGCTAATTAAAAATATATAATTCTACCCTGATTAGTTTATAATGATTATAATCCCCTTAAATTTGATTATTACCACCGTGTGGTAACCTCAGCCACCCTCTGTTTCATGATGGGGCCTGGGAGGAGCAGAACTTGTCATTAGGAGCCGATGGCCGGTTCCTAAAGGAGTGATATTCCTAGTTCCTAGTAGTGACATTTCTCAGGCTGATATTTCTTCAATGCTACTATACTTGTGACAAAGGTATTTATTTGTCTTCCATGGTGTGTTGTTTGTTTATTTATTAATACTTAGGAAACTTTGCCAAGGTAGAAGGTGTGCTTCTTACCCCTAAGCATTTTTCTATGCCCTTCTTCTTCCTTGGTGGTGTGTTTTTTTTTTTAAGCTCTTTTGTGGCTCTTGCTAGCAGGGAATGGCCTCTTTCTGTCTCATCTCTGCAGCACCTGGCTGCTTGGGGAGTGGCTGAGCTCTGAGAAACACTTTGGGGTAAAGCAATAATAAATAACTGCTGCTGGAGGGCACTTTGGAAGCCCTTGAGTGCAGGACTGTGAAAGCAGGGCAAGAATTGCCCAGAGACATGAAAAGAGGCCATGTCAAACGCCTTATCAAGAAAAAGAGCCTCGATTTGAAACTATGGTTTCTTAATGTCACTTGGCATTCACCTCGGATCTTAAGGATCTTGAGTTCCTGAAGGAGCTGAAATACTGATTTAAGATTGCTCTTAAGTTGGTGCAACTTCTCACTGGCTGTGGCTCAGCACTTGGGTAAGACAGAGGCAATGTCGCTGCATGTGAAACTGGAGGACCACAAGATGTTTTGGAGGACCTCAAAACAAGATGTTCTGAGGACCACAAGACGTGAGGTGGTGTGAAGCTGGTCAGTGGGAATTGTTCCACGTCTGGGATGACGGAGCCTAGATGCTTGTAGGGTAGAGCTGTTTGTCTGAGAGGTTGGGCCAGGACTGGGGAACCTCATACGAGGCTTGGCAGAATTGGTTTGGGTCAGGAATGCCAGTGAGAAGTGTGTTTTGCCCTTCTTCTGGAGGAACTTAACTGCAAGGCTTGGCAAAGCCCTTGCATGCTGGGTGGGAGATGTGACACCTTCTTTTTTACATATTTTTATTTTTTTCTGATTTTAGTGGGATTGACACTGGCTTCTTGTGCATCATTTTAAGAGACTGCAATGTATTTAAGACATGATGCAGAGATGTTCCCATTCAGTCCTCTCCCAGGCAGATGTTTACATACAAATAAGAGGGAAATTTTCCTGTATTGGTAAAGAGTTGATAGCTATTCATTAAGTAAAGTCAGCTAATATAATGTTCATTAATTTTAAAGCTCTCCTGTGGCTGGCAAGGAGCAGAAACTATTGATTAGGCCCCTAGAGATACAGTTTCTTGCAGCTCTGAAGGTCTAAGATATGCAAGCCCGCAGTCAACTTGTTCTCTGTGTAAGGAGGATTTTGGTGACTTGCAGCTTTCCCGTAGCCTCCTGTGGGATGTGAGATGGCTGTGCAATAAAGACGGAGCAATTGAGATTTATGATTCTCTTCAGCAAAGAGGCAACTTGCATTGCTATGACATCTTGTATCTCAGAAGAAGTTAATCACAGCTTTTTCTGTGTTGCTGGGCTACGTTGCTTTGAGAAAAAACAGACTGCTACGAGCAGTATGAATAGCTGAAACCACAAGTCCCACTGAGATTACAGCCAGCTCCTCCTAAAGGAAACTGATTCAACCACCAACATAGTTTTTCATTAGATGATTTTTTTGATTGAACAAAAATACCCCTATTGTGGCATAATTGTTTGGCTTTTGGAGATGGAGGCTGAATTGCAACTGTATTACTGTTTAAAAAAGAAAAATTAAAAATACTCTAAAAAAAGACCTTAATGAGAAGGCATGGGGAAAGATAGATTTAGCTGTTTGTCGTGTTTTATGCCATGTTGCAGAATAACACAGAAGGCTTTAATTTTCGGAGTGTGGAATTTTTTTTTTCTTTTTTTTTGGCTCTGCATGGGGGGAAGGAGCAAAGTCTGTCTTGCATTTCAGGACAAATCTACATCTGATGGGCAAAAGTTTAGAATTTGGGATGCAAAGCTTTTTTTTTACTGAGTTTGTGTGACTCTTCCATTTACTAAGCTTGCAAGGCAGCAGTGATTTACGTCTGGGCTTCCTGGTTTTGAACTGTGAAAATGTATCTACTTGTGGTTAATGGGAAAGTTTCTGTTTTCATTCTAACATTATGGTAATTACTAAAAATGAAGCTGAAGTGCACATGGGGAAGTACTGTGGAAGTGGATATCTGCTCTTTTTATTTAATTTAAGCAGCATCATAAGAAATTTGCTGTGTTAACCCTTCTTCTACCCCAGTTCTTCAAGACATGCGAAGCAGTGGTGTCGCATTTAGCTGTTCTGGTGAAGTTAGTTAGTGCAGAGGTGGCTAATTGAAATGGAAGCTTAGCATATTAATGCTTGTCAGCTGGAATTACTTCTGCCTTGGAGCTGAAGGGCCTGAGATCTATTTGGTGCATCCTTTCCCTGCCCTTGCTGACTGACAACAAGAGTCCCTTGTCCACCAAGGATCCCTTGTCCTTGTGGATCCGTTCCATGCAGATGGGCTGGTTGAAAGGCAACGTGTGTTCAGGGTTTCGGGAAGTGCAGACAGTTAAGAATTTTCAAAAACGGTCATTGAAGATTTGGGAATCTCAGCTTTTTGTTTGCTAGTCTCAAGACAGAATTTCAAGAAGTGTTTTGAGTAGCTCCCCTTTATATGAATGATGATTTAGGATGTGTGGAGCTGGGCTCCCAGAGTCAGATTTAATCCTACAGATTTGGTTGTGCTCATGGATGTCTAGGCTAAATATGGTTTGCTTTTTAATTTTTTCTTCTTTATTCCTGAGAAAGCTTGTGAACAAACTCTCAGACTTTGGTGGTAAAGTGCTTTACTAATATCAAATCTTTGCTGGGAAGTTTTCAGGATAGAGTCATGCTGGATGCACTCTCCAAACAACTTCAAAATATCTTTGGAAATCAGTAACAGAGAGACACAAAAATGAAATGCCTTGATCTTTTTCAGAACATACGGAGCACATCATGGATATTTCCATTGAAATCTTATAGTTGATTTTTTTTTTTTTAATTTTGTTTTGGTTGATTTTGGCACTTCAATATCTGGTGCCTGTTTGGCTTGAAAGCTCTCTACCATGAAACAGTAGAAATAAAGACCAAATAAATGTATAAAGCAAAATTCTAGGAGTGGTTCAGGCCACAAGAGCATCCGGCACAGTTAGCTGTGTCACTGTAAATGGACACACAGGGAAGAGCAGAAGTGGGACCAGCTGTTTACGTTTCACTTGCAAACGTGTCCAGCCTCTCACTTTTCTCAGCTCAGAGACTTGTGTGAGTCTGAGAGCTGGTCTCCTCTGATCCTACATAAATCTTGTCTAATCTGTTCTTGAATATATGTCAGAGTTTTGCATCCATGGTATAAAATATTAAATTGATTTTGGCCATTCCTGCATCTTCTCCCATGTGTCCGCTGAGGGTGATGCTGCTGGAGCCCTTTCCAGGATCAGGCATCTTCCTGAACCAGCCATTCCCCTGTTGGCTTCTCATTTCATACCAACAACTAAGCCTCTTGCCACCACCTTTAAAGCTCTATGTGTCTCTGTCCCATTTAATCCTCCTTCTACGTCCCTTCTTTTTGGGGATAGACCAAGTGGTCCAGACCTGTGTGTTCGCTGGGCAGCCTCGCAGCAGTCACCTTCATGCCTCTAATGCAGCCTGCTGAGCACTGTGGTTGTCTTTGATGTCCCCCTCCTGCCCTAGTTTAAGACCCCTTTTTAGGCAGTGGAGATTTGAAAAGTGCCTAGCATGCAGTAGGCACCCTTGAAAATTAATCGTATCTTGGCATCACCCTGGTCTTCAAAAATTTCATTTACGAGGTATGCCTCTAGCGTCTTATTAACCACCTAAACCAGTTCAGAATGTAGCCAAAGATTCAGCAGCGAAACCAGATAAACCAGTATGTTTTGCAAAACGGAATGTTTGTTGATCGCAAGATACTTGAAGTGCTCCTGTGTGCTCTTGCTGGGAGTTTGGTTGGCGAGGGCTCTGTTTTAGGAATGCAGCACTGAGCTCTGGCAAAGTAACGCGAAAGGTGAAACTCCAAAAGAGGTGGAAACCGTCCAGAGATGACATATACTTCAAAGGAAGTAGAATCTAATTAAAATAATCCATCATGAGGAAATGAGTACGTTTGAGCCTTATTCAGCAAGAGGGAATATAGCCTGAGAAACTGATACAAATAAACGGAGTCTAAATTGCAGAGGAAATTAATATAGACAGTTGATTAAAAATGTGAGAGCTTTAAGTCTAGTACTTAATAAAAAAGGGACAATGAAAATGTCATTCCCTTAAGCAAGATAGACCCATAAAAGCCATATCAAAATGTAAAATAGGTAATGAAAGTGGCTTCTGAATAAATAAATAAATGAAAAACTATGTGAAGCATTGCAAATTTTTAGAAAATGTGAGACTGTCTGCAACGTTCACATGAGATGTTGAGTCTTGGTCTGCTGCTGCTGCTCCTCGTTGCCAGCTGCTCCGAAGTCTGGAGTGTAGAAGTTGTATGACCTCAAATGAGTTGCGAACACCTTTTTTTCTCTGGGCTTTTGCTGCAGTGTTGTGTGGTTTGCTAGAGGGTGGTTGAAATAAAAGTTTTGGACTACCAAAAAGGAAAAAAAATAGGTTTTGACTGAAAAATACCATTATGCCTGTTGGTTTATTTGGAGAAGTGCTGTTATGGCAGCAGCCCATTTCCCCCACTGCCTCCCTGGTGTTTCTAGCCCTTTTCCGTGACTCCCTTTGGGTGCTGGTGTGCACCAAGTGGAGCGTGCGCCGTGTGGAGCACGGTCTGGCCGAGCTGCGAGCAGGGCCAAGTTGGTTTCTGCCTTCTCCCTGCAGTGTCAGCAGCTCAGAAGCATGCAGCAAGAACAAACCCAACGAGGCTGCGAAATCCTGGCTGCAGGGACTCTCCTGGAGCGGGGAAGCGGTGTCAGAGCCGGGAGCCCCTGAGCTGCGTCTCAAGGACAGCGAGCGAGATAGCAGAGATAATCCAGTGCATGCACTTGCAGCAGAAACAATGAGTGTGTTGATATAAACAGAGCTGCCTGCAACTGTGCAAAAATGATAACGCTCCCTCTAACGCTGCTTGGAGTCTGCAGGCTTCTGGGCTTTGTTATGGCTTGGAGAGGCACGTCTGATTTATTTGTTTTAGCTGCTCTAATTGTGTGAGTGTGCGTGGTATTGGGGCGGCGGAGGACAGGCTGTTCGCCATTGCAAAGCGACCAAACTTGTTTTAATCAGCTGTCTCGTGCAGCTCTTAAGTAGAGGGATTTGTATAACATATATTTATTTTTATGGCTTTGAAAGGGAAGATTTAAACCTTCTGTGCTTTGATGAGATGCAAACTGATCCCACTGCATCTGCAACAAGATTGCTTCTCTTTGCAGAAGGCCTGATGTGCACATCAGCAACTGGATCTGGAGTGAGCCCTGAGGGGGCTCTTTGAAACGGGAGGATGGAGCCAGGTCAAGGCATCTGGCAACAGCTCGGGAATTAACATGGAAAACTCCAGGGATTTGCAGTAGTACAAGATACCTGCATGACAAGGCGGGTGGCACGTGTGTGGGTGTGAGATTCTTTACATATCAGTGCCTGTGACATCGCATAGCCTCGGGAAGCATCAGGGCATTGATAAGGAAATGTCAGCATATAGCATGTGTAAATGTGTGCATTATTTTTTCTGTATATACATGCCAATATATGAAGTCTCTACACTGTTCCTTGGGAGCCAATATATTTTCTTGTGCTGCATGGGGAAGTTTTTGTCTAACTAAAGGGAATGGTGATGGTCCTCAGATTAATAAGAATTGGTTCAATATGTGTGGCTGCTCTACAGGTTCACAGAATCACAGAATATTTAAGGTTGGAAGGGACCTCTAGAGATCATCTAGTCCAACCTTCCTGCTCAAGCAGGCACACCTAGAGCATGTGGCACAGTGTGGCATCCAGGCGGGTTTTGAAGACCTCCAGAGTAGGAGACTCCACAACCTCCCTGCACAGCCTGTTCCACTGCTCTGTCACCCTAAATGCACTCTAGATGCAGTTATATCTCAGGACTGCAGATGTTTCATGGGGAAATGAGGAGACAAGTGTCTTTTTCTCTTTATTTTTTATTCTGTTTCTTCTTTGCCCTCCCTAAAACTAATGCGTGTGTGGCTGTCAAGCTGTGATGCTTGTCAGTGCTTTTGTACATACAAGTTGTGGAAGGGGGATGAAAGTGTAGACTCCTGTAGAGTCTAGATTTCATCTTTCCCATTGCAGAGGCCAAGCTGAAGTAGTCTGCGGGGGAGTCCTGAGGAGGATGCCCATCATGTGGGGAAAACTAGATAAGCAAATGCGTTCCTGATGAATGTGGGAAAGACTGGGGGTTACCTAATTGTAAATGGCACCATACTTGGGTTGGGAGAAAGCTGAGTTGCTGTTTATGGAATAGGAGGGAATGTGTATCATTTTACCCACTGAAATTACTGTGCAAGTTCAGTGAAATTTCATACAATCAGCTCGTTGAATTGAGGTTAGTCTGGTATCCCAGACCCTGGGGTGATCAGGGAAAGGGCATGAACCTTGCTCTAAGGGAGTATGTGGGAGTTTTATCCCAGGTTATATATACTTGAAATGACTTGTTCTTTCTAAGCTCTGGATAAGTCTGGCAACATCTTCAGGTGCCCATTTCAGGGCTTTAGTGTTTTCTCTAAGGATTTAAAAGTTTCTTCATAATATTGTGAACCTACTGCTCTCCGTGGGCTGTGCTTGGTTTTTGACTGCTATTGGCTCCTCCAGCAATGGGTTCTGCTGCTTGCTCATGGAGAAAGTAGGAAAAAACCTTCCTCTGTGAAACTCCTTCAGCTGGTTGTGTTGTCTGGAGAGGAGTCAATTCCTTCCTTTCTTTATAGGGATTGGTTGAAGGAATCCTGTACATCATGTTTGCTAATGAAGTACGTATTGTTTTTACTAATAAAATTATCCTCTTTAACTCTCTTGAAAGTTGAGGGAAGGGGACAGTAGCTGGTGTTTCACTTGTGTTTGACTTTATACTTGCCTAGGCAAATTGAGCAGCTTATCTCAGATCTTG
Source organism: Nothoprocta perdicaria (assembly GCF_003342845.1). Lineage (NCBI taxonomy): Eukaryota > Metazoa > Chordata > Aves > Tinamiformes > Tinamidae > Nothoprocta > Nothoprocta perdicaria. The sequence goes on from NW_020456198.1 coordinate 3,244,909, forward strand.
CAAATGTATCCCAAGGGAGCCCTTTGCCATCCATCTTAACCCGCTGTTCTTTTCTGGTCACCAGCCTGGCCCTTGCAAGGCCATGCTCATCTATCTCACCTCCGAGAAGCGCGTTAACTAGTCTTGGGTACCCGCCAGCAGTGGAATAGCTGGGTGAGCCCCAAACGATCCAGTGCAATTTGCATATTGATGAAGATGTGGCACCATCTCTCGTTTAACACTGCAAAGCAAAATAATTGTTTTCCAACTGAGTGACCTGACATGACTTTTTAATTAATTTTGTAATTGGCAGAAAACACACTTCCTAGTGGCACCAGTTAAGTGTCTCCTCCAGGGCACAACGTAGTATTTGCCACCCAGTTGTGACTGAGGTCAGTGTTTTGGCCGGAGGAACATGGGACAGTCCATTTCACTGTGAGGCCCACGCTGTGGAGTGATGTTTAGTTGGTTGATCTTTTTGTGAATTAAAAAAAGTAAAAAGGTTTAAGAGGAGAAGGAGGTGTTCTCCCTTGTCAGGGGCTGCTTTCATTGATGTCTGGAAAACCCCAGTTGGAAACATGAGGTGGGGACAGACCTGGCCTCAAGTCAGACCCAGCTTTTTGAGTGGCCAAGGAGCTGGTGGAGAAGGATAGAGGGATTTGGAAACATCATGCAGGAGCCTCCAGCTGGGAATGGCTGGAAGGAGACATGGTGGCAGCCAGGAGGTCCCTGTTTCTCATGGACATGTGAGTCTTGAACCATGGACCGTAGGTAGCCTTTAAAATATGGGGTAATTTTGATGTGCTATTGGGATAGGTTAAGCCACAGTTTACTAAATACCAGCTCATGGCACTATGTCTCTATTTATTTATTTATTCTTTTTCTGGAATGGGGAGGGTTGCAGTCTATGGCCTGAAGGGAAGAAAGCTGCTTTGACTCGTGGTGAGGTAATGCTTTGTGAGGAGAAAAGCTCTATTAGGCCCAAACCAAGGCCCCAAACAACAAACGTTATTTTTTTTTCTCTGCTGCATGTAGCTTTACGTGATGTTCCCTGTGACATTAAACCTGTTTGATGAAACTGTTCTTTGTTTCCCTTCCCTCTGGGAAACTGCTCAGTGTTTAGAAAGAGGGTGAGGGAGAGAAGCGTCTTGTAAGAGAAGCTGCTTCCCAGCTGCTCTGTGATAGATCAGTGCGTGCCACTGCCATGCTCGCCACAGTGCTCCAGGAAGACCCTAAAAATGCTGTAGGCTGTCCTGGCACGGGTGCATGTGTAGAAAGTTCATCTTTACTAGGCACATCTGTACTAGGGCACAGTTCATCTGTACTAGGGCACAGCCTGAGGTGGCTGGAGGTGTTCCCTCCTGGGCCACCTCAAGCAGGAGGTTTGGTGTCCTGGTGGCCCAACAGGCACCATTCCCTTAATGGCCCAGACCCATCTGCGTGGGAACTGGGCCAGCTAAGGATGTCTGCCCTGCAAAAGCACAAGAACTTTATATAACATCTTAAAGTCCCCTGAGAAGTAGTTCCTGGACTTTTTATCTGTTTTTGCGGCCAAGTGCCTGGTCGTATTTGGATGTGGTTATCATGCTGAAGATGGGGCTCCGTAGCTAGGCTCTGATGGAAGAAGGCTTCAGCTGCAGGGCTTGGCTTGTTTTTGCATTTCCCACACCGTGGTGTTTAAAGCACCGTCATGCTCCGTCTCTGCTAACGTCTCTCTCGCATAGTCATAGCTGAGGGAAGTCTTGGAAGAGGCCCGTACGGGCAGGACTACACAGACGTGAGAGGTGGTGTAATTAATGGGCTCTCATGCTGCTCTTGAGTCATCCTGTATTACCTCATTAAAGTGCTCATCTGGCTAGCAGGGAAGAGCCGGAGAACCGGCTGAGTCAGAGCCTGCAGTTTTCCTTGGGAAAGTGAGGGGTCTGTGTCCCAGCTCCAGGACTTCTCTCCATAGGGGATCTCTGTGCCAGTGCTGCCTCCTTCATGGACCTGCATTACTTAGTCCTGGTCGAAGGGGTATCGCACGGGTGATTTTGTCCACACAACCGCTGTAAAAACTCATCTGGGTTTTTATGGGAGTTCTCAGATTGCAGTGATTTATTCTGCGTTTCAATAAACTGAGCTGCCTTAGCAAGTGTTTGCAGGAAAGCGTAGGAGAGCACGGCGTGCCCCTAGGTCCTGGGGAGGGGATTGCACTTGGAAAATGAGTTTATTAAATCTCAGCTGACTATAGCTGGCCTTTGTGCAAAGACGATAACACACCTGTCAAAATATGACTAAAATTCTGTTGTTTTAACTGGAAAAAATGCTGTCAAACTTGAGGAAGGGCGGAGTTTTGTGTGTTTGCCTTATTCTACTTGCTGTCCTCCTCTATGAACAGGGCAGAGAAAAGTGAGTTTTGGGAGATTTTTTTTTGAGTGGCAATTTTGGTTTAATGAATAGTAACCTACCCCTTAAGCAAAGGGAAGCAGAGCTATCAGCTTAAATAATTACTAAAAATACACTATCACCACAAAGAATATATCAACTGTTGAATGGTTAGCAAGAGGGGAAGTTAACGCTGGGAAAAATATCTGGTATTTCAGCTCAAGGTGAGAGGAAATTCTTCTTTTACCTTGTGCTAATTTGTAAATTATAACCAGATGAACATGACTGTTGCAATTCAGGAATGGCACATACAACACTTCTGATGGATGCTATGTGTTTCAACCACATAACCTGCCTTGGGCTTGGTTTTAATATATCCCTTTGAGGTGAACATGTTTCTGGAGGTCTCTAAACTTTGGGTGGCCTGTATGAATGGTAGCAACTGAGAATAGTAGGGATGAGTAATATGAGAGTCAGTGTTATTTCTGAATATCCTTGTCTTTGAAGGCTGAGATCAGATACTTTGTACTGGCGACAGTCAAAGTGTATGGTTCAATTTTTTATTTTTTTTATTTTTATTTTTAATATGTGTGTTTATTGTAAGTCTGTGCTCTCCCTTAAGTGGTTCGCTGCCCTTCTGCGTTTCATTCCTCTTTTTCCAAGAAAATGAGCCAAAGTTGTATGTTTGGCTCCCTTTGCACTTGAAGTTTCAGTGTGAGGAGCAGGTTGAAGGAAAGCTCAGTTGTTAAAGGATACAGGATTTAATCCTAGTGACACATTTGGTCCAGCAAAATGCTGTCTCTCAATGGCCTGGCAGAAGCTCAACAACGACTGTGTATTTTACTACTGAGTAAAATACAGGCAGCTTTTGTGTCAGGGGATCTCAGTAACCCCCGTGACCCTAAACCTCACTTCTGAGGAGGATATAAGGCCCAGGCAAAAAATCTGTTGTGAATCAGGCCAAATCTGCCGTCTGCTGAACATGAGCTCGCTCCGAATTGCTCCTGGGAATAGTCTCTGAAATGCATGTCAGCGAATTTTAGTGCGTTTTGCCTCATTTTTTTCCCCTCTAGCACTAATGTAAAAGAGTTTGAGTGAGGTGCCTACAGCAAGGCAGTGCAGTGAACGTCTGCCCATCTTTGGGTGCTAGGGAGACCTTGCTCCTCTGTCTTCTCCAGAAATGTCCCAACTCCCTTTCAAGTTTATTAGCCCATCCCCCTGTGTTAAAAAGACAAATCTGCGCAAAACTGTCCAACAGCATCTGATTTAATGCAGTCCATGCATCTGCATCATGCTCGGGAAATCTTATTCTGAGTTTATAATGTTTGAATTGGCTATCGCAGCTTCGGACCAAATGGCTGCTCCTGCCAAACGAACTCTGTCTCACTGCATCTGTTCTTGGCTTGTGTTGGGAAAGCTTGCCTTGAATTAAACTTTAAAAAAAAAAAAAAAAAAAAAAGGGGGGAGTGTGTTTCATTTTGTGAGACAGGTCTGAAATGAGAGTTTTGTTTGCTTTAATTTTTAAGTTTTGTTGTGTTGCACTCGTCCTGTCAATCTGCCAACTTCAGTTATGGATCTTGCTAGACTTCAGGGTGGCAAAATTGAATTTTTGAGTTGGGAGGGATTCCCCAGTTGGCTTTAAATCCTCATACTTGTGCAGATCTCTTAATTGTGTAGATTTAAACCAAAAGCCTGTGGGAAGAAGGCTCGATCAGAGGAACTGGTTTTGCTTATCAGGTTTTGCTTTAGTTTAGTTGCTTTATTTATTTATTTTTAGGAGTAACATTGAACAAGATGTCAATTTAATCTTTCTTTGGAACTTCCTCTGCAAAAGTTCATTTATTAGGTGTATATGCAGTGTTATGTATTCCAAGTAATGTATATCATGCCTTTGACACTAAGCTTGTCTAGTTAAAATCAACAAAATCAAAACTTGTAACCTACTAGTTTCTGAAGCAGTGGTTGCATCCATTGTGCCTTTACATCAAACCTTAGCTTCAGCAGGAATTGTTTTAAGGGTAAAAGACTAAGAAGGAAAAAAAAAAATAAGATTGAAAAGATTTTATATACATATGTATATATATTAAAACATAGGTTCTTTAGTGTTGTTATTAGAATATTTAATATTTTCATTTCCTGGCCTCTGGGAGTTTAACTATGCAGCTTGAATGTTATGTTTTAAAGGAAACTGGGAATAGTTCTCCCATATTAATTTGTAGATCCCTTCCCCGCAGGGTATTACTTGAGGGCCCGTGATCCGAGATGGTACCAATAATGAAGCAGCATACGAGATTGTATTCAGAGTTAGAGCAACTGAAATTAAGGCAAAAAGGAAAGAAAAATAAAAGCAAAGAAAAAAGCAGCTTGGCCGAAGCTGTTTGCAGCTCCTTCCTGGCTGCTGTTCAAGTGCCAGCAGTGAGAGCTGAGTTATTTGTGACCTGGCTCTGCACGTTTGCCCCAGACGAGAGGTTCCCCCCTAAGGACAAGGCAGAGGCTGGGGTGGTGGGAGCTTTGCAGTGCCGAAGGAGCCTCCGTTTCAGTTGCTGAAGGATGGGAAACTGCAAAATAGCTTCAAGAATAATCATCTCAACTGTTTAAAGTATCTTGAAGGGCTTTATGTGGCCTGCAGTCACCACCGTGCTGTTCCTGCTGTATGAAATCACAGCAGTGGGAATATGTATATTTTATTTTTTAATTTAAGCCAAAGTGTTTTAGATAGCCCAATGTCTTGGCTGCCTTGAATTCTCTCTCGCTAACACTTTTTTGGATTTGCCTTCTCAGCAGTTACCCAAGAGCTGGTAGTTCTTACTTCACTTTAAAATCTCCCGAACGAGACATTTGCCACACAAAAAAACTCATATTTAACCTTTTGCCTTAACTGATAGAGCTGCCGCTTTTGTGCTTGGCTGGTAACACCGGTCTGATATCTGATGTCGGTCTGATATCTGATGTCGCAAGGCAAAGCCTTTGATTTGGATCCCAGCACAGACATATCATACCTGCACTGAGGATGTGCTTCTGAATTGGAAGTTTCCTGCAGGCTCTTTGGAAGAGTTTTCAGGCTTTGAGGTTTAATTCTTTTTTTTTTTTTAACTGAGTTTTCCCTGGAGTTTTTGATTCATTAGCTTATAAAAACTTGGTGGATGGAAGTGGGTTGCATTCCAGTTGGCACACAAAAAAGCACAAAAAAATGCGATTCTTTGCCTTTATCCAGTGTCTTTTGCAGCTACTGTTTTGTTCACATTTGGTCTTAGAAAAAGTAATTTTCTTCAGGAGTGGAGAGAGTGTTTCATTCAGCCTTTAAGCCTTTGGACCTTAGCACTTTTTTTTTTTTATCAGTTCCAGTCTGAGAGCACAGGGTCCTTTTCCTTTCAAGAGAAGGGAAAGCTGAAAAGAGAGGGGAGGGGAAAAAAGCCACCCTAAAAGCAATGTCGTTTCGTCTCTGAACTCCTTGCCTAGAGAACTGATACTGATGGCATTTTAATAGAGGAGCTGCTCCCTATCCAGTAGAGTGATGGAAATTTATTGTCTGCAGCATCAATAAAGGGAGGAAACAAAAACGAGGAAAAAAAATAAAAAGGGGGGAAAAGGCAAAATTAAATAAATGGAGCTTCTAAATGCAAGGTGATTTAATGGGTTCTTGTCAGCCTCCTCGGAGAGCTCATGGAATCCAAATGAAATAGTTTGGATATCTTGGGGATAAACCAGCTGCTCCTCATAAAACTGTTGCCCAGCCACATTGTATTTTTTTTAAAGATATTTGCCCGATTGCATGTTTAGTTTTCTTGTTTGCATTTAGATAAGGGCTTGCCTGAGGCAGGATTAATCTTGGGAAGTTGGGGTAGCAAAGGCAGCAGCCTCCAACCATCTGCCTTTCTAATGCTGTACTTTGCTGCCCTGAAGTGCAACGGATTGGAGCGGGATGTGCATTGGGATGAGCAGTGGGATGAGCATCAGAGCTATAACCCCAGTCCCCACTTTATCTGTGTTGGGTTTTGTGTGTGAGATCTCCCTTTTCCCACAAATTCAGTCAGTGCAAGCAGCTCTTGGGAAAGAAATGACTTCAGAGGTTTGCAAAACAAAAGTGCAAACTTTAACAGATTTGATCTTTGCCAAAAGAATTTAATACCAAGAATATTGTAAATGCTTTCTGTTGGAATTATCCCCCGGGGGCTGCTTAATCTGGGAGAAATCCAGGCATTTGCTCCTGACCTTACCCCTTTCCTGGAGATCTGAGCGGGGCTTATGAGAGCCGGCAAGATGGGGAAGGAGGGGCTGATAGAGCGCTTGCTTGCCAGAGGAAATGAAGTAATGTCAGTTTTCATAGGAATTATTATGGGCTCTGCAATGTCTCCAGGAAAGGTGACACTGCTCGGAAAGGAAAAGCAGCCGACGGGAGCGGTCTTGGACACCAAGGTGCCTCCCGCTCTTTGGGCAGCGCACACAAGAGCATCGCTCCATTTCTTGCAGGACTTGCTGGTGGCTTTTCTTCAGTCAATTTTTTTTCCGTTGTGGTCTCTTGTGTGTTGTGTGATGGATGACAAAGCTCCCCCAAGGCTCATTTGTTGGGGTTATACCTGTGGGATTGGGATATTGTGCTGTGAAGTCTCCAGGGGAAGGAAAGAGCAGCCTTTGCATCTGCACAAACTGTGATGCCCTGTGGTCCCATCTTCAATGGTGTCTGTAGCATCAACGCTTCAGAGCCACGACTTCTGTTTCTTTCCTAATGGGAATCCCGGGGCTGGGAAGGAGGGGGATGTTTGGTGGCAGAGGCTGCTGGCAGTGCCCAATTGTCCCATGTTTTCCCATTTCCCACTGGTTTGCAGGAACACAGCAGCATCCAGCTCAGTGGGAGCAGAGACCTGGCGTGGCCCCGCAGTGGTGGCCGATCCCCTGCGTGGACCTATTGGGCTGGTTTCCACCACTCTTAGGAGGAAAAGCAGCGTTTCGCAATACTGGAGAGCAGCTAACAGCACTGTTTATTCTTTTTTGTTGGTGGTGGGTTTTTTTGTTCCATATTCTACCTCTTCCTGTCTTTCCTGTTCCTACCCGGCAGCTAAGCTATGCCAAGAGGAAAACACGACAGGTTTCCTTGCAAAGATGATCTGAATGCTCGGGAAAACAGGAATCGTGAGTCATTGCTTCCAAATTAACAGCAATGGACAGGGACAAAATGACATGTGGAGAAGATGGGTCACGACTGGCGGCAGGAGGAGAGCAGTGTCGCCCTTGGTGCTCTCAGCACTGCCACTGGCTTGCGCCGACTCTTTATGTTTATCAAATCCTCACCATAGAGGCCTGTGTTCACCTTGGTCTTGCACCATATCGGACATGTTTGGCCCTGAAATAAGTTTTAAAACAAACATCCCGCTTTGGGGTTGCTCTGCAGCTCAACGAGATGTCTTTAAAGGCACTGGAGCCTGTGGAGACCGGCAGTTCCTGGAGGCATCACTGCGGTGCTGCCTCTGCCAGATCCGCACGAGCCCCGGATTGGAGGCTCATTTCTGGGGTTACTTCCAAAGCGTTTGCCTCTCGGGGGTCTAGTGCTGTCCCGCTTGTTTGAATTGGTAACAGTTGCTTTCCTTGCCTCATTCAGTAAAAATTTGGGCCAGCTGAAGCCATTCTTCCTTTGGGAAGACCCTGCTTTCCTCATGCTAAAGCAGACTGCTGCAGATATACCATATTCTCCTTCAGAGGCACCTGGGTTAATGTTAATATTGAGCCAGTGACCGCTCACAGATGTCACAGGGGACTTGGAGAGGAGACGTCACCTTCGTGAGCCTTGAGGTGGGCAGATGGCCCAAGTCACATTCCGTGGGCAGGAAACACGTCCCTCTGTCCCCAGGCTGCGTGTTGGGTGGTTTTGGCCATCAGGGTTGGTTTTCCTTGTGATGGAGTGAAGAAATCCTTGTAAAAATGTCTTTTTGGGTCAAGTTCTAGGGAGGGACCTCCACTAGGGTGACACCTCATGCAATGTGATGGGCCTGGAAGCCGCAGGGCCTTTGGCAACCTCTCAATCCCAGGCCTTATTGGGTAGGTTCATTCAGGCACCATGTGCTGCTGTTGGGCGCTGTGGCCTTTGGCTTCTTTCTTTTTCTGGCAAAATACACACAGCATTGTTAGACCTTCGCTGCCCACCGTGAGATCATCCTTTGTTGTAGCACTGGACTTTGTCGTTTGTTTTGATAGTAACCAGGATTGACTTAGCGCTGATTTAATCAGGCCTGGAAGTCCTAATTGGCTGATATTGTTAAAAGGGGAAGGAAGAAAAACAAAACAAACCCCAAACCCTGCCTAGTTTAAAAGCAAGTATCCGGCATCGAGATGGAATTCCTGCTTCAGTGAAAAGTAACTTGGAAAAATATTTCACCACTCCATCTCCACCCAAAAGGTTGACCTTGGATCATTAATCTTCTAAAAAAATGAATAAGATCAGATTTTTTTTTTCCCTAAAGGGAGAAAATGCTGTGATTCCCAGAGCACCTTCCTAACAGGAAAAACCACCTGCCGAAGCAGAGCATTTGGAGTAAGATGGAGTAATTTATGGAGTAACAACTAATCCAGGAGTGTTCAGAACTGCATGAAGTCCTGATTGCTTTTCTCCCAACAGTTTGCCAGTTTTTCTCACACGCATCCATGTGTGCCTGCCAGCAGGTGCTTTAATGAACAGCCACAGCCTTGAAAATGAACAGTCTTCATTTTCAGCCTCCAAGAATATGCGTTATACCCAAATTTCAGCCCTGCTGCTCAGCTAGGGCAGCCTGAGCCTCATGCGGAGCATTTGGCAGCGTTTGGGCCTTCTTGCTTGGCACATCCTGTGTGTTGGGAGGCAAGAGGGGATGTGGGAATAACACTAATGGGGTAAGGTTGCTTCTCTTATCCTTTCTCACCCCTTCTTGCTGAGCACAGACACCTACGATCACATCTCAAAGCAGGGGAGCAGCAGCGAAGGAGTGAGACGGGGACTGCCCTGTCCCGCAGCGAAGATGCGGTGACAAACAGGACATCTGAATATGTTAAACACAGGAAGCTAATGGAGAAATAGAGACAGGACCAGAGATAAACATGTTGGGAGGAAGGTGGTGGTTGGAGGATAAACAAAAGTTGTTTTTTTTTTTTCTTTTTTTGAAGCCTGGGTTGGAGTAAACCAGGTGCCTTGCTCTGCTGTGATGTGACTGCGCATGGGGGAGAGCTGGGATGTGGCTTTCCCTGGATCTCCTCAGGGAGCAGTGTCCTGTGTGCTGGCTGTAGGGCCTGGAAAGGGTGGAAAAGCGCTGGGCTGGCAAAGCACAACCTATTCTATTTCTTTTCTTTTAAATGTATTTTTTACATTTATTTTTACATGTATTTTTTACAGAGCATAACTATTTCTATTTCTATGTCTTTTAAATGTATTTTTATTTTGTTTTGCTTTTCTTTTAGTTAAAGAGCATGTGTTTCCATAAATATTTTTTTTTCAGGGGGACTCTCACTGAACAAGAGTTCCTGCAGATGGTGGGTAGTGGAGGTGATTCCCCTCCAGAGTGTTTTGCCTTTTATTGACCTCAGATAAGGAAGAAAACAAATTTTTGCATGTCATTGAGCTGTTTGCATGGCAGTTCCCAGATTCTACCAGTAAATTTTATCAGTAGGCTTGGTTTAAGGAGATGGTCTCCTAGATAGGCTGGGATATTCTCTGAGTCAGCTAAGACTGGCTAAGTCAGTCAAAACTACCTAAGAGGACCTTGCTAGTTTTAAAATGAAAAGACTATTCCTTTTCTCTGCGGAGGAGTTAAGGCAGGTTTATCATGTAAATGACTGAAGGTCAGCGGCAAGTCACTGATTCTGGCTGCTTGGTGCTTCTGGCCTCTATTTTATTAGACTTTGAAAAAATAACGTGGATCTGAAATTACTGAGCAAGTCATCTGTGTGTAAGCTGCCTTCCTCCTCTGGCAGGGCCTACGATATGGTATAGATTAATAAATTAAAATAGTGAATTTGCACTTGAACGTGATTTTGAACTTTTGTGTAGGAATTATAACCACAGGCTAAAACGTTTCTATTTTCCATCTGAGATGACTGTTCCTATGAGAGAGGTGGGAGAAGTGATGACTCCAATGCTACAAATGCCAGGAATATTCCCCAGGGAGCTGCTATTGCGAAGCAGGATCGTAGCCCTGTTAAAATCAGTGGTAAAACTGACTTTAAAGCGATAAAGAGGTCCCTGAGATTTTTTCCTCTGCTTGCAAATACTAGTCTGTGAAATGCAGCAGGTACACGGGTAATTATTTGCCTAGATGAAGTGGCCCAGCTTTCCTGATGCGGAGGATGGCCTGGCCTTCTCCGTGTTATGTGGCAGTCTCATGGGAATGTGGGAAACTGGCACCAAGTTCCCGGCTGTGGGGATGATCTGCAACACAGAGGAGTTGGAGGGGAATTCTTGAGGAAACAGAGTGGGAATTTCTATCAAAGAAAGGGAAGGGTTTTCATCCTTTGCGAAAATCAGTGACCAACAGTCATGATGAATGGAGATGTTAAAGCAATGCGGATGTGTGTATTAGGGAGACGTAGAAATGTTAGAAAACGCCGTGGAAAAGTAAAAATTAAACTGCTTCTGCATCTTTTCCATCCTGCGTCTCCTATCCCTGGTCTGAGTTTGATGTAGATTGATTTCTGTGCTCATCTGTTGCGGAGGGGTCTGCTGGAATGGAAATTGTTGTAAAATTAAAATATTTTTTGCTAGGTTTATTTGGACAAACCTTTGGATCTTTAATGGCAACTGTAGCTCTGAAAATACATGGGGTGCTGCGCATTTACATAAACTGTTCCTGTCCTATTATTTCCTGTTTTTAAAGTCCGTGGCCTTGATAAGAGGGGCTTTATAGAAATGCTTGTTCACGTACTTACATAAAACGGGCACGTATTGTATGTAAATGTCCACTTTGGACTCAAGCTAGCAAGTCACAACATCACGTTGCAGTGGAACAGAACAGTGTGTCACTTTAGCCGGTCTTTTTTTCCGTTCCCCTATTATTTTCTTTGCTTATGACCCGCACTGGCCCTGCCTTTTTTCCCCTGGCTGCCTGCCTTGTTATTCCATGAATCTCTAGGTTGCACAAAAACAGGCAAATAGTGCGGTCAGTCTCAGAGAGCTTCTAATGAGCTTATCAGGAGCGAACTATAAATACATCTTGTAGCCCTCCTGCGCTGGGAGATGCTTCCCCGGGCCATGAGTAATGAGGCTGGCCCACCTAAGCTAATTAGGAGCGTCTCGCCACTCCAAATAGCCTCTGGATAACGTTGTTAGGACTCTTTTACCAGGTTAATGTTTTTTTTTTTCTGTACTCTGAATATTAGGTTGACCTTTATCATCCCCACCGAAAACGCATTGCAGGGGCTCTTTTTGCCACGCCAGTTTGTGCTCCCGTTGCTATCAAGAGCCTCGTCTTTTGCCCCCTTTCAAAGGTGAGCTCAGAGGCAAAGCTTGTCCTGTGCCGAGCTCAAGGGTGGCCCTGCAAAAACTTTCCTGAAAACCTTTCTTACTGCAAAGAGAAGTCCCTGCTGTCCCTGTTTGTATTTGCAGCTCCTGCAATATTTGCTGGTTCGCTCCTCCGCTGCGATTACCTTTTAAATCAGCCCCGGGTGTTGCCCGGCCCCCCCACCCCAGTGGGGAAAACCACCGCACCATTATTGCTTAGCAGAGGATGCGAGTCTGAGCTGCGTATTTTTTTCTTTCCAGTGGGCCTGCTGTGATTTTGTTTTGACAGATTGAGCCGTGTTTCACTTTGCTTTCATTTTTCACCCTGTCAAAAGGATTTTTAGCGGGATTTTTTTCCCCTTGCCTCTCGCTGTCTTTTTGGATCAGTGCAGCGAAGCGGTGACGTCCTCTCCACTGCCTTGATGCTCCCCAGAGGTTGGAAACCTGAGCCCAGCCTTTCCAAAGGAAAGCCTGGCTTAAGAGAGGCTCTAGGAATGGCAGAGCCCCCAAGAAGGAAGCTAGGGACCCTCTAAGCAGCCTGCACCTCTTCCTTGCTTTCCCTTGCCTGGCATCCTGTTGCTGCTGTATTGAAGGAAAGCAGCTGTTTAATCAAATCATTCCCAAAATAAAATGGTAAAGTGAATTTGGTGCAGAGCCTAATGTTGGCACAGTTAAGCTGTTCTGACTTGGCGAGGCTGGGTGGTTAAGTTAATGCCCGAGCTACACTGATGGAAGCCAGGAGAAGCCAAATTCAGGTTCAAGAGCAGCATCTTCTCAAGAGCAGCTTCTGAATACCGTCTGAAGCCTCAGCGGGGGGAATTTCAGGAGACTCTAGCGTGTCAGATGTTGTAAACACATTAACGAAGGTGCAAGCCCTGCCCTGGAGAGCTTTTGCTCTGTAGAGAACAAAAGTGATGATACAGGAATATGTGCAGCTGTCAGCATTTCAGTGCTTGAAAACAAACGGCACAGCATCGCAGTGGTCCTGCGAGGGGTCCGGTGCCCACCAGTGCTGCCCCTGGCCGGGAGGGTGGTGGTTGTATCTCGTGCTCTCCTGCGTGTACGTGGTCCCTGTGGTCGCAAGTGCTGGGCTGTTGTGACATGTTGTGACATGTTGTTCTGATAGCTCTCTGCTTTCCTGCAAGACAGTCCCAGAAACCAGCTACTGCTTCTACGCCTGTAAGGAATTTTAGTGATCACGATCAGAATTCAAATCCCTAAATACCTTTCTTTTCTCTTCCAAGTTTCTTTTGCTTTATTTTGGATACCATTTTCCCACTCCCCCTGTATTTTTAATGGCCCATATGTACCGATTTAGCCTCCTCAGTGTAGTATCTCTTGCAAAACGAGGAGTTCAGTTGCAATATGGTGACCAGCAGTTGTGGCTAAATTGGGAAGCCTTCAAAATTCTGTCAGGCGCTGTGAGTGTGCTTGGGACGCGCAGAGATTTATTTGCATAACTGGTCAAATGGAGGTTAACATGAAATAAAATACATGCATGTGCTCATCTTGCCTTCCTCCTGATGAAGGGTCAAGCCTGGCTTGTTTTTCCTGTGTCCCCCGCTGCCGGCCTCTCTGCAGCCTGGGTGGACTCGCTGTCACACGTAGTTTGCTTTGCTTCTCTGCGAGTTCTCCAGCCTTGCAAACTGTCCCAAGGCCATTGTGTGACAGAGAAGCTCCCAGGAACAGGACTGTCTCTGGGGTGGGGGGGGGGAACCTTCCTGTAGTCCAGTCATATCCTTGTTTCCATTGTGTGCATGTGCAGCGTTCGAAGGATGGGATCCTTTGAAGTTGGCTCAGGTGGCTTTTCTCTCCACTGCTCCTGACTCTTCCTAGTCCTTTATCTCAGTGTTATGGGGTGAAATTGGTGTTCCCCCGAAGGATGAGAAGGAGAATGGATGAGAAGGAGGGCAAGAGGGGGAAATGCAGCCAGGGCTGTGCCGAGCTGGTGCTTCTGCTGCAAGTAGCCCTTGGGCCTCTGCTTTCTGCAAGCTGGAGCACCCATCTGGGTAGTACCACTATGTGCTGGTCCTCTTCTAGTACTCTTCCCAAAGCTGTTCCTCCTGACTATTGCTTGAGACAGGGCTTTCAAGCAGGTGGATATGTGGTCTGATGGAGGATGGCCTTTCTCAGTGCCCAAGACGCACTATCCTGGAGATGAGTGATTCGTCTCCTAGCAGGTCTCTGCCTTCACAGGATGGATGTTCAGTGGCACGTGTCCTGCTTGGGCTCGAGCTTCTGGTCCTTCCTGTCTTTGCAATGTCTTGATAGCTGCAAGGTGGGAGATAAGGTGGTCATATGGTTGTAACCAGCTTATTTATTGTGGCTGTGAGAACAAAACCTGTTACAGAATACAAAATTCCCCTAGTGTTTCCATACGGCTGTCAGAATTGGATTACAGTGCAGAGGTTTCTCTGCATGCCACTGGTAGGAATCATAACTGCAATGCAAGCGAGTATTGAACATCATGTTTCTGACAGTCTTTTTGAAAGCCTCATGTGCCATGTGATAGTGTTTGACCTGTTGTTCTTGCCAGCTCGGTCATATTTGCTTCAAACCTTTCAGCCCTTCCTCCTAGGAGAGCTCTGATCTTTGTGTGCTTGTGAAAAGGCGAATCTTTATTTGCAGTCATTAAACAAACAGAAAGACCTGAGGATTTTGTACAAACAAGTGTTTCCCTCATGTGGTTGTGACTTGTGGAGGCTGGTGGGTCCCTGGTGGGTTCTTCTCTCTACAGGGAGAGGAATGTGCAATGCTTGCAGTGGCTCCACGCTGTGTTCTTGGCAAGGGCTTCCCAACACCTACGTGAGCGAGGGAGGTGGGACTCGTAATTCTTCAGTGGAACTTGTCCTCCTGTGTCGCATTAAGGGCTTTGGAAAAACTTCTCCTGATGTTTTTGCCAATTTGCTCCACCCAATCCCATCATCTCGGTTAGCCCTGCAGGGTTTTTACCCAAGAGAGGCCCCAGGCAGGACCAGCCCCAGGCTTGTATCGGTATTTTAGAGGATTTAGGAAGCTCTTGGCGATGACTTGGGCAGTGCTGGCCCTGAGAGCCCTGCTTCTTGTAGCCTTCAGAGAGAGCAGGAGTAACAGATCTTACAAAGACTCATTTGGGTTTGGGAGTTTGAGTAAAGACATTTTACAGCTGCAAAGACCTCTCTCTTCTTGCTCTACTCTCAGCTCCACAAGGCAGTATGTAATAAATCTTGGTGTCCCTGAGCACCCAGTAGCCAGCACTGGTAAATGAAGTTTCTTTCCCCTGTTTCCCTTGCGATGCTCATTTCTAGTAAATGCAATAAACTGTTTTTCTGCTGGATCTCCCCTAAAGCCAAGGCATCTGATGTCTCTCTTTACAACCACATGTTGTAAAGCTGAGAGCTGTAAAACTGAAACTCCTGGGTTGCTTGTGAAGGACTAAACCCTCCAATAAGGGGACATGGGAGCACAGTGGCACCTTGGGCTACCTTGCACAACCAGACTCCCTTTCCCCATGGCCTCAGCTCCCTCTCCTCCATCAGCTCGGGCACAAGAATGGTCAGATAGAAGAGTGTGTGCTCAGCTCACCCCCTTATCTTCCCCAAAGCAAGGGTGGGAGCAGGTATAACACTATCCAAGGCCGAGCCTAAAAAACACAACCAAGGAATAATAAAAGCTTGGAGGGAGGCTCCTGCACATGGACACAACCCCTCATGACTTTGGTTTGACCATTCCAGGCACGTTGTGGCTCTGGACGGGTTGCTGAGCCCTCTGGGGCAGAGGCTGCCTGGCACTTACCCCAGATTTGAGGTTGTGCCCCATCGCGCTGCATGTGCAGCAAGTTGTCCTTGTCTTTGTGGGCAATCTGGAGAAGACGCTGCTTGCCAGGGATTTGTTTGCAAAACAGACCCGGTGGCTTCAGAGGTTACGAACCCCGTCTCCTCCTTGCGAGCACCGTGCGAGCCGAGGACTGGAGGGGACGAGAGTGCCCACAGACCGTTTCAGCACAGAAAGCGTGGATTTGCTCCAAAATATTACTTAACAGTAGAGTTTGCAAGTCGCTGCTGCTGTTTTCCACGCACATATCTGTCCTCATATTATTTCAAGGACAAGTTCAAGAACATGGACAAAATATCAAGAACGTGGCCAATACCTCTGGATAAATATTGAGGACATTGCTCCCTTGCAAATCCATCTATTTTACCAATGCTACAGTTGTTGGAGGGATTCTTTTTCCTTTTACACTTCCCGAGTTACGTAGCTCGAGTTATTAACCTGCTGATTTTAAGTCATTGCGTTACTCTGTCGTTGGCATCAATGAAAATGACACTTGCCACCTCATTTCCAGCACGTGTTTGTTGCAGAGCAAGGCAAAGAAGGATTTTAATTGCCATTTCTAGTTTCGGTGATGATGGAGAAGGGAAGAAGTCTGGGACTGATGTTCTTTCAAAGTGCTCATCTAAGAGGGTTTCTGAGAAAGGGATAGCACAGAGCAAAGTGCTCAATTCCATTCAGGGTGTTCCAACCATGGAAGAAAATCAATAGAAGCAAATCTAAAATAGCAGCCAGGATGGAGACAGAAAGGACAGATGAATTCAGCGCTTGGATGAAAGGACTCAATTCTGTTTATTTTGAACTTAAAAAAAAGAAAGAAGTTGGGGTACTGTGGGGTACTGTTTTTCAGCATGTCTGGCATTTTTTGTGTACTTTATCTGAAAATGAAGTAGATTCTAAGTTGCAGGGGCTTGAATATGAGGAGATTTTATTTGATGTTTCTTGGGCATTTAGAAGGTTGTTCTGCTGAAGTGCTGAGATTTTTCATAAATTGGTATCTATAAAGTAGAATTTATGAGCTTATTTGTGTACTAGGAAAAAACATCCTGATATTATTTTTACTATTATTTTGAAATGCTTGAGGTCTTGGTTGAGTCTTTACTAGCTGTAGGATATTTAGCACATCTGATATTATATACATACAAGGTCCAACTATGGATTTGAAATCCTGGCATCTCTAGTAAACATCTTGATTCATGTAATGTGTACTTAGGAGAACAAAATTGGAATCAGATGCTGGGTTTTTTTTTTCTTTTTTTTTTTCCTCCTTTCCTCCTGTTTTTGGTTTCCTAAGCCTAATGGTTTACTGCGGAATACAGCTGAATTGCTTGCTGTATCTCATAAAACAAATAGGCTTTTGTTCCTTATTTGGACTGGCTGGTTCTTTATGTCAGTATTGTGGCTTAGTTAGGCTCTACCTTTCCTCCTGATTTTCTTGATTTTCTTGGAGCTCTTGCAGGTACAGCACTCTGAAGTTTAGCTTTTACTTGTAGTTATTAGACTCATCCTTTCCGTGCTACAGGGAAACTGCTATGTAAGCAATCGAGATGCAGTGATATATTCAGTGGTTTTGTTTGGTTTTTGTCTTACTAGGCGATGTATCATTTCCCATTTGAAACTACTTTTATTGTACAGTTGGAAAAACCCTCTTCCTTGGCATTGGCAAAGGAAACGCATTTTAAAAGGGAAGAAAAAAATACCAAATCCGCAGCATTTCATTTAATAAACAATATTTGGAGGTTCCTTTTGTTAGGTGCTACCTTTTGAACTCTATAAAACCGTTTGCAGATCTAATTCACAGCAGCGTCGCTGCGTTGGGTTGCTGAGTAAACACGTTAAATGGGAGGAAGCACCTGTGTGGTGCTATTGTCCTCGGCCCCCGTGGCCCGAAGCTGCTAGGCCTGCTCCGCTCAAGCCGGGCCTTCCAGTAAATGGAAATCCATCGTCAGTGCTAGAGCACAAAGCAGACCTTGTTGGGAGTTTAGGGCCGGAGGTGGTACTGTAAAGGGCAGCAGTTTGTGGAGGGGATGGGCATGTGTTTGAGGGCATGTATGTGGTATGTTCTTGGACTGGGTCTCAACAGAATAGGTTGTCAGAACTGTAGAAATTGGTGAGACGAGTTCAAAGGAATCTTTCTGCATCTGAAACTGTTGAGCAGGTTGGGACAAGCTGATGGATCCTCAAGTCCATGGTGTCCTGGAGATGTCATGGTTTAGCAGGCATGGTGATGATGGGTTTATGGTTGGGCCTGATGATCTTGAAAGCTTTTTCCAACCATGATGATTCTATGATTCCCTGCCCTGAAATTTTCACTATCTGCTAAGAACAGCCTGCTGCATCAATTGGCATAGCAGAATGGTTGACCATGTGGGAAGGACCAGCACTGTCTCTTGGTAAGGAACTAGTTAAAGTGTCAAGAGGTACAGATGGAACCAGTAGAAGTTTACAAGAAAGGCTTTAAAGCTGGAAATACTACCTTATATAGAAGTGCTTTTAGGAGCAAAATCTTTTTAATTTACCCAAGACAGATCAAAAGGTGCCTTATCATGGTCTGAAAGTATCTGCAAACAGAAGATCCTTGCTTGTGGAGCACTTCAGTTGAGCTAGGGAACAAAACCATAAAAAAAAAGCCCAGTGATTTGAAGCTGAATTCAGTAAGTTCAACCTAAGAAATATAGGAACGTATTTTCTGTCTTCAGTGCTGTGTTAATGCTGTAGTTTGTGCCCAACAAGAAGTTTTGGGGAGCCTAGGAATTCCTGGCTAAAGTGCTTAGATCTTGTATAGGTGATGTTGTGAAATTACTGTTTTCTCCCCTTTGGTGTTTCTGGATTTCAGAGCTGTTTAGTGGTGGTCATAGCACCTGGAAAGTATGAAGTACATCTTCTGAATTTATTAGGTGTTCATTTTTTGGATTTTTTATGAGTTGCTTTTGGTAAGGTGTTCTTATTTATATCCATAGTTCTTCTAGCATCAGTTTTCATTTAGGAGAAATTGTCTTTGTGCCCCCTTGTGGAAAAAATATTTATTTGAACATTGCCAAACTGCGGGACGTTCTTGCAGAAGAAGAGGGGAATGTGTGAGAGGCCACGGATGGGAGCAAGCCTGCAGAGAGATTGCAAAAAAGCTCTCAATGCTTCTGTGCTTGCCTCCTCACATAAATGTAATGTTCCTGTTCCAGACCATCTCGATGAGCCGTAGAAATTGGCAGCAACACGATGGAAGTCAGGGCAGCAGAACAGGAACCGAATGGCCAAGTGCAAGAGGAGGAGTGAGCAGCAGGGTGCTGTGGGCACTGTTATCCGTGGCCAACTAAAGCAAGTCAACAGTGTCCTGAGGTTTGAAAGGCAGAGCCACATCCCAGTCTGAGTCATCGTTCGGAAGTGGCGCATGCAAGACATGGGAGTTGCTTTCCACTGTGCTGACGGGGCTTGGCCCAAGTGCTGGGGCTGCTGCTGGGCAGCGTGTGTCGAGGCAGAAATGGTCACGCTTGCGAGGCTGAAAGTGAAATGTGTGATAAAAAGAAGACAAATATAAGCCTGGGTGTGGGCCATGTGTTTTCTGAGCACATTGAAGGTTTCTATAAAGAGAATAATGATTAGCTTTCAGTGCCTGCTAGGGAAAAATAGCTTTGTTTGCCCTGCAAAAAAACATTCAATATTGGGGAAGAAGTGTGGAGGAATATGAGCACTTTGGGAGTAACTGCTCTTTGCCCATGAGCACGGGAGTCTGGGGCTGTGCTTTTTGAGATGCTAAGATGGGCCCTGCAGCTTTCAAGGCTTAGTTTTCAGGAGTTCAAGATGTTCCTGCTCCTCTCCCTGCACCTTCTTACCCCCTCTTAGCAGCTTGTTAGTTATTAAATGTCTCCCCAGCTCTGTTGCCTTCTGTCCCTCCCTCTGTAAGGCAAGACTTATTTCATTCATTAACCCATCAAACTGGACTTTTTATTTCCATTGCTAGAGGTTCTTTCTCAGGACCGAGTCCAAACCAGTAGCAATGCTGCAGGCTGCTGCATGTATCTGGCATATAAATTCAGATACAGATCGCAAGGAATTTTTGCTGTCCTGTACTTCTTGCCCTGCATCTTTTGGAATCTGTTTTGAGCTGCATATCAGGGTATTGTGAGAGCAGCACATGCGGATGCGTTGTCGTTGCCGCACGCACCCCCCTCACTGTCATCTTTCCTTTTTGTTGTGCTGGGCTGTCACTGTTGTTTATTTTTTGTTTGAATTATAATTGCAAAAACTGTTAGATCGCTGTTTGTTTGCTCTGTGTCATGAGTGACTGTTTAGATTTGCTCCCACTTACAGAGCTTCTGCTCCCCCTTCTTGCGCTCACAGCCACGGCTCCCGTCCGAGCATCCCCAAGCCTCTGCTCTGCTCCCGAATCCATGATGCTCGGAGCTCCCGAGAGGGCAAGGAGCAGCAAGCCGGCAGTGAACATGCAGAGCTGGGTTTATTTGACCCTCCCGACATTCTGCATCCTTGAATTAGAAAGATTCCTCGGGGATTCCCTTCCCTGAGATTTCTCCACGTAATTAGTGTGTCCCTTAATTCCCTCAAGCAGCAAGATCAATGTTGCCTTTTCTGACTTGCGGATTTCAGAGAAGGAGGAAAAATAAATCATCTTAAGAGGGCCTGGGCTTTCTTTCCCTTCTCTTTCTTTTTCCTTTAAGTTAGTAAGTAACTCAATTCCATTGTATGCAAAAATCCTAGCGGGTTTTAATCCATTCTCACGTGCTTGTCCCGAAGCGGGAGAGTCAGGCATCCTAACGCAGGCAGGAGTCTGAGGGGTTTTGCTCCTCATATATCTTTGGGCTAACTATCCAAAAGCACCCTAGCTGTGGTGGGTCTGCTAGGGCAAGTCACCAAGAGACAAGTGTTTCTTGGGCAAGTCCCTCTTTCGTGCTTCTTCATACCTTTTCCTATAGGTAAGATGGGGATAAAGATGCATTGAGGGGAGCTGTTGAGATGTGTTGGTAGCAGCGTGCTCTATAAAAAGGCACTTAAATTTGGTGTTCTGGGAACTGATCCTCCAGCTATTCAGCCATCTCGCAGATCCTCACCTTTCCTCCCAAATCCACAGTATTGGCTCAGAAGAGAGGACTGAGCTGATCTGCCCCGTGAGATGAGAAGACTGTGGAGGCTGCTGGAGACTCTACCCTGCTCATGTTGCGCATGACTGAAAGGAGCCCCGGACAACACCAGGATATTGCCACCCCTGCAAAATTATATGGAAATAAACAGCAGGGCCCTGCGAGGGTTGCAAGGAGCTATTGATTTGTCCCAGCTTCAGACCAGATGGGCCTTGGGGAGCAGATGCAGGTGCAAGGCCTCTGCTCTGGGCTGGGGAAGGGACTTTGCATCTCCCTTCGCTTGGCTGTGAAGGGAGATGGCAGCATGGATTGACCTCCAGACACTGAATATAAATTTCTGCTTCGTTTGCAATGAGAAACCTTTTAATTAGGTCCAATTTATAAATCCCTACTTAGGTGCCTGAGTGCCAGTAAGGAGATACTTGGCTCCTCTTTTAGTGGTTAGCAATCAGTGTCAGAGGGAGCGGTAAGAGGCAGCATAGTGCAAAGGGGGTCACTTCTGGCCACTGCAATGTATAATTTAAGTCGCTTATATTTAATCAGCCTTTAAACACCGAATTTCCATCTCTGCTCCTTGGCCCTCAGAAAGCCGCTGGCTTTTTAGTGCCCCTAAGGTAATGCCTGAGGTTTCTCCAAGCTGCTGTATCCTGGGACATAGCTGCTCCCTGCACGTGCTGGTGTTGCACGAGCATGAATTATGGCCCCCTTTGCATCCCCTCAGTTTCTGAAGTGCTTTAGCCAACGTCCAGGAGGTCGAACATCTGCTGGAAATGCTGCGGCAAGTCCCACAGCGTCCCCAGAAGCCCAGTGGGTTTTGAGGATCATCTGGGATTCTGCTCCCACTCTGGTTTCCCCCCCAGCTCGCTGCAAGCCTTGCGAGCTGCCCCGTTGCATGGGGTTGTGTCGCTCAGTTCCTACTCCTGGCCCGGCTCCAAGGAGTGGGGTTTTATCCCTAAGGATACGAGCAGGGAGCCACAGAGCGCAGCCGCGTGCAGTCCGGGAAGCGGAGCGCTGCAGCCTGTTATCTGGAATTGCACATCGAGTTGGCATCGCAGCAGACTGTGTGCCTGCATGGGAAATAGGTAATTTCTATTGTGCCTAGCAGTCAAATTAAGCGTTCTGAAATTAGAAGCTGCCACTTCGATTTAGAGTAAAATCTGCTTTTCTGTGTGTTCGCGAGAGGAGGAGGATTCCGGGCTCAGCAGGACGCAGACGGCTTTGCCAGGAGCCCCTCGGCGCCCGGGGTGGGAGCGAGGGGAACGTGTTGGTGCGGGGGTGAGACGAGGACAGGAGCTGTCCCGCACATCTTTCCCCGTTGGAATGTGTGGTACTTGTCTGCCTGAAGCCTTAAAACCTGACTCTTTAGGGATATTGGTGTGGCATAAAGGAGCCTTCTGCTCCCCTTGCTCCCGACTGTCTGGCCAACCGGGCACTGGTGCCAGGTGCCAACTGAGCATTTATAAGACATATTATAAATAAGTGGCTTAGAGATGTCCCAGGGATGCTTCTGTGGAGCAGCTGGGTGAGTGGCAACCCCCAAATCTCAATTTCTTGTATCCCCAAAGCAGAACTTTCATGCCCTGGTTATTGACAGCAAGGGAGATGCTATAGTGCTTTTCTCTCTTAGGTAACAAGTTGTGCCTGTTCTCAGCTGTATTAATAATTCGACTTCATGTCAACAAGCCAAACTTGGTCTCACAGGGTATAAATACATGTCACTTCTTAAGGTATCGGCTGCTTTTACTATCACAAGAACTTTTTTTTTAAGCATTGCATAGTTCGCTGATATGTTTTGAAAGAAGAGCAAAAACATTCCTGTGCTGCTGATTTTCCTTTCCAAAGGCAGAGGAATCCAGTTGCTTTTTGTGTTATTGTGGCTCTGTGCTCCCTTGCTATTGTTTTCCTTAAATAAAAGGCATGAGGTGGTTGGGCCATCGAGCAGCTCCTCGATTGTCTGCGGGAGCAACGAGGTCTGATGGAAATAAATAGATTCAAGTTTATGATTGTGTCTTCTTAATGAGAATTCAAGTCGGTGCATGTTTCCGTGGCTTTTGGAACTAATTGTACTGGGTTTTTAAAAGCACTTTGTATAATCAAAAGGAATTAACATTCTGACACAACGTGATGTAAACAGAGGAAGTCTGTGTTTGAAGGACTCCACCAGCACAGCCTGTCTGGGCACAGATCCGCAGGATCCCCAAATCCCAGCTGTCCTGCAGCTCATGGCCGGCTTTGGGGGAAGAGGTAGGTACAGGGCTTGGCTAGAGGGACTGGAAAAACCTGTGGCTCTGAGGGATGAGCATCGGCTGCACTACCTTGTTGAGCCCTCATTCCCCACAGCTGCGTGTGCTGAAGCATTTCAGGGGCAGGTGTTGGTGGTTGCTCAGATCCTGCTCCCACTTTGCTGATAAGTGCTGGGATCCACCCCTCCTTCCCAGTTATCCTTGCAGACAATGCGGATGTTCCCATGCTGGTTCAGGAAGGAGAGAGGCTGCTCACAGCACGACCAGGTGAACTAAGGAGGTGTTGTGAAACCCTTTGGAACTGCGTTTCCCAAGGCACCTGACCTGCTATGGTGTGAGAAGTGGTGCTAGGGCATGGGGTGGCTCCATCAGCGTTGCCCCATCATGGAAAGTTTGGCTGCTTTTCATTGCTCCCTGTTGGCTTTGCCAGGGTTGTGCCTGGGTGGCTCTAGGTGACCATAATGTGCACTCAAAGAAGGGGCAGGATTTTCAGCCTGAGGACGTTGGAGACTCTTGATGTTCTGCCATGGTGCATGGGCTGCTTGTCCTCCTGGAAGACCTTATGTGGTCTGGGCTGGCTGGTCACTTATTCTTGATACATCTCTTAAACTTTTGTTTTGGGCACTTTTTAGTGATTTGCAGAGCTTTGAGTGCCCTAAGGAGTCAATGGGATGATGGTGCCTCCCAGGCTTTGAAGCAAGACCTGGAGCCTTGCATAGGGTCTCATGGGCATCATTCCTCCTGCGCAGTGCTCATGTTTTCCTGGGTAATCGGAGCCCTCCTTGGGATGTTTGTGCGTGCTGGAGCTTTTCCAAGCCTCTGGCATGGACAGTCCAGCTCTGATTCTGGTCTGGCCTCTGGTGTCTCCTGGACAGGGAGAGTGATTTGAGCACATAAAGCTGCCATCTCCTTTGGTATCATCTATCTCCAGAGCAGTTTCTCTGTGAATGAGTCTAACTGTAAAGCAAAGCCCAGCAATAAAAGGCTTTCCAAAATTGAGCATTTTGAGGCTTCTGGTCTCGCTGTCTTTTGTCTCTGAGCTGTTCTGACCTATTCATGTCAAGAAAGCCCAGAATCTGTTAGACTATAATAAATTTGTACAGTCCTTGTGTAGTCTAGGGGAAGGTCTAATGTGATTTGACATTTACTAATCTGCCAAGACTTTCAGTGATTTGTTTTCATACCAAGTTAAGTTTCGTATGCTATGGAGAAAGGGGTAAGCAGATTGCGTTGTTAAAAATGGAAAACGTGGATTACAAAAGCTGAGGGGTTTTTTTCTTTACGTTTGTGTGTTTGCAAACAGTTATTCAGTGTTTGCATTTTACATGGATTTGTTCTTGCTAATTGACAGAGTGCTAATTTTGTTCACCTGGTAAAACCCTTTTTTCCCCTCTTCTGTGAATTATGTGGGACTTTTAGTCTTGCCGTGTGTGGGTTTTTTTTTGTTTGTTTATTAAGTTGGCAGAAGCTTTGATAAAATTACTAGCGAAACTATGCAGTTCTGGGTATTGGTATCTTGACTGCCCACTTGGCACTTTGCAGCTGCAGTGACTCTCTATTAAGCCATTCCTGTGACGATAAAGGAGGATTCTGGCCTGAGGGAGCACTTGTCACATCTGAGTTTTTTGTTGGGGTTTAAAAACATCGCTATGCTTTCGAGGCAAACGTTTTCACAGATACCAGTTCCCTCCCTGGTTGGGACTTTTAGTAACTAACAGGATACTCTTATCCCTAAAAGCATAGGGGCTCTGAGCCCCTTCTAACCTCTAAGATGTTTTGCTCCGCTAGGATTTCTGCTATGCAGACGTCTTGGCCAGCTGGTTTGGAGAACCTGAGGTCTCCAGGTAGTCCCTGCGCCAGAAAGGATGGCTGGAGCAGGAATTTTTGGGGTGTTGCCCTTCTCGGGGGTGGTCAGTAGGGTGTTGTTTGAAATTACAGAGACATTTTATTTGTTTTTAATAGATGATCTAGGTATGGCACTAAGGAATTTGATCCTCAAAGTCTTGAAAATACTGGCTTAGCCCCAATCAGTTTTTTTTGCCAAGGTTAAGTATGATGCGCCGCTTACATGTGTCAGGAACAGCTTATACAAGCTTGGCTTGCTTTGCATCTTCAAATATTTGACATATGCAGAAAAAATTAACTTGTAACTATTTGCTTCCTGAGTTCTCTTGTATTAAAGAGACAAAGCGGAGGGAGATTTCTTTCACACTGAATGCATAACTGAATTTGTTCAGCCGAGTTTGAGATGCATTATTAGGCCTTAGAGTTGGCCAGACTCATTCCCTGAACTTAAGCAGGACAGGGTGGGCCTGGGCAGTCCCACACGGCTCTCTCTTGAGTTGAGAGGAGCTGAACAAGCTTTTGGATGAGACCTTCCCCAAAGGAGTGTGCTTTTGTTTTGCTTCCTTTTATATGACACATGATTTTCTTCAAGTGCACCCTTCCCAAATGCCCAGTTGCAAAAGAGGTCTCTTGTGAATGTGTCTCTTCTGGCAAAAGAGTTTTTTTGGCCAGGAACCTGGAGGCAGTTTTCCTGCCTTTTTCAGAAAGTTTTAACCATTCTCTGGTGAACTGTAGGCTGCAGACCAGGTCTGCATATTCCCAATGGTGTCAGCAAGCGTAGTAGGAAGAAAGTGCCAATAATTCCCTTCTCTGGAGACTTCTTGGTCATAAGGATGGGTGTGAAAGTTTGCTTAGCTGTTAAAGATTCTGCATCAAAGGTTTGTTCTTTTCCCCAACAGAAAAGACCCATTATTTATAAAATAAATTGAGACCAGTGTTATCTCTCTCCTGCTGTGAGATAGTTCAGCAAACTCTTATGGAAAATATTAAATCTATTGAAAAATGCAAACTTGGGCATGAGAATATTAGATCCTGCCTGCTTTTGGCCTCGTTAAAAGCTAAGCTGCCCTTAATGCCCTCTGTTAACATCATTGTTCCCAGTAAGTTGGTGCACCTGGGTCTCTGGTCTGGGCCATACCACTATCGAGGGTCACTGGTCTGTGCCATGTAGCTATCTGCTTTCCTGCAAGCCTTTTCCCCCACCATCTCCTGCTTGTCTTTTCTAGAGCTATTTACATGATGTCCACTTTGGCAAAGTATATAAAAAAGTGAGATTAGATTCTTATTGCATCCTTCAATTGCTAAAGATTTTTAAAAGACCTTTTTTAAAAAAAAAAAACCTCTTGGTTTTATGAGTAACATGTTGTTGGGAAATAGTGTACCCTCCTAACAGGGAGGGGAATTTGCTGCTGGGGCCGTTCATCAAGTGTCACCTGGTGGGTACTATTTCTCCAAGGACTTCTAGCAGGGAATTGATGTGCAGGAGGATGCAGCAGTTCAAGAGGAGCTAAGGAAGAACTGATGGGTGTGACGTGGCCTGTGTTGCACAGCATTGCCAGCGTAGATGGTCTCCAAACTGTTTGGGGATGTAAATCCTTGTGAATCAGATAGCTATAAATATGGATAGGGGATTAGACCAGGATGTCTGAAGTGCCCTTAATGTCTTGAAGTGGCCGCAGCACCGTTGCAGATTGGATGCTGCCTTCGTGTTACCCATGGAGTTAACGGGGAGGTTTAACGAGCACTTCTGGATTGACGCCTCCATGTGCACGTTGCCAAACCTGGATTTAGCCGCCGGGAGCGGAGCAGACCATAGTGCCGGAGCCTGGAGTGTGTCAGCAGCGGAGACTTCACAGCAAGCAAATCCCTTCTGTGAAAGGAGGGAAAAAATGATTACAGAATGTATATTTTATCTTGCTTCTAAGGAAGTGTCAGTGGTGAGGCATGTAGCATTTTATTTTTTTAATGACTTTTTTTTTTTTTTTTTTAAAAATCCCACTTAACTAAAAGAAGCACTTCACTTCCTCAAGGGGAATAAAACTTGTAGGCTTTCAGGAGTGAATGTGCTGCAGTGTCTGAATTCCATTGAGGGTTGCTTTTTGCTGCCTGTGTTGGTCCCGTTGCAGCGCAGGACCAGTGGTTCCCGCTCTTCCTGCCCAATGGCATCAAAGGTCTCCGTGTCTCCACTTTGCTATCAGTATTTATTGCCCTCGTATCTGTTTGGCAGGGGAGGTTTTGCGTTTTAATACCAGTCCTGCAGTCTGTTGCCAGGAAATTTAGAACCTGTGAGAGATTTCAAAGGCCATCTGACTTGAGCGGCTCTGTGGGATTTATGCTTTTCTGGTGCCGAGTTACAGTGCCATAAGCTTTTTATTTGTTCTTATTATATCATGGGCATCTGTAGGCTGTTGCGTGCAGTTTTCTTCAGCTGTTTATGTGCAAATAGGGCTCTAGTGTTGGGAAAGCAGGTTGTGCTTTATTTCTATGGGCTCTGACTCCAAGAAAAAGCCCCGCAAAAGGTCATTAAAGAAAATGGCACTAGTTGTGCCAAAGCTGATGCTCGCAAAAACGCGCAAGGTTGTAATGTTCATGTGAAGCCTCCTGTTTGAAAAAGATCTCGGTGGGAGTGTGCTCCTAATTCTGTATCTGATAGGGTTTTATTCTGGTAAGTCTGTTTGCAGCTCTGCTGGCAGCAGAGCCTGGGGCCCATTGCCAGAGTGGTGGTGGGAGTCCAGAAAAGCTAAATTGTGCTTCTAATCATTGCAAAGAATCGTCCTTTTAACAGTTAAACTCTGATTCATACTTGACTGAAACAGTAGCAAGTTCCCTTACTTTTGAGATTACTTCTAGACTTGTGCCTCTTGGTAGAATCTGAAGGTTGCAGTATATAGGAACTGAAGTCTGGTCCTTTTGCTCACAAATGACTTGTGAATTCTGAGTCAGAACTTAAGCCTATTTCTGGATGGGTTTTAAGCAAAAGTGTTTATTGCCGTATGTGCTGTTGTGAATTCTAATAACTGCCAAGTGTAGCAGAATAACTAGGTTCATTTTTTGAAGTGTTTCACTTGGAATCTGCCTTTTTCTTTTTTTTTTCCCCCTCTTTTTTAACCTGAAAGTTTAAAAAACAATAAATAAAATTGCTTTTTCAACTAGTATGGTATGTCATCCAGCAAGGAAACAAATACATTTTCTAGATATTGGCCAGGTCTCCTAAGGTGCACTCAGTGTTAGTAAAGGAGATGGGTGCCAAGAGCTGCAGGGTGAGCAGAAATTTTGGGGTTTGCATTTGCCGCTGCCTGGCCCAATGCGGATCTGTGTGCGTTGGAGGCTGCTGGTGGCTGCAGGAGCAGGTTGGTGGCTGCATGGGCTGGTTCCCACTGCTCTAGGCTGCAGTGAAGGCAAAACATTACCAGGTTATTTTATTTCTGTGTAAAATTTTAACAGGGTCTGTTTAAGAATGTGATACTTGCAAATAAAATCCATTTTTCTCATTAATGAGAGGTCTGTAACGGAGTTCAGATCGCAGTGATAAAAATCCAATTTTACCTTTCCCCCAAGTATTAGAGGTTTTTCAAACAGCATCTGCAGACATCTTAATTACCCCTGTTTGCTTGTTGTGCCCTGGACGAACAGCAGAATTTTATGGGAAGGCAATATCCTTTCCAGGGAAATATAATCCAATGACTCGTGATCCTGCTAATATTGCTGTGGAAAAGATGCACGCAGCTCGTGAGCCGTGTCCGGCTGGCAACCGGAGCGTATGCAGCGCTGACAGTATAACCTTAATTCCTGTCTTCTGTGCGTTTTATCTGGAATACATTTTCTTACCCAAATATTACTTTTTCTTTTCATAGCTGTCGCTTGCTATTCTACTCAGAACAGCAAATGTCAAAAGGGAGTTACAAATAACACTGCTGTTTTCTTGGCTTTATTTGATACCTTCCCTATTGCTCTTTGAAAGGGGGGAATTTGAGGCGCTGATATAACTTTTGTCTGTGTGATCAAGAACTCATTTTTTGTAGCACTAGATGGTAACAAGTATGCAGCAAAGAGGATGAGCTTGGCTTGGGGGATCTCCCTCTGATCCTTGATGGAGCAGGAGAAGGATCCAGGCTGGGATAGGCAGGAGGTGCCATCCCACTTCCTTGGGCTGGGTTTTCCCTGCTACAGTGAATGTGTGGTGGGAGTGATGGCAACTGATTTATTTGGGATTTGCTGAAGGAAGTTGGATGATAATAGCTTGCCTGCTATTAGCATCATCACATCTGCTGTTGCAGACCTTGCTGGTGGTTGTTTGCTTCTGCAGAAGCTTCAGTTCTGCGAGAGCTTCCTTATGTCCCTGATGCAGGTCATATCCCCTCCGTGTGCTGCTTATTGATAGAGACAGACAGATATAAATCTCTTTTTTATTATTTAAGCAGGTGAATAGGGACTTTAAGTCAGACCCACAGTTTATGTAACTCCCCTTTAAACTCTAGACATAACCAAATGGAAACTTGTTTATAGGTACTGGTGTTGCTATGAAAATCTCCTGATGTCACTGCTCCTTTCCTAACACGGTCCCGAAGGACCATGTTAGCATTGGCAAAAAATTCGTGCTCACTTCGCCAATTTGCATTCTCTGGTGTCTCTTTGCACAGTCCAGGCTGTTGCTGGCCGCAGATCCCTCATTGCCTGTGTGGCAGAGCCGTCTCGAATCAAAGACTAGTGCCAACCTCTTGACTTTTCCCTTTGGCTCCCTCCGTACAATCTTGCTATTAATATTTATGAAGGTTTAATAAAAACAAAAATAAATACGGCCTATTTCAATTACTTCACTCTCACTGTAATTGCAACCCCATATCTCCCCCCATTATCCTTTCATCATCTTTTCAGACTGCCTAATAGCTGCTCGCTGATTACATTTAATGGTGTGAGAGCCTTTTAGTTTGGATACCCTGCTTTTCTTGCCCCATTGCTTATAAAGATGTTTACATTTTTAGACAGAGCTACAATTTGTCTCGTATATAATTGCATGGAAAGCAGCAGTTCACATTCCTAGCCGGGCATCCTGAATTTATTTTGATACCATTTCCTTTCTGATATATTTCCCACACTCAGTTCACCCGCTCTAATCTCTTGATTAGAGTTATTTACCTAACTGTGGACCTTTCTGTGGATTTATTTCTTTGCAATGAGATTCATATCTTGGCCTGTCTAGTCCAGTGTTTAGGGTTAAATTTTAGGCCTCCATGGTGAGGAGATGGAGACTGGAAAGGGACATAAATCACCACGTCCCACCTCACTAGATGTGATGTGTGCTGTTGCATTAGGGAGCGTCTCCTTGTGCAGGTCAAATGCCTGTTTGGAGCTGTCGCTGGCGTGGGCTCGTCCTGTCCCGGAGCAAAGCAAGTGCTGGCAAACGCTTGTCTGTGTTGGATAACAGACCATGCTTGGACAGGATGAAGATGTCATTTAAAAATTACCCACTTAATCACTGTTATTGGTGGAATGTATCCGTGTGGAGCTCATCCAGGAAGGCAGCCTGGTCTCCCATCTAGCTTGTGTATGACCACGGTTGGAAACATCCCCCCCAAGCGATCTGATGGTGCCAACACTTGCTGGAGTGGGCGCAGTGCAGAGGCTTGAGTGTGGCCCTCCGGGCTCGTGCTCGTCCACGTGCCACCCCATGTACTCCAGCTCATGGGTGGAGGAAGGTCCATGCTGGGTGCCAACTGCCACCTCTCACATCAGAACTTCTGTGATACAAGGCTGGGAAATAGAGCTCGCCAGGACAATTCAAAATACACATTTCTTTCAAAGCTTTTTATCTGTCCTTGTGTGTCTTCTGCTCTGGCATCAAGAAAGTTGGAAGCCTTAAGAAGGTCCGTTCTTTGCATCTCCAATGCAGCGATATCGCTGGCTCTTTGCCAACTAATAGAAAGTAAAGCCTTTAGGCAGTGAGACTTTCAGGCTTTATTTTGTTGCATTTGCTGGTGGTGGCTTTTTGTGTTGTTAAAAAGCCAAAGGATGTCGGCTTTCGTTGTGGAGCTTGCAATCCCTGCAGTGGGAAGGAAGCAAGATGTGGCAATGGGTGCGTGCGGAGTGAGTGAGGATCTAACTGAGGCCTTGGCAGAGTGGAAGATGTAAAAGCAGCATCTCTCCTGGTGGTGGTGGTTTTTCCAGATATCTGCCCTAGTGATGAGAAGGTTTTGCTTGTTTATTTTATTTTATTTTTTTTAAACCTTGCTGCTGCCGCCGATAGGAAGAGGCCATTAAATTGCTGCAGTCGACATTCTTTTGGGTCCTGGTCGCAAGCCAAGCTGCCAACTATTTGTAAATTTACTGATGGTCAGTAAGCAGAATACACTATTTAAACTGTCAGAAAATGAATATCTCGCTTCCAGGGAAATTTAGCTCTTTGTGGCTTTTCTTCTTACTTGCTTCCTGCTGTTCAAGCTCAGAATAACCCAGGGAGAAGCAGAATGTGGTGGAAAGGGCTTTTTTTATTTTTTTTTTATTTTTTTTTTTTGTGCCACTTGCTTTCCTTTGCCTCCATGAAGTTGTTTGGTAACCCTGGGGCAATAACTTGGTTATCTTCTGCAGAGGTGCCTGAGGCTATAACCACATTTCCCCCAGTGTTTGGCGCCTGCCAGGGTCTTGTAATGCAGTTGGAGCTGGCTGTAAACGTTCAGGCACGCGTTAGCAGATGTTGAAATGTGTATGTATACTGGTGTCCTGGGATGAGCACTGGGGTGGTGGAAAACCAACTTGAGAAAGCCTGGAAAACACTTTGAGCTTAGTTATCATGTGATTAAAATGTGGGAAAAATGGCAGAGTTGCTTGTTTGCTACTTGCTGTTGAAACGTGGAGCTGTTATCAATTACCCTGGCGAAGATGCCTCCAAGTAGTGAGCTGGCTTTACGTGAAGAAATCTGTTTAGCTGTTTTGCCACGGTGTTAGTTTGCCTAGTTGTGGACCTTCATCTGAAGCAGCTCTTTGTATAGACGGCCACTTGGGCATCCACGAAATGCAGATACAGGTGGTTTCTCCTTTGGGTTCTGAGTAGTAACTCCCTATCCCATGGGAAGAAGGAAGATAAATATCCTGTGGCGATGCCTCTTTTCCCCTTCCTGTGCTTAGCCAAGTAAGACCTAGTTAGAGGTCATGCCTTTGCTTCTGAGAAGTGGAAGTTTCCCTAAGCATAGAGAGACTACGGTCTTGATGAGCTCAAAAGCACACGTGCTCTATTTGAACATCCTGATGTGGTGCTTGAATTGCAGGCAATGGTAGAATAAGAAATTATTTCTCTTATCTAGAAAAGGCTTCAGATGTCCAAAATGTCCCCGTTTCACATCAGGGCTGTGCCAAGCCTTGCAAAATCTCATGATGAAGAGAGAAAAGAGTGATAGCAATTGGTCATAGTCTTGCCTTGCACCAGCAGTTCTGTCATGAAAATAAGAAATTTTCCTTCTCATGAGCAGCCTGTTTGCCTGAGCATCCCTGACTTTGCTGTTTTCTTAGGAAAGAATGTGTTGAGAGTTGCGTTAATTCCCACCCATCTCTGCTCTTGGGTTTGATGTATACAGAAAGTGGTTTGGACTTCCAAAGTCTCCCTTGAAGTCTGGCATAGACGGAAGATATAAGAAGTAGAAATAGGAATGTGAGGTTTGGGATATTGTAGACTTACAGCTGATCCTACCTAGATATGGAGGGGCTGCTTGTGTGCATTACAGCAGCTCAAGTACAAATGAATGTAATATTTATCACAGTGTGCTGTCAGTATGTTAGAAATTAAGCTCAAAGCTTGCTTATACCAATAAGTGTTTTACCAATCATTGTAACATTTGTCAACATTATGGGCTGCTGTCTGTGCCAGTAATAAATGTGTGGAGTTCTAGCCACAGAAAATGGCTTTCTCCAAGGAGAAGTGCATCTCCTAATAAAGAACGAGCTGTGAAAGGTGCACGATAGGTTATTTTTATAAACTGGCTGTAAATGATGGTGAGGGCTGGGGAGCTGGGCAGGCACCTCGGTCGTTTGCTGTTTTTCTTGGATGATGCATTTGGGTAAATGGTTTTTAAGAAGAGCAGTGAGCACCCGGGATCTTGGAGCACCAGACTTCTTAAATTGCTGTCTTTGTGAGGAGGAGGAGGAGAGGGTGTCCTCTGAAATGAAAATTAAGGTTGTGGCTTTTGTCCAATACTGTCTTTGTTGCTTCAAGCAGTTGGACTTTGGATCAATTTTTTTCCCCTCCTTTCCCTCCACTTCCTGCTTTTTTTGTGTCCCCAAAAAGTTATTGTGTGGGAATTGACTGTCCCTTGGTGCTCGGGCTGCTGGGCAGACACCACAGTCCACGAGACAGGATTCGTCCTCCCTTGCACTAATGCAGCTCCTTGCTCTGGAGGTAAAAATCAGGTATGGTTGTCTTTGCTCTTGGGTTATTTTCTGATAAGACACAAAGATGAGGTATTAGAAATGATATTAGTTGAATGCTTTCCAGTCTTCAGTGAATTCGGAAGGCTTTTCATCCTTGGTAGGGGAAGAAGAGCTGTAATGAAAAAGTTATATCAAAATATTGGGTCAGAGCAGCCATCAAGAGCAAGGAGTATTCGCTTGAAAGATGATGAATGGATTGTTCCCAAGCTATTTCACTATCTTATTCTTTCCTTTAAGAAAGAACTTTTTAAATGCTTTGCTGTTGTATGCATTTGTTTAGCAATAAAATCTTGCCTACTTAATGTGGTTTTATCAGCTTTAGGGGGAGAGAGACAGTTACAACATCGGATGTGCCCTTCTGTTTAACCCAAGCTCTTGGATCCCATGCAGTAATTCCTGGTGTTCTAGCCCCTGAAGTGTCAGCTGGGTACTGGGAATGTGAATGTCCTCAGCCAGCTGAGAGCCACAGGTCTCTCTTTTTTTTTAACATTTTCCTGTAACATCTTGCTGCAAGGCTTTGCATGCTCCAGATCTGCTCCAGAAACTCACAGGAGTGCATTATTAGGAAAAACATTGCCTCATTTTTCTTGTATAAGGTGCCACCAGGGTGAGGGAGGGGACAGGCACCATGGACCACCGTGTTACATTGATCCATCTCCCTGGGCACCCTTGTAGAACTGGCTAGCAGCGAGGAGGGGAACAAGAGCTTCCTCCAGTTCAAAAGCAAAGCAAAAAGGCAATGTCAGATAGCATAATTTCATTTTAAATTAGCTGATGCATCCCAGTTCATCAGTGCAGTGCACTGAGGCACTCTTATATAACAGGGCCTAAAGTAAATCATGATACCATCTGTCATAAATGTGAACTTTGCGGTGAATTGCGCGTAGAGGCAGGCACAAGATTTCTTTTGAAGTGTGTGTTGCGAGCACTGCTGCCTTTTAAGTGCATAAATGGAAGGATGATGCAGCTCTGGATGGATGAAGCCCTCCTGGCCATGGGAGCGCGGCCACCTCAGCGCTCTGTTGCTGAATTTGGCTGTCACCTCCAGACCAGAAACCTTGTGTCAGACAGTGCAGAGGGAGCGTGTGTCTGACTGTGGACACGTACAACACCCCTTCCAAAATCCCAGCTCCTTCCAGCTGCCTCATTCCCAAAACTTTCAGTAGGAGTCTGTGTCTGGCCAAACCATCCTTGTTTTTGCACAGAAATGTCAGCCTTCTGGATGAGAATACCTAACCGTTGGTGGTGTCTAAGGAGATGACAGTATGTTTTCCATAGCTTCCGGCTGTTTTGTCAGGATGGTAACTTGCAATAAGACAGCTCCATCTGCCTTTCGTGTTCATGATGCCTTGTTCTGGGATGATTTCCTTTGCCTTTATGCTTGTTAAAGTAGGCGTAGTTTGTGATGGGCCGTGCCCAAGCTGGTGCACAATGGGTGTCACAGGAGGGATGAGTCTGGAGTCAATCTGTCCTAGCAGGTGGAGGGAGCAGGAAGGTGTCCTAGGTGGCTTCATGCAGAAATGAGACTCCCACAACAAGTTGCTAGACTACCTATGAGTGTATTTTTGAGTTAAAGGAGTGGAAGGGATGACCCATATCGCTTATCCAGAGGTTGTCTGAACTCACAAAGGATAATGTTAGTTGTCTTCTGTCAACTGTTCCTTTTAAGTACGCTTTAACTTTATTAAAAGGTGCCTCTCAGCTTTTTGGAAGAGCTGGGTAATCCTGAGCAGTGATCTTAGGTACCAGGGCAAAGAGAAAACACATTTGACTGCTAATGCAGTTGGTCTGCGACATCTTAAAACCATCCAGGCTGCTGCTGTAGTGTCTCTACAAACTAACTCTGTAGAGACTTTACCTGTTGTATTATCCCTATGTCCTTTTCTTCCTGCGTCCTGTTTCCGATCCTGAAATTGGGTGGTAGTATGGAAGTCGGCCTCAATCTCAGAATTACAATAGTTTTTTGACTGGATATTATGCAGCAAGATGCAGATTTTGCATGAAACTGCTGGGTTATCCTTTCCTGTGTGTGCCCGGGTAGGGTTGCAGGCTGCAGAGATGCAGCCCTGGGCTTGTGGCTGAGCTCTCTGGGTCAGCAAACATCTGTCCGAGGTTTAACGTGCCCTTCGGAGCGTTTGCATTAGCGAGCTGCTAATCCTTCCCGGTCCTGCTCACCGGGGTTTGACTCTCGCTAATCAAAGTGCTCTACTCGAGTGTCGCAATTAGCGTGTGTGAATTTATTGATTGCCACTGTGGTAATAACGCTCACATTACAAGCTTTTAGCCTTCTTTTTGTAATGTTTGTCTCCTCTGATCTTAAACAGTATTAAAATACAGCTTTGATATGGTGTGTTTAGGATTCAGTGTGATTAAGCGATGGGTTTGCTTGTGTTGATGCCGTTGGGTCCTACAAATGTGAACGGTTTGAAGATGTAATTATTGTTTAATGCCTTCAATAGAAGGTTTCTAACCAGCAAGGAGGAATCTTAGACGAAGTTGTACATGCTTAGCATGAATATAAATATGAATACAACCTGTCTTTCTGGATTCTTTACAGCCATTTGGACAGAAGTGTAGTTATTTAGTCTTTTCTTCAATTTATGCACAAAAATTTAAGCATTAAAAAAATTTAAAAGCAATTGTGTCAGCTCCAGAGTCATTTTCATGGATTTCAGTTCAGTTTAAACTCCAGGATGCGATCCTGTATAAAATAAGTACTTTACACAGGTAGCTATACCTGGGAACATACATTCCCAGGTATATCCTAACTCCAGGTTAAAGATGAGTGTCTTGGCCGCCATCTACAAGGTTCTCGGAATGTGTTAACATCTCTCTCCAGGGCTATCTATGCCTGAATGTTTCCCTTGGGAATTCCGGCGCTCTTTGGGATCGTGCTGGCTGCTCGGTGGCCCGGGAGATGGAAGGGGAATTGCCGTCCAAACCGGCGCGTCTTCCCTGCCGCTCGGAGCAGCGTGTTTAAGGCAGCTATAAAACACACAGGCCTATCAAATGTCACCTTGGTGGATAGCTTCGGTGCTGCTTTTCCAGATCGTGTGCGGGGCCCCTCAGCTCTGGTTTCATAAATCAGCGGGTAACGAGTTCTGTTGCTGTCAGGGATATCGTCTTGCAGCTTGGCGGCGGCTGCGCTCTGACGAATGCTCCCGCCGTGGTGAAAACCGCTTGAAGAAAGCGGAAAGGAGGCTCACGTGGAAGCTTTACTTGCAGCATCCATCAGCAATTTCATATTTCTCTCCCTCTCATTGTTTATCTTTGAGGCTGTTTTGTGTTTGCAGGAGGTGAAGTACTGTAGTTTCTAGCTTTAATGCAAAAGTTTGGTTGGAAAGCTCTTGCAAATCACTAGGAGCTCCAAAATGTGTTTGTAAACCTTTGGATCTGTCTTTAATTGCTCTGTCTCCTTGCTACCCCAGGAGGTTTTCAGTGTTCGTGTTCTTTAATGTAATTTTTGCCAGACTTGTTGGCTTGCATGCTAGATAGCAAAATGTCTTTGGTTTGCTGTTGGAACTGTATACCCTTTGCTTGGAGCAGGGGGAACTATTAACTCTTAGATCTGAATCACGTAATTAACTTGAATGCACATTGAGTTCTACTGGGGAAGACTTATAGTCAAGAAAGAAGTGTGTGACAGGCTTGAAAGAGTTCAACTTACAGGGCCGTTTTTGTGTGATTTGCTTCCATACAACTCTTTTCAGCAACAATAACTAAGGTAGTTTGGTATAAGAAGGGCAATGAAGTGAGTTTTCAGGGGAAGCTATGAGGGAAGGCAGGGGTGGAGAAGGGAAGAGTGGAAGAGCTGTAAGGCTGCAGGTTTGAAAACGTGCAAAGCTCATCTTGCCCTGCCTGTCTCTGCAGTAAAGCAAAGCAGCCCAGCATCAAAAGCAATTCCTTCTGAACCCAGGAGTTGGGCTGTCTCATTTTTCACATTCACTGGGTCTTTCAGGTAGTCATTGCTAATGGCTTGTCTGCAAAATGGGGCCGGGGTCGTGCGCTTCTGCAACACTTAAATGAAGCCACACTGTAATTTTAAAATGAGAACTTCCTTCAAAGACATGGCTTTTTTCTCCCCTTGTCTTCAGGAAATGAAATGGAAATGACTTTGCTCTGGTGTATGCGATTTCTAATGTGGACTTTGATGTAAGGGGAGGGTTTCTGGTTGTACGTGGTGTTTGTGGCTTAGGGCTCTTGAGTGAGAAATGGTGCCTCTCCCTGTCAGACCCTTCCCGGACATGTCTCTGAAGCCTTTTTTGTGACTGTGCAACTTGCTTTAATTTCCTTGCTGTATCTTAGGAAGATGGGGGTGCATTAAAAGGAAAGAAAAGCTTTTAGTCATGCTGTGCCACATAGGATTTGTCAACCACAATGTGAAATACCAACTTAAGTTAAAGCAGATATAGGCTGGAAATGAAAACTGGCTAAACTGGTGCTTGGGAGTTTTGTGTGTGTTCAAACGGGCAGATGTGGTGACTGACTGTGTGCAGGGTACCACTGGCCTCCAAATTTAACCTCGTCTTTAGCAATGTGTTGTTAGATCTGCTTTTTATTGCTTGGTTGGTTTTGAAAGGATTGAGAGGTATTTGGAGCATGTCCACAGGCCACTTTTGTCACTAACAAGTGCAGTAGTGGAGTGGTGTCTGAGTGGATAAGAAAAAAGTGGTTAGTTTTGTGTGGAAAACACAGGTTTGGCTATTTAAAATACATGGAGACAAGCAAAGAATCCCAGCTCCCTGCTCTGTGCAAGGACCATCCTGTGGGCTTTGACACCCTTATGTAACTGAATTGTTAGTATATGGGCTGTTTGTCTGACCATAAAAGCTCTCATTTGTGTGCTTTATGTCATTAAAGGCATGTTGTTGGCAGAGAATACTACTTTGTGAAGTTCCCTTTCCCTCTGCAGCTGCTTCTCTGTGAGGTGCAGGGACAGAGCAGCAAGGTGTGGAAGCCCATGTGCTTGGGTGGGATGTCTTGGACTGTTTTAGGTAGCAAATAATTCAGTCTGTAATGAAAAATATGGTTGTCAGCTTTCCTCCACTTCATATGCCTATAGAAGAGCTTTCTGGTTACTTTGCATAACTGTAGAAATGTGACACTGAATGCTTGAAAGCACTTGGTACTTCTTTCAAAAAATGTTTTCAAGCTTGCAATGGCCTTAGGGGCATTAATGTGTCCAACCTTGAACTGGGAGGAAGGGTAAGTGTATGGCACCTTCAGCCTTAATGAAAGCTGGTGTTTCTTTCATACAGAGCATTAGACATTCTGAATATCTTATTGATTGGAAAAATCATATTTAAATCCTTTATTTGCCTGGACTGCAGAATAAATGTCATCAGTTTGAGCTACTGAGCTGTTGTCCTTGGCGAAGGATGAAGATGGGTCATACTGCTCCTTTGTTAACTGCTTTGTGAAAGCTTCCTCTTTAATATGGGTGAGATGGAACTGGAGGAGACCTGTCCAAGAGTTCACATCTCTATAGGTGAGTTGTGGATTATGTAATACTGTCACAGAAAGTAATAATTTTCCTTTTGTCCCTGAATGCTCCAAATCTCATTGCCTTGGTGGTCAAAAGCCTTTGAAGAGTTCCCAGCCAAGTTATGTTGATTTTTCCTGTGCCAGCACCATCGTGAAGGAGCAGTGGAGTGTCCCAGGACAGTCCAAGTGACCCAACTCCACATTGCTTATGCTTAGAGATAGGTATTGAAATAAGTGCACTGGAAAAAGTCAGACATAAAAGGGGAAGATGTAAAGCATGACTTCATTAACATGGCTTTCCAACATATGAATCCCTATTGTTTTCCCCTATAGGGAAGTCCCCCTGATAGGATTGCTGTGATGCCCTACGTAACTGCTGTGATGCCCTACGTAACTACGTCATGGGGTGGACTTGCATACTTGTGTGTCTAGTGGGTATGTGCCAGTCAGACCACAGGTCTATCTCTTGGCCTGCTGTTACCTGTTTAGTAGTCTACAAACATAGCGGCCTCCTGTTCTCTAGCAGGCTGTCACTTGCTAATTGCTGGAGAGACAGCATTTGAATTTCTGTAATTTCTTCAAAAGACAAAACATGGAAATGTCCCTAGTTAGGAGAAGAGAAGCTGGCAAAAAAAAAAAAAAAAATTTATTCAGTGTAAAAACTGAAAGCTGATGGCTGAGTTGTGTTGACCGGTTTATCACAGATCTTTGTGTAGTTAATCATGTTATCAAAGCACAGAAAATGGGAGTCATTCAACTTCATTGCATCAGCAGGTGCTCTACAACTCTTTCCTGGGTTGTCTGGACCTGTTGACTTGCTTCCTGGTAAGCCTACAGATTTCAAAGGATTGTTCTCCTTTAGCTTGGTGCCAGATAAGGGAATAATTGATCCTAGTGTTGGATGCCTGCAATAAACCATGTGTGATATTTTTTTGGAAAGATTCTCAGGAAATCTTAACTTGTTGCCAAAGAGGATCAGCTTTGCTTCTACCTGTCTGAACGGATAGCTTTCTACTGTGTCCTTTAACCAAGAAAACTTTTCCCAAGTAGACGTTTTTACAGTCTTCTTGGGTCACTTCCTACGCTGATTGGTGACAGGCAGGTGACAGACACAATCTGCCGTGTGTGAAGTTTAATTAGATATAAGACTGCTGTAAGGGTGGTCAAACTGACCCAGAGGGGTGGTGAGGGGTCTCCATCCTTGGCTTGACCAAACCCGGGTGGGATAGTCCTGTGTGACCTGCTCTGTCTAGACCTGGTCAGCATATGTTATTCTGGAACTGCGTAAAATTGGTGGCCTCCAATTTTTCATATAACATTTTGTATCACGCTTTGTTTTAACCTGAGGATTTGGGAGGTCACCCAAATAAGAATTTCCTCTGTACAGCTCTCCTGTAGGACTCCAGCATTGGCTTTTATTGTTGTTTTGGGGTCTAATTAGCATGGTAAAGATTATTCCTGAGAGCGTGCTCTGTTCTTCAAGGCTTTATCTCCTGCTATCTGTGCACAGCCTGCCGGGGAGATTGTATCATTTAATTAAAGAAAGAACAAACAAGAGGATTAATGTAATCTGTGGGATGGGGATGTGGGAGGCGAGGCGCGTGTGGGGAGAGGGCTGGTGCTGCGCTCGGGTGCACGCTTCGCTGCGCGCTCAGATTGGTAAACAGAAATCCTTTAATGCGGCTGGCAAAGCGAACGGCAAAATCTTGGTGTCAAATAGGAATGTTCTCATTTACATTTAAATAGTTTAGATTTCCTTGGACGTGTCGTGTGTAGCATAAAATAATGTCCTGCTATAGCAAATATTACTTTTAATGAAAGTAAATACCACTGTCGGTGGTGTTAATCTGCTGTCCCGGTAGTCTGTTTCCAAATATTGATTTCTAGTAAATGACCTTTATCAGAGTCGTAAGATTTTATTTGCAAAACACTTTGTATCAGAGCCTGGAGACTGTTTGCGCTCTTGGGTCTGGTTCTTTTGCTCCCTGAAATGACTGTAGCTTTACTTGGTGTCCTAAGGACATGTTGAGATGCGTGCTTCTCCCATAAGAGTTTAGGGGCCAGACGGGACCAAGGGGTATGGGGCTGAGAAAAAAGGAGACCGGCAGAGCTCAAAGCTGCAGGAAAAACAGTTGACTTATCCAAAGAAAGTGAAGGTGGTGCCATCCCCAAAACCCAAGGGTGGGTTTTGCTGCAGAACAACTATATCTTCTGAAAACATTTGAATTTCTCTACTATTCCACCCTAAAAGAGAACTAATCCTTTGCAGCAGAGTTAAAGCCCCAAGTTAAACCCAGATGCTTCTGTTTTAGTGCAGGTGAGTCGAGATCAGGAGGATCAGGTCACTGGCAAAAAAGTTTGTTTGCTTCCTGCTGACAAGCACCTATCTGAGAGGAGAATAGGAAGTCCAGCTTAGATTTTGGATGAAAATTAGCCATGCACAACAGGGTTCAGCTTAGACTGACGTGAAACTTGGAGCCTCTCTCCATGCCAGGTAGCAGATGGTCTGTTGTCACTGCAGAGGAAAATTATTTTAATTAATATATTACAGAACTGACTGCAGTTGAACATTTATTGTTTTATGAGCCTGTGATTATCAGCTTCTCGGGAAGATGAATTTGGGGACTATTTGGGCTGATTTATTTCTATGACAGTTGAGAGAGGCACTGAAATAGCTTTCTGGAGACTTAATATGCTGTTTGTTTTGGGTACTGTAGTAATTGTGAATTGATATAATTTATCTAGTTGGCAGGAGCACGTCAAACTTTGGGTAAATTGATTTAAAGAGTTTGTAAATGTATTGTGGCACTGTAATAGTGTTGTGTGGAGCGTGTACTGTCCTCTGGACTCCTAATTGCATTGGGTAG
Source organism: Nothoprocta perdicaria (assembly GCF_003342845.1). Lineage (NCBI taxonomy): Eukaryota > Metazoa > Chordata > Aves > Tinamiformes > Tinamidae > Nothoprocta > Nothoprocta perdicaria. The sequence goes on from NW_020456198.1 coordinate 3,286,472, forward strand.
GACTGCACCATATCCCTCTCCTAAAGAGGAGAGGCAGCTGATAGGAATATCTATAGCAACTGTTGGATGGAGTTGGTGGCTGGAAGGGTTGAACATCCGGATTCCTCCAATCTGAGACCTTGTGCTTTGTATCAGAAGAAGCCTGTGGAAATGCAGGCTGCTTTTAGGGGGTTCTTTGCCCAATGTGTGGCTCTCTGACACGATGCTCAAATAGTTGATGTTTCCCAGGCTGGAGTATGGGCTAGGGGCAGCCCATGTCCTTGTTGCTGAAAAATGACCTTCTGCAACACCCAGCATGATTGATGTTTCACTTTTATTCTTACAAATTACCCAAAGTCTGCTGCAGAGTTTTCATGCTGTCCATGGAGGTCTTTGTGATGGGGGAAACATTTTTTTTTCCCCTGCTCGAAGCAGCGTGTCAGTTTAGCCCAAGGTTGGGTCTGGTCCTTGACAGCACAGATGCTTCGGAAGGTGTAAATCCTTCCCTGGCGGCAGATGGAGATAATCTGTCCCCTACTGTTTGTCACATCCTGATCTCTAATGGATAAAGGCTGGATTAATCCCCAAAGCATGGGATTTAACAGCCCTATAGGGGATATTTGCAGGGCACTCAGGAAGCTGGAAACTCCTGTCGTGGGTCTTCAAGTGGCTGATCCCTATTTCTTTCTCACTGACTGCCCCCTCTGCATTCACTTTGGTTCCTTGACTATTCCCAAGCATGGCTGGAAGTTACTGCAATAGATTTTGGGTTTATTTAGCCTAGTGATTGCAGAGAGGTTTGTGTGGAGGTTCTGGAGGAAACCCTAGGGGAGCCCTGAGCTTGTGCTGAAGGTTGCAGGATTCTGATTTTTTCTTGGAGAAACACATTTGTTTTGAGTAAATTGCAAAGGATGGAGCACTAGTGAGGACTGCTTTTAATTGCTCCATAGCAGGTGTTATTTTTATTCAGTCTTGCAATTAACCTGCTCCCTAGGGTTTCCTGATGCAACGTCTGCTATTGGTACAAATAGGCTGTGCTTTGGGGAGGCGTTTGCAGTACCCTTTGCTTGCTGCAAAGCTTTTCCCACCTGCATCTGTGAAACCAAGTGCTGCTCCAGAGTTACCGAAGGAATCTGCATTTTTGGAAGGTCCTGAATGCTGTTTTATTCTCTCACTTCTAGTATGAGTGTTTGTCTCCCCTTTTTCTAGGGGCTCTTATAGCTCACAGGATTTATTGGGTTCAAGTTGTTTGATCGTAAACCTGTTGTGTTGGTTGCTTGTTGCATTCACAGCAAGAATCAAAATGCTGCTCTGCCCTTTTGAGCTGAAAATGTGCACGTTCGCACTAAACCCAGAGATAAATTTTACTTGAAGACAAGTTTGGACAAGCATTTATTCACCTATTCTGAAATTGTCTTTGAATTAGCCAGTGACAGTCCTTTTGAGCAAACTCTGGAGTTTTTTATTTTGCTGTCAGCGTCTAATCTTTGCATAAAGGCAGTTTGATTTCAGTGCAGAGGCTGTATGTGTGTGTGTAGGGGGGTTGCACTGTTTCCACTGCTGTAAGTAGATTTATTTCACTCAGACACATGGCTCCAGCTCCAGGAGCCTGCAGCTGAGATGACAAACCTGTGAAAGAGATTTAGATGCTGAAGTCTCATGAAAGCTGCTTTTCTGGCCCATCCTGGTTCCCCTAGAGTTTAATCTTGCATAAGTGTTGAGGAGGACGTACATGAATGCAAACCCTCCTGCCTCCTACTTTGGGTGTTAGCCCAGCACTCGGGAGCAGAACATCAAGTCATCTCCTCTTGTTACTGTGAAGATTCAGAAAGCCAAAATTGTCTTTATGTTTTTCTTCTCTGGGTGGAGGAATGGGGGATTCTATCCTTTTTTCTTAAATATGTCTTGACATGGATTATGTCCACGCAGGGATACTTGGGAAAGCTAAATTAATTTAAGGATGTGGCTTTATAAAGGATTACTTAAACCTCATTAAACTGTTGTTTGCACCCTTTAATTCTGAAAAATTGCCTTAACTTGATTCTAGTTCATTTTGCTTCCTAAATGGAGTAACCTCCATTTAATTAAGGTAAATTAATTGAGTAAATATCCAAGGAGAAATTTAATGGCAGGTATAAAAAGAGCACTTAAAAATGAGTAAAAAGGAAATTGATCTTATTCGAAAGTAATAAAACTAAAAACTTTCCACTCTGAAGTGCTGCAAGATGTGATCGGTGGCAAGAGCTCTAATTGTTACCCAGTAAAGGATGGAGTCGGCTGATCCTCAGTAGCATGAGTTTAACCTGTGCAAATTGAAATGTTGATGCCGCTGTCTTCTAAACTTGTTTGCTTTACTTTAAATGCATAGGATGATGCATGGAAAGAGTGGTGAAGCCTTGGAACAGACTGCCCAGGAAGGTGGTGGAGTTACTGTCCCTGGCAGTGCTCAAGAAATGTGGTGTTGAGGCACACGGGGACGGGGTTTAGCAGGAATGGTGGGGATGGGTTTATGACTGGACTCAATCTTGAAGGTCTTCTCTAACCTCAACAATCCTGTGCTCTGTGCTGATGCTCACACTGGAGATTTCAGGAAGTGGTGGCAATAACTGCCTGCAGTCTCTGGTGTAATCTGCATTTTGCTACTTCTGTGGTGTAGCAAGGTGAGGATGATTATGGTACAGTCCCTGAAAGAACTTCTTTCAAAACTAGCAGACATGTTAACGCTTTACACAAATTTTAAATTTTTATTGACTGTCTTCTGTCTCTGTGTCAACTAATTAACAATAAAGCCTTAATCAAGCACAGTACGGAGGTAGCTGTTGTCTTTACATATATTATTGTAATTAAAAAGCTTTTATTTAGCCTTTCAAATCTAAATCCTTAAACAATGGGGTTTTCCTATCATAAGTGTATGCAGAGGTTTCCTCAGTTCTCAGTGTACCAGCAATTATCACTTTGAGCATTCTCTTCTGAAAACGTAGAGGCCATTACTGTTGTGAACTGTATTGCGGTGCTGTCTGCACTCATCGTTGTTGGTTTTTGTTTTTTTTTCCAGACTGGGTTTATGCTGCAGAAATACAGCAAGATAACACAACCATTACAGCACTAATGAATCCGTGCAGCCTGATGCAGAGGTAGCACAGGCTCAAGGAACAGGCCGTGGGTGGGAGGTCTGGCTTCTGGCTGTCTGGAACAGCCTGACTTCAAGCAAGGGAGGATTTTCATGCCTTTCCATAGGATTTCCCTTATGGAAAGGGCAGGCTCTCTTTCTCCAAATGAGGTTGTAGCTGGGAAAGGGAGACAGGGATCCAATCCCACAAGATTAGGATGAGCTGCAGAGACCACGTTGCAGTTGCTTTCCTGTAGTGAGATGGTCCCTGAGCAGATAGGTGTCCCGCAGTTGCTTGCCTGCTGAATTTATACTTGGAGAAGGGAAATTTAGTTTGGGATTTGGATGCAAAGCCTGGAAGCTCCTGAGCTGGGAGAGTTTGTGCAGTGCTGGACTTAGCCCTGATGCTCACAGTCCCCATGTGGTGCATGTGGTTAAGAGCAGTGCAGTTTACAGGACCATCTCTTTTATGCCTGGTGACTTCCCCTTCACTTACGGGAACACGATGGTATGGAGTTAACTCTTCACTGAAGTGTTTGATCCCCAGGACTGCTGTGAATCTTGGTGCCTTTAAAATGCTGGCACAGATTTTGGAGGCACAGATGGATTGAGTTGTCTCTGGGGGGAGCTACTGGGCAGAAGATGGCTTCTGTAATGTTTATATTCTGTTTACAAGAAGCTTTGGATGGAATAGTACAAAAGAGAGTTTTATTCCTTTCTTTTAGCCTCAGGCTGATGGTCAACCAAAAACAATATTCAGCAGTAGCCAAGGCTTCTGTCTCAGATTATGGATGGGGAAGTCGGAGTGTGAGATGCGTTCCTTGGAGCAGACGATCTCTTTGTGGCACTGGGAGCAGATCCGAGTGGCTGTTGGGCTGCAGGGGACTTTTCCTGCCATTATGTCTTGGGTAGCCCTTGCTTGGACTCCACGCAGTCAAAGAAATACCTACTTATCTGTCTCTCTTATGTGGTTTTGGTGCAATGTGCTGGTGTTTGGCACGTGCTTGAGTTCATGTGTAGCAGCTTGGAGTTACCATAATAAGACTGTCAAGAGCCTTAACCCTTGGGAAGGGGAGTTAATTTGGCTCTAAATCCTGAGATGAAATGCTCAGGACCATCGGAGATAGGGAAAGCTTAATCAGAGGCTGTTTTCATAAAAACACTCTGCTCTTGGCAGAAGTCCTGCTGAGCATCCAGGACACACAGCTTTGTTGTAGGCTTTTATGTCTTTTTCTCTCCAATTGACATTAAACAATAATTAAAGCATCGGAGACTAACATGTCAAGCCAAGCTTTTCATTCCTCCTCCCTCTTTTTTCTTTAATTTGCTGAGGGCTACTTGGGTTTTTCCTTAATTCAGTACATCATGGCTTTGAGGGAAGGTTGATTTGACTGCATATCAGTGGCAGAAAGAGGGGGGGGAAGTCTTGCTTTCTGTCTGAAACTATTTCATACAAATAATTTGTACATTAATGAGGGAAAGTTATCTTTGTAAGCAGCCTTTTTTGGCAATAATCTTGACATAGCAGGCTTTTTGATGTATTAAGAATAGAGTTTTACTTCCAAATGACCATTTGGCCTATACAAAAGGATTTGGATTTATATAATTAGTCTTGTGTGTTCATAATTTTGCCGTCTTTATCTTTGCCTGAGCAAAAGCAGATTTTCACTTAAGCGCATGCACTTGCATTTTCTTTTCTTAAATGATGAATATTTGTGTGTGCATGTTAATTCTACTTGATACAGTAAATGCATTCAGCTTGTAGCACAAGCCTTCTGCTTTGGTGTTTCTGCCCCAAATGCTGCGGTGCAATGTCTGTTTGCAGGTTCCCAATGGAAAGCAGTACTAAACCCCACCAACACTGTGCAATGAGGAAGAAACCCTTGGGCTCTTACAGGGCAAAGGATGCATTTGGGGCTGAGCTGTCCCCCTCAGTGCCCCAAAGTGATGCCTGGTGGGGTAGGCAGGAGTGCAGGGATGAAAATGCTAAACCCACGTCTACTAGTCTTCCAGTGCATGGGATTCCATGCATTATGTAGCCATAATGCACACGATGTAGTCTTCAGTGCTTTATAGCAGGTAGAGTTAAGCTAAGACAGGCTCTCCAGCTTGTGCCACGATGCTTTATCTTCCCATTTGCCAGCCTGGCTCTTGTGCCTCACGAGAGTTTGGTTCCTCCTCATGCAGGCTGCTATGCAGGCAGCCACTGCAGTGCTTTGATTTCAGTTGGCAGCCATGGTTGGACCACTGTTCAAGAGCTGATGGACACCCATGGAGCATAGCACAGGCAGGAGCTTTCCCTCGAGTAGCTTTGCAGCTTCTCGAGTAAGTTGGTTTGTAGCTACCTGGTGCACATCTCAAAGCTCTGATATCTGCTGTCTTTGTAGCGAAGATGATTGCTCCTCTAGGACTTGACTCCTGGAAGCCCAGAGGGAGGAAATGCTGAACTGTCCTGTGTTCCTGACCACATGTTTGGTCTGTACCTAAGCATACGGACCTCTCCTTTCAGACCCTTGGTGTCTGTTCCTTGTCATCCACCTCCTGGTCCCTGCGTTGGAAGTTGCTCAGCTGCGCACATTAGCTGCTGAAGGAGACCTTGTTCTGCTTGACTAAGCAAAACCAGCGATGTTCAAGGAATTTCTGAGGAATTAGGTAGAAGATGCTCTTGCATCTTTATTCCCAGTGCTTTCCAGCTAACTGCTTTTCATCTCAATTTATTTTTTACGGTAGGAGTTTTAGTTCTTGCGTAGGCCCTTGCAGCAAGGGTGCTTTCAAATTCTTATCCTTAGCAAGGTAATTTAGTGTAAACTGCTCTTTCAGTCTCACTACGCACACGCGCGCCCACACGTTCTCCCTTTTGACAACACTCCACTTTTGTATTCACCATAATACACACTATTTTGTTTTCCTCATAATAGCACAACACACATGATTGCTGCCATTTATCGTCAGGGAAGTAGCTGTCATTACACTACTCAGCACCTAATGCAGCAGAAACTCTGCTCGTATCCTCGCTGCTTTTCCTCGAAAAAGCCTTTCTGGTCCTGACGCTGCGTTTGCTGGGCTCTTGCTGGCACCACAAAAGTGAGGCAGGGGCTCCCTCTGGAGCCAGCAGCGCCGCGGCGTGGGGCTGATGCTCTCTCCATGAATCTGCTTTTCTGCTGAGTGTTTCACAGCCAGCATGTCCTGGCTCTAGCGCTGCAGATGCTGGTTGCCTGTTTGCCTCCCACTCTGCATCGAGTGTGCTGAGAAAATAGTAATTAGCTCATCAGCTCCGACAAAGCGCTGGGCAAACAGGGGCAGAAGCGTGGCAGCTGATGCTTTGCTAATACTTGTATTTATCCATTATTCTTCATTGCAGTGTACGTGTAGCATCATGTCTTGTAGACGTTTATGAGCTTCTGCAGCTCTGATCTGAGCGGATATCCCTGTGTTGGCCTGTCCGTGAGTGGAAAGGTGCATTCCTGCACAAAGAGGTACAAACAGACCCATGGAGGTCCCATGCATGTGGTGGGGTCTTCTCAAGTTGTATTGTGGTTGTTCTGAGTAATGTATGCAATTAGTGCACTGTTTAACTGCTTAAAAAAAAAAAAAATAGCAGTTGTTTGCTAAGAGATCCTTGCCGTGCTTGTAAGGAAGGAGGATTTGCAAATAAATTGAACTCTACACCTTGAAAGCAGTAGAGGCAGGTGTTGCTGAGCCACATAGCAGCCTTAGGTGGGCTCCTGACTTCAAGGTCACTTTACAAGCACGTTAATAGGTGCAATTCTGAGCATTTCTTCAGCCTCAGACAGCTAAAACACAGGACAGGGTGAGCTTAGCCTGTGAGCTAAAGCTGGCATTAGAGGATGCCTACCAAAGGAGATGACTTGTTTTTGCTTAATTAGGTGGGCATGATGGAGATGAAGAAAGAAATGCCATGTGCTTGGCTGCCGTTTTGAGCTGGCAGAGAAGTCTTGAACTTTCTTGTTTGGCTTGACAGGCATTTTCCTGGCATCAGACGCTGCTGATCCCTGTCTGAAACAAGTCTGATCGGAAAGCTCCGGGTTTAGTGGGTGCAGTGAAGCAGAGCTTTTGCCAGGTCTGCTGCAGACCTGGAGGCTCATGGCTTAATGCTGGAAGAGCTTTCGGGTAGTGAAACCCGAAAGGGAAGTGGAAACCTTGGCAAGCGTTTAGGGAAAGCACCGCTGCCTTAGGGAAGGGAAGAGAGGTAGCTGTGGGATTTGGAGAGGCTTTTCAACCTTGCGCTGATTGCAGAAAGTTTTAGGTTCTACTTCTGCCAAGGCCGCAAACCTGTCTGGACTGTGTAAACTGAAACTGGGCCTCATGGGTGAGTGATATGCAGGTTTGGGGCTTGTGGGCCGTGTTAGATGGAGCTGTGGTCGTCCTAGTTGGATGTGAGCTCTGCCATCCAGCCAGTTCTTGATCCACCTCACTGTGCACTCATCCAGACCACACTTCTGGAGCTTTCCTGTGAGGATATTATGGGAGACGGCGTCGAAAGCCTTGCTGAAGTCAAGGTAGACAATATCCATAGCTTTCCTCGTCCAGCTGACCAGGCATCCCATCGTAGAAGGCTATTAGGTTCATCAGACATGACTTCTCCTTGGTGAAGTCCCCTTTTCTCTTTAAGGAGAGGCAATGATTTAATATTCCCACCTCTCTGTTTCCTGAGTCCACAGAACTAAGGAGAATATTTACTGATCCTCTTGCGGCACAAGAGCCCCTTATATAGACGTTCACCAGCTCCTCAACAGCTTTGCTTAGTGGTCGGGTGTTGCTTTCCATAGGTGCCTGTTGGTTCAGGAATGATGGGTTGGTATGGGCTGAGCTGCTGGCCCTGCCCTGCACATTTGGGTGTGCTGTAAAGTGACGTTTTTACAGCCTCAACATAGAGCACAGATGAGAATCAGTCCTGTATCTTTGCCAGCTGGATGCTGCCCTTACAGCTTAATAGGACCACTATGTGTTTTAGCATATGTCCATTCTGCTGGCACTGATCTGATGTGGGAAGTCCCTGTGAGTTCATTGGGTTGCCTTGCAAGTCCAAGCACAGCACCTGGTTTCCTTAGGGTTGTACCCAGCAATATTTCAGCGTAAGGAATGTCAGACACACGGGGTTTTCCTTATCCGTGGGGTTTTCCTTATCCGCAGGCTTTGCGGCGGCAGCAGGAGAAAAGAGCCTTTGTTAATTGTTTCATTACAGCCGGTTCTGGTGTCAGGCTTGTAGAAATTGGAGAGTGATCGAGGAGGGCAAATTTCCTTTGAAATGTTTTCAAAAGGTTTATTAGCGGACAAATTGATGTGGAAAACCCTGAATGGGGGTGCTGGGGAATAGGGAGAGAACTATTGGAGTCAGCTGCCTGCTCCTGTTCTGAACAAATGTGCTTGCCAGAGACAAATATCCCTGTTTTCTCTCTAAAGAAAAAAGGATAATAGCTAAGTCTACGTTTGATTCATGCATGCTTTTAAAATGGTTGAAATAAAATATATACGCTCTCTTTTTAGGTTTTAATATCCTTAATGTATTCCCCAGCAGCCTTGTAAAATAACATGTAATTTTATACTGTGTTGTAAAAGAAGATGTTTTATTAGTAATGTTTTTCATAAAGTTTTTTGGAAATGCTAATATGCATTTTTGGGATATACAGTATTGTGAATAAAGCAAAATATCCTTCTGGCTTTCAGTGGCTGCATTGTAATCCAGTATTTATTAAAGCAAGCAGTGGACAGTCTCCTGTGTTTAAAAGACTTGTAGCAAAAGCAGAGGAATGAATTTCTGTAAGATACTTCTGCAAGTCCTTAATGCCTTGTGGTGTCCTCTCTGCACATCTGCTTCTGTGCTGTCTGGCAGGGTTTGGAGAGGGCACATGAGCTGGTCTCACGTGCAGTGATGCTTGGCCTCAGGTTGAAGGGAGGCTTGTGCTGTTGCTCCTTGGATGTTTTAGTCTTGGTGCTTTCGAGTGCAGTTTAACCACATAACATGTCCATTTGCCAAGAGGGAAATGGAGAGTGGACTTCGTGAGCATTTTAAAATTGAGACTGAATTTTCTAAACGCCAGCAATGCCATTACTGGTGAGAAGATAGACGTGTCACATGAATGTCTGTCAGGTCTCAGGCTGAAGAGCATGTACTGATGCAGCGCTCCTTGTTTTTTCTGTCTGACTCTTTTTTTTTTTTTTCCCCGAGCCCTTTCTTCCTTCATCCCAAACCCTTCCCTCTCTGACTAGAAGACCCTTTGCTATGATATTAAGAAGGAATTTTCAGCATTAGGTTTTTTATAAAGTGCCCTCTGGTGTTGAGCTGCAGCTTCTGCATGCTGCTTGCTTATTTATTCACAAAAAAACCCCTTTCAGGAGATACAGATGTTGTGGACGTCTTTAACCCTTTGCAGTAGATAAGCCTGTCATGTTTATTCAGATTTTTTTGGGGGTGTGAGTATGAGTGTGAGTACGAGTGTATTTGGAGCACCTCAGCTTTAGGAAATTTGGAGTAATGAGTGTGAGTGTCCCTGAATTCTAAATTCCTGCAGAATGGAAGGAAATGCTGTTTTGTGTCAAGTACAATACTTGCTGGTTCTGCTGGCCAAAAATAAGGGTGTGAAAAACTAACATGGCCTTGGCCTAGGAATGCAGACTTTCATGATCCATCCCAAAACGGGTCTGTGTAGGAACAAGGGGCAGCTGGCGGTAACTGGGGAGTCCACGGTTGGAGAGGAGGGTTTGTCAGGGGAGATTAAGTGACCACTTGTTAACTAATCGCACAAGTGTGTCATCTGCTCCTGGCTGCAGGCAATGCAGAAACATGCTTTCTATTAAATCTGTGGTTCCACCGAGGGGCACAGGCTTTTACTGTTATCTATTTTTTATAAAGTCTGATGGTGAAGCTGGATTTAATTATTTTGTTGGTATCCATGCCCAAAGCCCTTTTCTCTCTGCTAACAAAATTTAGTTGTCTTGCAAAGTAATACAATGGCAATAGATGTGGGACTCTATTGCCTTATTTTTTCTTAAATAAGAGCTTCATTTTTAGGCCTGTTGTTTTAAGATAAAGCAGTTCTGTACAACACAGACTTAATTGCTTTCCCGGTGTGGTATATTTATTAGTTGTAAATGAAGATCATGCTAGCAAAATGGGTAATCTTAGTTGCATTTAAAACTAAATAATATTTTGCTTTTCTTGCCTGTTCCTGGTGATCTAACTTCACTTTGTTCACTTCACTTTGTAATACCTTATCCTGCATTTTTGCAGGATAAAATGACTTATTTCAGCTGGATGGATTGAAACTAAGAGAAGGGAGCACCTTATTTTAACACAGACCGTGGCCTGGTGAAGTTGAGGAGACTCAGATGGATGAGATGGGGAAGCTGTGGGTTGGTTTTTGCATCCTGGAGGCATTGCTGAAGCCCAGCCAGATCTTGGCGTTGCAGGTGTCTATCAGAGTAGGACTTTACTGGCACAGGAAAGGCAGCTAGACAGCGCGTCCTATGCTTGTCTCCCACAGAACACTAGAAATAATCTTTTTTCCCCAATTGTCAGCCTTTTCCTGCTTGCTCGCAGCACAAAGGATGAGGGGGCAACTATTTGTGATTCCATCTGGAAGCTGGCAGATATCTGCTGAAGAGAAGGACATTCTGGTGTGATGGTGAAACCTTTTTTTAAGAAATATTTTTTTTTTACGTAGTAGACTCAAGATTAGCTCAGCAAAGCAAATCTTAATTCCTTGGGCACCCTCGGTGTGTATTTATGTGGCTGGGCACCACCTTTCCCTGGGCTGTACGGGGAAGGTAAAGTCTGTCCTACGCATTGCTGTTAGCCCCAGCTGGCCGTTGTTTTTCCAGCAATGTTTTTGATCTGGACTTTGGATTCACTGCGGTGATTTTTGTCTTCAAATGGGATAAAAGGTGCCGCTTAATAAAGCCACGCAGGCGGCCTGTGTTTGAAGAGGTTCCTTTACATGCAGAAGAGGTTGCGTCGGCCCTCGTCCCCGCCTGGTGTGACAGGGAGTTATCGGGTAATTGAGTCCGTCCTTGCCGAGGCGGTGACTGCGGCGGGGACCTGACAGCTAACGGCCTGTCAAAACCCAGCAGCCCTGGGAGATGAATTCCGAGTTGGAGCTGGGAGGGAGCAGGGTGCCCACTGCTTGCTTGCAAGCTCTGGTGCTCTGTGTGTGGAGGAAACCGCGATGACCGGCCCTTGGGGGTCTCACGGACCCACTATCCAAAGGGATTTCCCTGTAGGACAAGCGATCCATCCCTAAGTAAGTAGAAAAGTAAAAGGAAATGGTGTAGCCTGTTGTTTGATTTATTCCTCAGCGAGCTGCTGAGGAGGTGCCTTTTGTAGGAGGCTCTGCTGCTCCATGGTGCCTTTGGGATCTGGGGGTGTTGAACAGTTTTGCTGAGCCTGCCAGGCTGCTGCTTAGCAAAGCGCGACTCGTGGCAGAAAGCTGAAAATCAGTTGAATTGTGACTATTAAAGTCATAAGAAAGCATAGCCGTGTCCCTGGGATAAGGTCAGTGACTACTGACCAGAAAGCGCCCTGTGGTGGGGTCAGGTTAGTGACTCTCTTTACTTGTGTCAAAGGAGCCTTTCCCACACGCAATGCAGTGGGGCCTCAGCTGGCACTCAAACTCACAAGAAACTAGTGACAATGTGAAATTAGTGCAATGAAAAAGTCCCTTGTGATGAGCAATGATGCTCCTCATGGTTAGGTGAGAAAGGTGTTGGACGCATCAGAGGTGCAAAAGTCCTTTTGACCAGTGTTATGGATTTTTGTGGGCTTTTCTATCACTGTAATGAAGCACCCCTTTCCATGTGCTGCTCACGTTTTCTGTGCACTTGGGCTTTTTTGTTTTGACTATAAGATGAGCAAAGCAAGCGTGGGCAACCTTGTCCTTGTCTGTCACACACTGGGCTGTATCTTGGGGAACCACTTTCTCCTGATGCCTCTGATGCTTCTTAGGATGAATAATGATGTGTGATACAAAGCTGAAGGCAACAGTGTAAACTATTTAAATTTGGTTGCACTCATCAAATTGTCTGTTGTTACCCATTGTAAACTTGTTTTCTGTTTTTCTGACAGCTGGTGATAAAGATGACGTTAGTCTGAAGGGAAGGTGCAAGCACCGCATAGCGTTGCAGCTAATAAAATAAGAGGCAGAAGACTGTGCTGCTTGTTTCTAAACAAATCTCATACTGTTGTTCCTCTATTTCAAAGTGCTAACAAATTGCTCAAATGGTGGGTGTTTTGCATAAACTGTATTGTGCTGTTATTGGCACGAAAAGGTTGATTTCAACTGTCAGCTATCAAGAATTTGAGTTGTTTATGTAAGTGTGAAAACAAGTATTTTCCTAGTATAATATTCTAAGCTACAGTGATTAGGCGATATAATGTTACTGTAATTTAAGGCATGCTCCCCATGGTTATAGGGGCAAAAATATCCTAATGTTAAAATACTCTGTGGGTGCTGTATGTGGGGCTGTACAGGGTGAGAATCATCTGGGGGTCCCTCTCCTGAACCCCTATAGTCTTGGGATGAGGAAGAGGAGGCCTTGGCTGGTCTTCCTCTCTATTTGACTCAGGGTCTGTGCATGCTGGAAAAAAAAATTTGTGCTTGCATCTTTGGCCAGATCTTATCCTAGGGAGAAAGGATGTGACCCAAACTCGGTAAATAAGTTCAAAAATGGTGGAATAATAAGTGCTATTATAATTTTATAGCTATAGTTTGTGCTGTTTTTTTTAATATGCTCAAGACTCTTTAGACCTACGAACACAAGGTAATAACCAGTGTCAATTTAAATAAGGGAAGGTGATAATCCTAACCTCTGAAATAACTGGAACTTTTTATGTACTTTGCAAATATATTCTCTAAAAGGTTATGCTAGTGCTTTAGCTAGACAGGGAAATTTTAGTGTCTTTCCCCCTGTAATTTCTTCAGTGCTATTTTCTCTTTATTAGTGTAATTATTACAGGTTAACACTGCTATCATTTTCTCTTTTCATGGCTCTGTAGTATACTATTATTTTCAGGAAGCAAAAAGTAGGTGCCTTGAATAGTGCTATTACTGTTCTTCAGCCTTTAGATTTCATATAAAACTAGTTAAAGGGTATGATCCTAGTGGTAGAATTATTGTCTGCAGGAGGCCACAAGATGATTTATAACATAAATACAAGCTTTTAATAGGCACCCAGAATGGCAACCCTCTGAGGTTTGGCGGCACCAATATTGAGCTTTTCATCACTTTACAGCATGTTCTTGGGATTCTGTGCAGCGCAGGAGAATGGATTCCCATAGCAGGAGGTCTGTGCGTTGGTTTGTGTGCTTTGCATTGCGTTGCCCCACATTTGGGGTAAATTATGGGTGGTGTTAGCCTACCAGTCAGACTAGGGACAGTGGTGATGGACACAGGGTGATGGTAACGTTAAAAACACTTTGCAATGAAAATCTGGATGACTTGAAAGCGGCTGAGGGGTTTACTACCAGAACGGGTTGGTGTTTCCCTGCTCATTCCCTGCTTTTCATGGCTGCAGGAGGGAGCCCTGGGGAATTCTGCTGCTGGAGGTCATGGAGCTGTGGCTCAACACTGAGGCCAGGCCTGCCTGAGGCTTGAGGGCTGTGATTTTTGGTATTTAAGGCTTTTGGCTGGTTGGATGTTGCCACGTGGGTGAGTAGCTGCCTTCCCCAGCAGGAAAGGGGCATTTATCGCAGGTTATCCGGGTGAAACACCCCTAGGCTGAGGTCCCTTTAGGTGCTGGCAAGACCAGGACCAGGGGCCTTTGGCAGTGGTGTCACTGCTGTACCAGCAGCCACCTGCAAGTGGAAGGGGAAAAAATAATCACCGTTTCACACAGCATTTAGCAACATGAAAATGTCTCCAAATCGACCGTTTTAGGCTTTCACTGAAAAAGCAGCTGACAGCTCGTTAGCCGTCAATATTTACTCAAAAAGCTGCCTAAATACTTGTTCCCTGGGCTGCTGCAGGGGTATTAGCTCGAGCTGCAGGCTGGTAACCTTTACTCACTTCCTTCAAGTGCAGTAAACCCCTGACTTGCTTTTGGCCCCTGCTAAAGCATGGAATTTAGATGAGGGCTAGTCTAGAGGTAGGTTTGCTATTGTTACTCTTTCTTGCTCGTGACACTTTCTAGCTGTGGGGAGAAGCGAGTGTTCAGAAAATGATTTCCTCTCCCTGCAGCTGTGTTCAGAAAGCTGCTAGTAAAAGCTATTGCTGCTAAAATAACACTGAATTTCTAAACAAGTCTCCAGACTGTTACACACACAATATGTCAGACTTCAAAAGCTTTGAAATAACATAAAGATTTTTTTCATCTTTCACTTCTTTGCATGCTGCAAAATCCTAAAGACTTGGGATTTTTTTTCTTTGTTGTGCAGCTAACGGTGAGGATAACATAGTCCTGCATCTGTGCCTGTCTCCTGCAACATTTGCTGCTTCAGGCTTGATATCTTTGCCTGACAAGTTACCCCTCTCTGTTCTCTGGTCCTTGGGCAGTGAATCCCGGAATGGGCTTCCATGGGCTCCCACCCCTTGCATCTTGGGAACAGCAACATTCTTGCTGCTCCTGTGTGTGCAGGGAGCTGGGACACTTTGCAGCAGCCCTGCTCCGCTAGTAGCTTTTTGCAATAAACTTTTAGGAATCCCCTTCATTTTCGATGCATGAAACTGTATCATGCAGCTCCAAAACTGCAGGGTCAGGCTCAGCTAGCCCATCGTGCTTTGGATGTTGCCTCGTGCCACAAACCCGACTGGAAAAGGCAGCAGATCAGCTCAGACCTGAGGAATATTCAAGGAAGTGCCTTGAACTTGGAGTGGCTTTGCTGAGCTGTGCAAATGCAACCTTGTCTGAAAAGAGCTTGGAATAACTTATCCTGGGTCTCCTCTTAAACGCAGTGGGGAAATGGGCCCCTGAACTTGTCCAACTTGGCAACATAGATTTAGTTGTTTCCTGAAATTCACATTTAACAATACTGGGGGAAATGCAAGCAGAACTCTCCCAAGGTTTCTGTGTGTTGAAGCTGAACTTTGCTGGATTAATTAATAGTCAGGGAACGGCCTCTTTGCAGAAAGAGGAGCATAAATGCTGCAGAACTGAGTGCTTTGCAGGTATTTGGGCTGGGCTGTTGGGTACCTGCTGCTTTCAGCTTCAGCCAGGGCACTTTGTGGAAAGCTCACAGCACGTTTGCATAGTTAAAATCCAATTAAAACCTTGGTAGAGAAGAAACTGTACCCAGATAAGGTGGGACAAGAGGGGGTTTTAAGTCCTTCCTGCAGATGGAAAGCTGCATGTTTTCCATGTTGTGGTCTGCCTTGTTGCTGCTAGGAAGAGGATGGGGTTTTTCTATGCCTAAGCTCTGGCTTTTGGCATCACTGTGACATTGCCTACAGTGGGACCTGTCCACGGAGGGAGATGCTGGAGGGGAAGAAGAAAGGGTGGAAGATAGAGTTTTGTGGACCCAAGAGAGAAGAGGCACCGCATGGCTGCTTTTTGCTCTTTGAGTTTCCCAAGTACTTGTGCTTTGCTTGGCTTCAGGTTGTCGCTTGAAGATGTCAACAGAAAGGTCTTGGATTTTACAGCAACAGGACCCCAGAAGACCTGTGGCCATGGGGTGCAGGTGGCAGCCCCAGGGCTGCTCCCAGCTGCCCTGTGTTCTCCTGACAGCTGGTACCATCTAATGACTCAAATCCATGATTATGGAAAACGTTGTACTCCAGCAAGCTTGTAGCCAGTGCGAAGAATGTTAATCATGTCTCTGTATTTGATATAAATATTTACACTGGAACAGTCTTAATTGGAAACTACTGTTTATTTTTTAAAAAACATCTTAAACACGCAATGCAGTGTCTTTGCATGCTTAATAGGAAGAACTGGTTCTGTCTGTAGTTTAAGCTGCTAAATAGGATATAAAGATATGCAGAATCAAATGTAAATGTGTGTTGCTTATTTATGTTTTTCAGGTAAGAAATTGCATTCCACTAAGCAAGGCTGCCTAAGGGAGCTGACAGATGCTGGCTCCACGCGTTCATTTGTAAGCTACCAAATCATGCAAAGCATTCGAGCCCGCAAAATTAGGAGCTCTGATTGTAAGTACAGAACTTGGTTCCTTCCTAATGTGGTGAGGAATGTGTGCGAGGCAGCAGAGCCGAGGAGGGAGATGGCAGAGGATATGTCATGTTATACTTTAAACCTCCTTTTATGAACCAGAGGCAAGCAGGGTTCTTCCTGGTTGCTGCTATTTAAAATACATATCCAAAGGCTTGGAACCTGAAGCTATGCATCTATATGAGGATCTCAGTTTTCAGTAGAAGGTGGCTTCTGGAGACTCAAAAACCATAAGGCAGCTTCATTGAATCATTTCTTGATGCTGTATTCACAGATGTGTGACTTTTCTTTCTTTTTTTTTTTTTTTTTCCCAGAGCTAATTGCTTGTATTTTTATTGCCTAGAGTTGTTGGGGCACTTGAAAAAAGGAAAAAGTCTTATAAATAATACTGAATTATCAATTGTTTTCTTACACCTTCATATACTTCAGTAGGAAAAAAAGGGTTGAATGGTGAATTTACTTGAAAGCAACATCTCAAGGCCAAAATGACTCTAGATCTCAAATTTATCAGAATTTGTTGGTCATGGGAGGTTAGCAGGAAGAAACATAAACACTTCAAGCTGCTGCAGAAGATTTCTTTTCTGTAGGAATCACCAGTGGAAGGAGAGAATTAATAATCTTGTTTTATAGCGCGGTGTTTGATGGCAGAAGGCGGAGGCTTGGGAGAGCAGCACGTTGTGCGCTGCAGGTAGCGCTCGTGAGGGAGAGAGCCAAGCAGTTTTACATCTAAAAATACTACCAGATTAGTGGTATGCTAACAATTAAATTTCCTTGGTTCAGTGGCTAAACTGAAAAATAGTAAAGAGGAAAAGTAACTCCTGGTCACTATTAATTGAAGATTCTTCCTCTTTTCACTCCAATTTTTCTCAGCAATATGAAAATCAAAAAATCATTTGCCTTCATGCATCATCCTATTTTTAAATCCTTTTTTTTTTTGATATTTTGGCAGCTTTCTGAATTGAAACACATTTTTATGCATCCAGACAAAATGCTTCTCCTGTATCTCACTCTCTTTTTCTTTCCCTGTGCAAAACCATTTTACTGAATACCATCTAAATTTACGAACAACTTCTCATCTTTCCCTGAAGCTGCATTTTTCTTTTCCAAGTGACTTTTGTCTGCCAGTTTTGCATGACAATTTGAGACCTTTCCTGTGTCTCTGATACCTGTTTGCACAGCTATTTCTTTGAAGGCACACCACAGAAGAGAGCTCATACCGGTATGTGGGTGTCTTTAAGCATCGCCTCAGTATTTTGTCACCACAATGTCATATTCTCCCGCTGTCTCGGGCTCATTTTGCAGCTTTCTTGCCTATCTGTGGGGTAAGCAATGCAAAAGGTGTAGATGTTGCTCCCAGTCTCTCATGACTAAGAAGTGGACTGACTGTAATCAATAACCCTGAATTTCCAGGGTAAATTAAATGAAAGCAATATACCCGATTCTCCCTCGTTACACAGGAGAGGAACGGAAAGCTAGAAACGTGATCTGGTTCTTGTAGATACTTGATGAAAAATAAAACAGCTTTGCGGCAAGGTACCACCAGGAGGCTAAAATTGAGTCTTTCCATTACAGCGCTTTGAAATTTCCATTTTTTTATATGAAGAGAATTCTGTATTGGGAGATATTTTTCCTTATAGGGTAGCTTGTTTTGGTAAGGAAAGGGTTTTCCTTGGGAAAACAAATAAACCCTCCAAAGTTGCTTAGGAGAGTCAATGCTGTGGCCCCTTTTTGCCAGGGATGCAGTGAGGCACAGGTGTGAGCGAGCTAATTCCAGTCATTAATCCTAATGAGGCTGCATTTCCTGGCTTCTCCCCAGCAAGTGTTGTGTGAAGGTTTCTATTTTAATCCTCAGAGTAGCTGCAGCAACTGGAATTGCTGTGGCAGAGTGAGCAGCCCTTGGGCTTTTTGTTGTGGACCTTTATGGGAGAGTAGGTTGTGGCACCTTGAATGGTGACCATCTCCTGAGGGATAAGTTTGAGTCTTCAGTGTTAATCTTAGCTGGCCATAAGGCTGGGAAGTATTTGGCAATGAGGATCCTTTGCAATGTAATTAATCAGTGTCTTTTTTTTTTTTTTTTCTGGAAACAAAGTGAAGCCTTTGAGCTCATTTGGCCAGGGCAGTGGAAAGTGGTGGCCTTGGTGGAGGTTGTGTTCTACCATGTGGTCCCAAACGGCAGCTCTGGACCCGGGCAAAGGAGGCTGTGTGGGCTTTATGCAGGTTTGGAAGTTTTCCTGCATGTCCATTTTGATCCCTGGCATGACTGTGTCAACCAAGAGAGGTCCCTAGCACGGTAAGGGAGAGCAGGTTGCTCTTGTGAGGTGGCTCTCTGGGAAATAACTCCTCTGCCAACTTCCTTGGCTGTGGGGATTTGCAAAGTGCCTGCCAGGATGCAGAGATTCCCCTCGGTGGCACCTTTCAAACCACTGCCTCAGGCCAAGAAGTGCCTGCATAATTTTAACGTGCATAAGCTGTGGAGGTGACAGCAATAATTAACAACAGGGTGCCAAATTTTGACATAGCGTATTGCCATTCCTTATGTTTTGCATCATTCTTGCATTTAGTCGGGCTGAGAAAAAATTGTTCTGGACAGAGCTGAGGTTTTCTTACAGAGAAGGGACAAGGACAGAGCTTCTGTTGCTCTTCATAGATTTGGTTCCGACGCTGTTGTGAATTTTGCCAAATATGGATTTTGAACCCTTGACCACAGGGACATTGAAAAAAAATCTACAATTCTGTATGGCAAACGGGCAAGAAAGAAAGAGGTTGCTCCGCTATCACTGTGTCACTGCCTTTGGGTTTAATACTAAAATTCATTTCTGTATCGATTTTTAGACACCATGGAATATTAACATCATTAATTCATTTTTCCATCCTGAAGAATTTAAATTAACTGGGAACTTTATTCTTCCATTTCAAAACACAATTTAAATCTGTAAGGACTTACAGTTGTTGTTAATGGCTCTCAAATAATTAATTTCTCTATGAAAGAGAATGAATGCTTAGTGTCCCAGGTACTAAATAGTCTATATTCTTGCAATGCTATTTCAATTGTAATTTAATTAAATGTAGGGTATCTACTTGAGGAAAAGAATAAAGAATTTACTTAATGTGAAAGGCAGGGCCATTTTTCTTGCAGTGATAAAACCTAAATCAGATAGAAGTGGAAATCTAAATCAAGTGGAAGACCAGCGCATGGTCTGTAATATCTGGTTAAAATGTAAGACACTTTGCAGCCAGTACCTTAATCTCATTTGGTTTTAGATCATTCTTATTTTATAAGTTGCGTTTCTTAGAGTCACCTCACGTTCTGCTGAGTAAGTCATGGTATCCTTTGAGGTGGACAAAGCACCTCATCTTGTCTGTTTATCACCTTTGGACACCTGTGGATCTGTTGGCTAAAATCTCAGCTGGTTATAAACTGGCAGACTCTTAGTCTGCCCAAATTCCTTTCCTGCCTGTTGGCTTTGCTAAGGTGGTTCTTGCTTTATAAAAGTATGTGGAGAAGACTTAGGCTTTTGCAGCTATGCTCAATAGAATAAAACTGTTCAAAGCCTTCTGTTTTGGCTACCTTCAATACCTTGTATTTAGTTTTTATTGTGTGCTGAATAGGCAAAAACAAACACTAATGAAAATGCAGTGGTAAGGAAAATATGATTTCACCTTGAAGCAGAACAAATATTAAGCTCCATGAGTTAAGCCTCACATGAGAATTAACATTCACTTGGGTCTGTCCCAGGTGTGAAATACAATCTGTACTTCACTGCACTAAATACAATATAGGTATCCTCTAAGCCTTTAAACTTTATCTATATTTTTGAGGGTTGTTGTATGTATATATTGTATTTCAAGGCCCAGTTGCAAATGTGCAGTTTCCAAGTAAAATAAAAAAAATGTTCTGTCAAAATGATGCCTTTTCCCCTCACCCCCATTCTTCTGTTTCCTTTTCTAAATACATATTTGGTTTGTATGACACTGCTACACTTTCTCATTTATACTGTTGGACACTTTTATTCCTGGGATGATGATTCAGGGCTGTCCTGTTCTGTGCAATACAGAAAAAAAAAAAGCAAAAAATTGCCCAAAGCATCTATGAGATAGTGGCTGCATTGCTGCTTGTTGCAACTGGGCTTTGCAAGACTAATCCTGGTATTTCTGCAGAATATTGGAGAGAGGGGAAAACGAGGATTTAGCAGGTAGGAGGATGCAGAGAGCAGGACTCCCCTTGGAGCCCGCCGTGGCTTGGGAACATCTTGGTGACACTCTCTCGTATTAATTTTTTTGCTTTTAGTAAATGTTGACAAGGATAGATAAATGTCACTAGCTAAAGTGTATATGGTTTTCTGTTTGTTTTTAATGCCTTAATGTGTAAAGAACTGTGTAGAAGAGGAAGAATAATACTCTATTTATTTACAATAATTCTTTGTCGAGCTAGCTGTATTGAAGCACCTGCATTTCTGCCCTGGCCACTCAGATAAACTGCTTAATATATTTTGACTTTGTTCTTGTTCTCCCCAAGGAGTCTGCATGGGTTTAACCTGTGACTTTTACTATGCTTCTTATCCCTTATTTTCTTGTTCCTATCTGCAAGGCTGTTATCACCAAATGCTATTTAGTGGAAAGCTGGCAAATAGGTGAACTGAGCATCTTTCAGTCTGAAGTTTTCTCTTAAGGGACTTTAAAACAATTTCTTTCCTCTAAATCAAGGTGATAGAAAACCATAGCCTGTATTTTGTTGATGCCGTGCAAGGGGTTCTGCACTCATGGCACTGGGCTAATCTATCCACATCTTGCATTTATAGATAACTCTTCATCTATGTGGGGAAAGCTTTTGCAATTTTAGTATTTATGTGTAAATGCACATTTTATTTAAAAATACAGTCTTGATAAGGAGCTGAGGTGACTTTCCTCTGATGAAGACCCTATGTCCTACAGAGGGTAGTCTTAGAACTAGAGACAGAAGCAAAACCAAAAGAGATTGTGCCCCAAACTTGCCTAATTTTCATTTGCAATGGGAGCAAACTGTGACTTTGTTCAGCTCCTGTACTTGCTTTTTTTGTCTTAATTACATAAAATACAATATCCTGAGATACAAATGAGTAATTTGCCATAATCAGATTCCATAAATATTTCATTGGCGTAATTACCTGTCACTTTCTTGCTTGGCTTGTGCCTGATGAAAATATTAAATCTAATTCATTTCTTGGATGTCAGTTTGAGGTGGTTGTGTTTGTAAAAGTTAGGAAAGAAGGAGAAAGTTATGCAGGAAACTAATATCCAATCTCTTTCAGCAGCAGGAAATGAAATAGAAGAACATCAGGCTAAATCTGTGCAAATTTCAGTGTTTTGCTTGATTAAAATTGTTATGAATCATAAGGTGCTAGAACATAGCAAAGAGGCCAAACTGGTTCTGAGTATCACTTATTTTTTCCTTTAAGAATTTCTGCTGCAGAGCCCATATTGTAATACTGTAGTTGATCTGAGCAAATCTTAAAGCAATGTAAAATAAACTATGGTTCTTCTGAGTTTGGCTGTTTAGGGCTTCTTTACCTTTTATTCTTGTTTTTCTCTCTTCTTAAACCATCTCATTTCTTTCCTTCCATTATTTCAATAAATGATGGAGCAGCCTGTAAAGTCAAAGTCGCCCATAACAATCTTGAAGGTTTAAACTGTATCAATGAGTTTTTCATAACACTTCTGTCCAGATGACAGGTCCAAACTGCATCAGGCCTGCAAGGTCCTCCTTTCGTACAGTTTTTAATGGAGCCCTTTCCCCTTAAATAAGATTTTTACCCTATATCCGCCCAAAACAGAGCTGGTGCTGGCAGGCTCAGATCACCATGGAGACTTGCTGCAAGTTGAACCTGGTGTTAGTTGATATTAGCTGGTAACTGAGTGTTAGGGATCAGTGCAGCGAGCTCCTCAATTCCTTATCTCACAGGGTGCTTCGTATCCCACAGAATGGAACTGTGAGCTCCTGGTCCTTGATTCCTGGGAAAATGGAATTTTTTCCCATTTTCCATGGGGAAAAGCCCTCATGGATGGCATAGGCATGTTTTCCCAGGAATCCCACATCTACTCCCTGGGAAGAAGCCTTTGTGGAGCCTGAAAGGCCACATAATAAGCAATGAGCCCATTGCTTGTTAAACTTAGATGGAAGCAAGAGATGCCTCTTAGGTTGCAGAGGCAGCAGCAAGAGGCTGGGTGCATTAACCGTGAATTTCCCCAGGCTGATCTGGGTGCTAAGAGAAAATACTGCCAAAGGAGAGAACTGGCACCAAAATACATGTATTTAAGCCTGAATGGGGGCTGCTGCAGGGATTAGTTGATTTTTTTTGTTCACATTTGGCAGGGTCGCTTTGTACTTCAGGGCTCTCTAACACAAGCACCCGGTGGGTGGCAGTGTAATAGCTTTGAACTAAGTATGCTGTTTTTCTCCCTCTTTTTTTTTTTTTCTTCCAATTCTCCAGCTAGTTTCCATGGTGATGACTGCAGCTTTGATGCTTGTGCAGAAGTGGCAAGGGAAAGAGAAATAAGAGGGCGATTGCATTAAGCTAGGAGTTGAGTAACCCGGGGAAGTCACTGTGGTCACCACAAACAGCACGCTTGGCAAATAACAAAGTAATGGAAACAGAAGCCACGGGTGAGCTTCCATGAGGCTGTTTTGCTGGAATGGTTTAGGCAGCAATAAATCTCAAGGATTTAGCAGGAAGAAACGAAACAAGTTTGTTGGGCATTTACATAAACTGAACTAGACTCGCTGTAGTGAGAAGCCTTTTGCATTGTAGTGGTACAGTTGTGATAAGAGTAGATTAATATTAAAGCAGAACATGGATTCTCTTGTCAATACTTGAAGGCGATATATCTGGATAATATTGGGAGTTTAAAAGTGAGGTCAGAGAAGTAGTGGTTTGTGTGAACTCAGTCAGGATTTCCATTGGATCAATTTTAATTTTCAGTAAAAGAAATACCTAAGCCAGGTTTGAAATTTGGATTTGTGAAAACCTTATCCAGCATCTCTTTTGCACACCGTGCCTCCTCTGCAGCAGTAACCTCCAGATTGCACAGCAGAGGTCTCGGAATTCATGCGCTGCAGCACTTGTCGATACTGTTGACTTTGCACCATAATCATTTGTGACTGCTATGAGACGTGGGGGAATTTAATGCCCACGATCTATGACTTATCAGCATGGATTGTGCCAGGCCTCTTTTGTGGAGAAAAGCTGTGTAAAGCTGCTGATCAAGGTGCACTATGTGTCTTTTTCTCTCAGACCTGGCTCTTCAGAGCTTCAGTGTGATCAAGTTGTCCCTTTTTTCCTTGAGCAGGGTCGGTCAGATTGAGTTGGGTCTGTTTGCTCTTGTGAATGGGGCAAAAGCAGAAGTATTAATGCTATCTGGAGCTCCAAAATGATGCTATTTGTTTGAAACATAGCTATGTGCCTAATGAGGGGAGGAAAATGCCAAAGCACCTTCATGTGAGACTGCATATGGGTTTTGTGTGGTGGCTCTTGTCCAGCAAGTTCTGCGAGATGTTTGCGTTTCCTCCATGTCATCCTGAATACACAATGTCCTGTTGGTGCAGCAGGAGGAGCTGAGCCTCTGCACCACTTCTGTGGTGGGTAGCTCTGAAGCTTCATGTGTTACGTCTATCACTTGGTTTTGAGGCTTAGATGCATGCAATATGAGTTGCTGTCATGTTGGCGAGCGAGTGGGTCCTTCACCAGGAGGCCTGCAGGGGTGACAGATCTTGTTTGCCATACGTGTTAGTGTTTCTAGGGCTTTGGAGTGAGTTTCTGTTGGGTCCAAGATGAGAAAAATCAGTCTTTGCGTAGCTCTGAGCGTATGTTAAAATCTCAAATGGTGTTTTTGATCAAGAGATTGGATAAAAAAAAAAAAAAAAAAAAAAAAAAAAAAGGATTTCAGGGGCTTGTTGGCTGTCCTTTTTCTTGGTCGCTCTGCCTTGGATGCGTTTATCTTGTGTGCTCCCAATGAATGCGCTTTCCTAAGGGAAGATGATGGCCCGTGTTTGTCATGGGCCTCTTCCAGATGGGAGCTGTTTGGCCGTGCTGACTGACTCAAGGAGTGATCCTTTTACCAAAGGCGAGGTTAAATAGCTTCCCTTGATGCCTAATACAGGGTGTCTGAGGGTACTTTCCCTCTGAGCAGTTAAGCTACATTTCAGGGAGATGAGCTGATCAAATTGACTCTGTACATATGAAGCCTTCTTCTCACTGTGACAAAATGATCTCACTCAGAAGTTGTTTTCTGGACTCGTTCAGGTTGTTACAAGCTGTTTGAGGGCTGCTAAATATTTCTCAGCCAAGGAAAGCTGACAAGGATCATAGCAGCCAAGTCTTTAATAGCAGTTTCCTAATTTAATTGCTTTTCAGCAATGGAGAGAAAAAATGCTGTTAACTTGGCAAAACCTGGTTTTCTGTGTTCCTCAGGATGTGGTAACAATCTTTACCAAAATAATTGAGTATAACTCAACAAAAATGCAACCTGCTTTCAGCAAAGACTAAAACTAAGTAATCCTGCCTGTATTTAAAAATGGGCGTATGACTTTCCTTGTTGAAACACATCACCCTTCTCCAAATGAATTAGACTGAGACTCGAGGCTTGAGGATTAACAGAGGACTTAATTAAAACACCATGAATGTTGTCCCTGCAGAATCAAAATTCTGACACTCTAGCTGCTGAACTATATTTGTGCCTTAATTTTAGATGACTTTAACGGCATCATCACTTAAACTTATACACATATACACATCTTTGTTCTAAGAAGTGTTGTTTGACATGTCTTTTTCCTCCCTCCCCATTCAAAATAATTCTCACCACTCTCTTGGTGCTACGATCACATTTTCAGGTTACCGCGGTGCATTTAGAGCTTTGGCGAGTTAATAATGTTTATTTTCTTGGCCTTCGAAATGCAGAATTGGCAGTTCCAAGTTGTTCAGATTTGCAGCATTCATCCTTCCTAGAGGTCTGTGTTTCCCAGAAGGCTGAAGAGTGATATCAGGATTTCAGTTTGGCTGTAGCCTGTCAAATATGTCTAAGAACTGCATACCTTTCTTAAATGCTAAGCTTCAGCATGAAGTGTTCTTTTTTCATTCTTGGCAAGGAACACTTACGTCAATAAAAGTTTGAAATTAAAAATACCAAGAGAGTCCAACAAGTTCAGGCATTTGGTAGGAAGAAAAAAAGAGAGCTCAGATATCCAGGTTACGATTGGATTTCCAATGTGGGGTCTACAAATTGAAAGTTCATGTTATGTTATGGTTGTTTGGCCAGTCTTGTTTGTTTTATCTGCGTAACAAAAGATGCTGTGGGAATTGGTATGATTGCAGCTTTCTGATACTTGGAGGCCAAGTTTTGCTGGCTGTAGCTAAACTGGGGCTTTGCATAATATGCACATGCTGTGCAAAGCAAGTGTTAAGAAGAAACAGAAAACTTTTTTTTCCTATGCATTAAGTATAACCCTAAGTGTGTTAAGATTTAAGGTAAACTTGCCTCAGTCCTTGATCATCTTTCTGAATTGAAATTACCCTATGCATATTTTTGTAGCAACTGGTCTGTTTTTTCTAGGAGCTTTCAAATTTATTTTATAACTGCTATTTAACTGCTCAACTTCTTAAAATTGTAGGAAGCCACAATCCTGATGCTGCTTTTGACCTCTCCTGGTTCGTCCCCTGGCCCATTAAACCAATTGCGGCCAACCCTGTGCCACTAAACACATGACATTAGTTAGAGGTTTTACTGTGGTGAGCAGGAGTGGAGGGGAGAGTGTGTTTTGTGGGCTCTTGTAGGCAAAATGCTGTGTTTTGTGGCAACCTGGGCTTTGGCGTAGGTGGTGGCCTTCCATCTGAAGCAGTCGGGTGGAGATGTGACTGCCCCGACCCACAGGCTGCTGCTTTGCCCATCGTTTTATTTCTTTTTATCCTTGTTCTGTAATTGCCTGGCTCTACTCCGTGTCTGCAGCCTGAAATCACTTACTCCAAATGTGTTTGATTTATTTGGAATATCTTCTATCTTCCTGACTTGTGGTTAGCGCTATTTTATGAACTATGTCAGTGCAGTGATTATAATGGAAAGATTGGAGGAAGGTAATGACCGTGCTGTATTTTGGGAGGGAATGACTGAAACTTGAAAGTCAGGTTAAGATTGCCTTATAAAATGGCTCTGGGTTCTGCTTTCACTCAAACTTGAGTAAATTAGGTGTAGTGCCACTCATATCTGATTCAGAAGGAATGCAAATGATAGGAATATGAGGTCTCAGCGTTTGGGAAATTTCAGTATAGCTGGCTCAGCCAATTCTCCTATGAGGTCTCAGTTTTAAATCACTGAATGTCACTTCAAGAATCCTTCCTGGTTTGGATATGATGCTTTTCAGCTGGGTGCAATTTAAGCAGGACATGGAAGTGCGAGCTACTTAGCTTAGACTAAGTGACCTATCCATGACTTTTAGAAAACTCCAAAGGGCAAATCTGCCCTGCTGGCTCCAAATATCAACATTGAATCTACTCAATTTCCCACAATAAAAGCATGTGCAAGTGTAGCAGACATGTACATCAAAGCAAGCTGCTTGGTGTGCTGAGCAGATTAAGAATTTTCAAGTAGCTCTTGGTCCTCATGGTCAGTTGAGTGCGTTTTCCTCTCGTAGCCTCAACATGGACTTTCTACCAGAGCTTTGCATGCTTTTTTACCAAGGGCATTGGAGACAGCACTGAAGACCAGCTCCGCAAGCGCAGAAGCTCTCGTGCAGCCGTGCGCCTTGCTCAAGACTTCAGTGCTGGCACGTTCCGAAGTGCCGAGTCAGAGCTGGCAGCTCCCTTTAATCCCCGCTTTGAGCACACGTTTCAAAGCGTGTTGTTCTTGGACGGGGCTCGCGGCCGCTCGCCTTTCAGGCCCCGGCGCGTGGTCCCTCACAGAATTGATGGTCTGTCCCGGCGCACGCGGCTCCGCGCACGGTGCCTCAACCTGCCACCTTCGGGGATCACCTTTCTACATGGGGCCTGCTGAAGGAAAGGTGAAAGGAAGGTCAGCCCAAAGAGGGGGAAAAAATAACAGATGAACCTCAAGAGTTTAGTTTGGCACCGAGCACTGCAAGCTCGTTGTGCTTGAAAAGGTTTCACTAGACTCTCCCTTATTTTAATTATGTCTTTTTTTGTGTTGCTCACGTTCTGCCCTAACGTGCAAAGCATTCGGATGTGGCCCTGTAGATGTGCTTTAGCCCCTCGAGTGCTATTTTATGCCCATGGCACTGATCTGGCTGGCAGCTGGATGGAGCATGTGGTGTCTCGTTGCTGTCTCCTGCGCATGGGCTTTATTTCACCCTGCACATCTGCAAAACCCACTTGGTGTTGTGTGCATTTTGGGGACAGTCTGAGTGGATGGCATTTTTTGAAGACCTTTCTTACTGGGGTCAGCAGTTGCTGGAAATAAGTTCCCTACTGTCTTAGGGAATAAACATTTTGGGTATTTCGAGTAAAGGTTTCCTGTATTTACAGTTTAAAAAAAAAATCTCTTTATGCAGGAAAGGTAAATGCTGAGACATTTTGCTTGTAGTCTGCTGATAACTTTTGCAAACATGGAAAGTATTGCTGTTTCCACTTGATTGATCAAGTGAGTTGAAATGAAATTTAATTTTGTTATGTCGTTTGAAGTAGTTCAGTAGAGACAGAATAACTATTATGATGCAGCCTCCATGCACATATTTTTATGCTTTTTGGATATATGCATAATCTGAGATTCGTCTTCAATGCTAGGTGGTGCTTAATTGTTAGGTAGCCCTTGGAAGGGTATCTCTGCCATATTTGGTTCAACCCTGGCACACACCATTTATTTCCTTTCCAACCAGTCTTTTTTCCAGGA
The DNA here is from genome assembly GCF_003342845.1 of Nothoprocta perdicaria. Taxonomy (NCBI): domain Eukaryota; kingdom Metazoa; phylum Chordata; class Aves; order Tinamiformes; family Tinamidae; genus Nothoprocta; species Nothoprocta perdicaria. Next base: position 3,314,544 of record NW_020456198.1, read on the forward strand.
TGTGAATAGCTCCATACAGAGCAGGCGCATAGAATCAGACTGACATCCCTTTCAAATTCATTTAAAAAAACAAGCAAACAAAAGCTTAATTAGTGTCCAGCTCTTTGAAGATATGCACGGGCACAAAAGGTATGTGGGAGAAGACTTGCGTGCATGTACCAGACACTGTAAATAATAAACAGTGATTCTAACTATATTTATTTGTTTATTCCAGAAGGAGGTACTTGGGTTCAAATTATATGTTTTTTTCTAAGTCTCACTCAATTTCTGGGACACTGCCAAGTGTCTGAATTTAATAATCAGCGTTATCCTTGCGTTGCAGCTATGTCAGACTTGTCTGGTGTTTTTTCTTGTTTTTTGTTTTGTTTTGTGGGTTTTTTTGGAGCCACCAGAATAAACACAGCGCTGCTCCTTTCAACTTGACTAGATGAAATTCAGGGTCTTGTAACTTGCCACTGACAGGAAAAAAAGTTGCCAATAGAGTTGCAACTACTCTAATTCAGCTTATTTAAAAGTATGCTTTTAAGTTTTATACTTTCTGCCATGCCAGTTTTTGGGTGCATTTTTACATCTATAATTAGTGGAAACAGATAAAAATTATTTTAGCTGTCAACTAAAGACCGGGAGTCTAGAAGAAGAATGGAGCATCTCATCTTTGACTACCCAATTTATTTAAAAATCTTGACTTTGGAGGCTTAGCAACATAATCTGATCTCTCCTTGAGGTCAGATATCAAAAACCCAGTCCAAAGTCTTCCTCACTTGGCTCGATAATGTTCGAGTTATCGCTGCTAAGGGGATTGATCCAGCAGCTTTATCAAAATAGGTCTGTCATCCCCATCTGTCTCTCGAACAGCGGTGACTTTAACTGCTTCTCTTTTCACTGGAGCAGCCAGAGCTTGGTTTCTGGTGGGAAGAGGCTCTTGCTGCTGCTTCAGCAGCCAGGGCAAGGGCCACTGGAGACAGCACAACTCTGCCAGAGCTTCTGGAGTGGCTTGTGCTTCAGCCCTGGGCATCTCTTGCTACTCTCCGTATTGCAGCAGATCTGCTCTTAGCAGTTAAGCTTTCGGTAGGGAGCCACAACCTTGTCTGCATTGATTTTTTTTAGTTTATTTTTTTTCCTCCTCCCTAAACTATTGCTCTGTTTGAGTGCCATTGAAGGGCCTATATGTGATCTTCATTAAGGATACAGTAAATACCAAGTGAGGGATGCAATGGGCAGAAAAACAACTCTATGTTGGCTTCTATTTTGAGGGTAGGCACTCAGAAATAGCATGACTGAAACATGACTGTGTTACTCTGGTTATCTCATATGGGAAACAGACTGAGGTGCCTTGGAAATATAGCTGTTCTTTTATTCTGTGGAAAAACCACAGTACTTTGGCACTGTTTGCTGCACCACCATGCACACAAAAAGGGGGAAAAAGGAATTGTGCTTCTACCATTTCCATAGTAAGCATTGATTAGAGTTGCTCTTATTTTACAGCGATAAATCTCCTTTGACAGCCGGGCTGTGTTGTCCTGGGAGATGGATGGGGAGGAGGAGGTGAACGATGAATTGCTTGCTCTAACGAGGCGGGAAGGGGGCCGGCCTCACCTGGGCAGCACTGAAATGTTTCAGAAAATAATAGCAGAGTTTTTCCTTTGCTTTAGAAGAAATGAGTGTGTTTCCAAGGAGGTTTAGCACTCTACAGTCTGCTTTTCTGGACAGTTGCTGTGCTGCATTATACACTGGTATGGGAATAAATCACAGAGATGGAGGAAACTTGATTTTCTGTTTTAGATGGTGCTTTAGAGCTGTTTCTAGAGCAGACTAGTGAAACAACCTGTTGCAGGTGAAGTGGGGATGCAGACAAGGCCTTTGACTGCAGTGTGTCTTTCCTGCGACGTCTCGATGGTTCCTGCAGAGGCGCGGGGACCAGGCTGGCTCTGCGCTCGCCGGTGCTGGGAAGTGTTTTCACTTCAAAGCTGCTGCTCTTTGTTTGCAAGCAGCTTCCTTTAAGGCTGATTTACCAGCGCACTAGTGCAGTGATGCACACGTAAGCTTATTTTACAGGGGCAGAAACCAGAAATCTCAGATTACATAGCAAGAGTTTGAGTGGGTTTTTTTTTAATTTTTCTGCTCTCTTTCCAAAATTTTTGGTGGAATAGGAAGTTTGGTAGCAAGCCTGTTGTAACAGTTGCCTTCCTAATTCTGCTTCTGGATCTTCACAACGTCACAGAACGGTTAAGGTTGGAAGGGACCTCTAGAGATCATCATCTTAGTAATGACTAGAAACAGCTTTCCTGTGTTGTGTGCGTTCCTCTGCAAGTTCATGGACTGGGGTACCAACATGGAGCTGGAGTGAATAGTACATATATATTTTCCTGTAAACTGTGCTGCCGGGCTACCCATAGCCACATTCAGGTGGCTCTGATGAGGAATCTGAAATGGTGAGTGAAGAACTTCTAATTCCATCAGTGGCACCAAGGGACTGGTTTTCCTCTGCCTGTCACCACTGTCATCTTTGCTGCGTCCTTTGGTCTCTAATGTTCTCCTGCACTTTGCCATATAGCCCATTGTCCAAGGCAGGACCCTTGGTCACAGCCCCATGTGGGGATGGCCTTGCTAAAACTTGGCACATGTCAGAATATTCTCTTTGAAGCCCTGTACTGTAACATTTGTGATTCGGTTGGTATGAGCACTGCACATGCAAGGAACTTCATCCAATATTGATGATCTTCCACTAAAATCTGGATGGACGGGTGGGGGGGAAACAAACATTTCTTAAAGCTCCTGTTTTTAACTTCCCATCACCTGGTCTTGGTTTGAAGCCAGAGGAGGGCAAACTGCCTAAGATCCGTGCTCGGTGATTCGTAATGCAAGTTAATGTTTTTCTCTGAAATGCAGCTGTATGGAGAAAAGAATGTGTGTTTCTGAAGGCATTGCAGTATATTGTAAAACCATATAACACCGTAGTGCCTGCAAGGTTCCATGAGGCTCCTGTAGTTCAGCCCTCTGCTAGAAAGAGTTGGCACTGGGTGGCTTCAATGTAGTTCTGGGGTCAGTTTAAAGTGTTTTAAGACTGCGTTGGCTTCAAAAAGGACAAGTTCTCACCTCTTCTGCTAATCTGATCTTTTTGGCCACAGGAAGGGGCTGGCTTGGGTTCCTAGTCCAACCATGAATGAGTCTCAGCTTTGCTGCTGGTTTTCCTTGTGCCCTGCGGGTCCTGTCCAGGGCTGGTCCTTCCAAAGGAGATGTCAGGACCATGGGAAGCCAGAGAAGGACAAGGATCTGGAGTGATGCTTTGGGCACCTTAAGCTTAAACCCTTAACATTTGTACCCATAGACAGGGTATGTTTCTTCCTTAAACCTAGTAGATGAGATTTTTGCACGTTGTGGACAAGTCTTGAGTTTTTTGTGGTTTTTTTTTTTTTCCTCCCTTATGTGCAAGGTCTCATCTTGCAGATCTGAGATAACACATTTATAATGAGAAATTGCTGAAGCCGTTTGCTGGTATTAGAGGTTTGTTCATTGCTCCTGGATAATGCTAACAGTGAAAAGGTGGTAACGTTGCAGTGTAAACAAATACAGAATTTGGGTTATGGTCTGCATAAAATCTTCACATGCTGTGGAGGGAATGAGTAAATGTGACTTCATTTGTGATATTCCTTATTAGTTTTTCACACACAGCAACCTGCAGAAGCATTTGTATTTCAATTTATTTTATGGAAAGACCCTTCCATAATCTCCCAGTCAGCTCATTATGATTTGCAGCTTCTGATCACAGAAGTCTATTAATTCTTAATTATCTGTGGGTAATTTACTTGTGTGTGAATTTAGCAATCCATTAGATAGTGATTTATTTTTTGAGAGAAGTGTTATGAAAAGTTTTGGAGTTTGCTTTTTTTCCTCTCTCCTCCCTTTTGCCTTGCAGCTGAATTAACTTATTGATTAGATTACAGGACTTTATCCAAATCACACTATGTGTGTGAGAGATTGTAGTTAAGTACATTAAGAACATCTGAAGCAAGGCTCTGATAAATGGTGTTTTTGATGGCAGTCCCTGAATTAGGCTGGTGGACGAGGAATTGAAAGTTAAGTTAAACACAAGAGGATTAGTCCCATTTGGGGCTTTTTTTAAAAATTTATTTATTTTTTTTATCTTTTTGGATTCCACGTTCTCTTCTGCCCCGAGCAGTGTCTGCTTTTTCTTTCCTTGAATGCCCTGCCCTCAAGCTGGAGTTTCCTCCTTTTAGCTCTGCAGCAGAGAGTGGCAGAAACTGTGGCGCATTTGTCACGTCAAAGATTGTGTTAGTAATTGGCCTCAAGTCAGACAAGATAAATAACTTGGGATAGGAGGAGGTTGTTAAGTAAGGAGTGTTGGGCAGCTTCTGCAGGACGTGGTGGTCTACAAGCAGAGCACACAGCATCCTCGTGGAGGGAAGAAAATGGCAAAAAATGCTCCTTATGTCCCTGCTAGTTTGGGACAAGGCACTTAATCAGCTCTTCTTTTTAGTTGCAGATATCTGTTCTCCAAAGCCATGTACTCAGCAAAGCACCAGCCATCAGAGCTGGTGCTCTGATGATCTGCCCACAAATCCAGTGTACTGGATCACACAGTGCCCACAGTCATTTGTTTATGGAGTCTGAGGAGCGTGTTCAGCCAAAACCCAATGACAGTAATTTAAAAATTGCAGTTTATCTTTCCAACATGCCAAGGGTTGCACAGTGGTAGCTCCATATACGATCTTTAAGTGCAGAGCAATAGAAATTCTCTCCCCCGTCATTTTCTGTACTCTGGTAACAGTATATATGCCTTATTTTGACAAAGTGGGGTATTTGACTGTGTATTACTCTGGAGAACTGTAATGAATTTTTGAAAAGATCTGTTTCAAATGCCAATTTTTATTTCCCTCAAGACTTTGTGAAATGTAACTTGACAATTGCCATGCATCTTGCAGTGATGCTAGGCTGAACGAGGGAGGGTTGATTTTCAAGGGGCATAATTGACGTGTGGCTTAAAGAATATCCACAAGGATACTAGAGATGAGAGTGCTTAGGAACTGTATATACTTTTGTCCTTAATGCAGAGAATTTGAAAGAAAGCTGATGGTGTGGTGATGTTGATTTTAAAATACTCATTGCGTTTTTTGGGTGTTCAGCACTCTTCGGCTGTGTACTTGCCAAGGTAGCTAACTTGTAATAAAGTCCTAGGAGTGATACTGGATTTTGCAGTTTACAAACAAGAAGGATGAATATGACTTTTGTGGGACTTGGGGGGCAGGCAGATGATGATGAAGCAGCCCAGACCTTGGCCTGAACTACACTGCATGTGTTGACCCTTGAGCTAACAAATCCAAGCTAGCAAAAGGTTTTTGTAATAAAGACTTTGTATTTGTTACAAAAAGGTTTTGTAACCCTTTACAAACCTTTATTATTTTCGTAATAAAGACCTAGCCTCCAGCATCTGAAAAATTCAGTGCACCATCCTAACTTGTGGTCTAGGTTCCAAAACGTGCAGAAAATCCCCTGCTTCTATAGACAAATTCATTTCTACTCCAGCTCCTAGTTCATGATGATTCAGAATCTGGTTGTTGAAGGTGCTCAGCAAAGTCTCTAAGCTGGCAAGGAGTATTTTTGAGACCTCCACAAGTGCAAAGCAATACGGGAGAGAGATGAAATGCATTTTTTCGAGAAACAAATAAATGGTGGAATGAAATATTTCTGTTGATTAATATTTCACTTTGAAATGGATTAGGAGGAAACTGTGAATTATGTATTTTGATTCAATCCGCTGCTGCTTAAAATATAATCTTGGTAGCGTTTGCAGTTAGCGCTATGCATTTTAATTTTGTCTTTTTATTCTTCTCCAGAACCCAAGCCTAATCGTATCTTTGTGTATCTGAATTGCATGGCTTTGTGCTGCATGTTTTTGAATATATCCATAAATGTTTAACCATCTTTGTAGCTTATTTGTGTATTTGTTTTTACTGAACTTCCTCAGGCTGCTTTAAACTTTTAGCAAGGTACTGTGCATCCTTCCAGCTGTGCAGCTATGAATTCTTAAAATTTGCAGGACACCCTTTAGTGAAGGCTGGACAGATCACTGTTGTCCTGCATTAGACCTTTTGTTTGTTTAATTTTTAAGTTAAGTTTAAAGTCAATGGCATGTGAGAAGCTTGAGGCAGAACCGGCTGCAGTATCTGAATGTCCTGGCTTTGTTTATCCCCACTGAACAGGTAGACTTGCACATCCCACCAGCGTCTTTCCTTTGGAGGAATTGTGTTTATCCTCAGTGGTCAATGAAGACAATATAAAACCTTCCTGGCTTGAAGTGTTCTTAAATCAACCTTGACTTAACAAGTTATTGCCAGAGATCTGGTGTTCCGTCACTGTCAGCAGGATGCGGGTAGAAGTTGCAGTGTGTGTTCCAGAGGCAGGAGTAGTCTCCAGCAGCTAGATCTTCTTTTCCTTGTAGAAAAAAATCTCTAAATCTTGTGTATCTTCTCATTCTACAGTAGTGCCACTTGCATTTGCAAATTCCTAGGGTGTGCAGGTTCAAAACTGGTGAGGGCTCTATGCGATCCAGACATATAACAGTACTTTATTTAACATAGAATTGAGTAAATAATATATGCGTTTTAATTTTAAGCAGGCAAGACTGATGTTTTTCCTTTGCACAGACATCTTGGGAGCGATGGGGAGCTCGAGCATCCCATTCACACACCTATTGCTCGTGTCGGCAGCTTCCCCAGGCGAGACGTGGAGATGGATGGGCTTCTGGCTCATTGTAGCTCCCTAAATTCACTGCGGAATGCACATGCGTTAAAAGAAAATTGTTATTAGTCCGCAACTATGCAGCAGATGAGAAATTAAGCAAGATTGAAGGGAGAGGGCTGAACAAACAGCACATAAAATGAAGATGAGCAGTTTCATTATGATTAGAACCAGTTATTCAGAATGGAGATCTGTTGATTCATAAATCTTGAAAAATGTGCTCGTGGCCCCAGTGTAATTAAAAGCTTCTAAATTGAAAAGAGCTGGGTGTCGAACTGCTGAAGAACACACTGAATGTGAAGGAACTTCAGACAGTTGGAATTAGTGTATTAAGTTATAAAAGAAGCATAAAATCTGAGGAAGATCCTGGAGGAGCATTAAATGGATGTGATTTTATTTAGTTTCCAGTTTTCCAAGCCAGGATCTTCTAGCATGTTTGCGAGGGCCTTTTTAGTGATCTGATTTTCAAACCTGCTGCACATCCAACAATTCCCTTTGGCTTCACTGCAAGGAGCAGTTTGGAAAAGTAAAATGTTCTGTTGGAGACGTAGTTGGGGAGAATGGAGACTGCAGCAACGTGTTGACAGATGATGTTGTCTACAAAATCTGGGGCCATTAGCAAGTTTGAATAAAAAACAGTGATGTCTTGCCTTGCAGAACCAGAAAGCCCTATGGAAGGACCTGCTAGCACATCCAACTTGAGTCCATGGCAACTTGAGTGAAGGGCCAATGAGCCTTCCCAAGGAAGGATGTTGGGGTTTGAGCTGCATGGGCTGCACAAGACTCACTTGCAAAGAGCAGAAGTACTTTTAACTTCGTGCTTTGGCACATAATATCCTCCTCGCTGGCACTAATGATGTGGAGACATTTTTCTGTCAAATGGTTTTTGACAGTTCAATTGCCAAAAATACTCAAGTGGCAGAATGCAACTGCAATTACTAACACTGTGCTTGCCCCAGAGTCTGTAAATTCTCTTATGAAAGCCTAAAAAGCCCATTCACGTTGGCTAGAAATAGCAGCAATAACCATGGTAATAAGTTTGTCTCTTTGTTGCTACGGTTCGATTCTTTTCATGGGTTGGCTGCAAAAAAAGCCTTTTTTTTTTTTTTATTTTCCTCTCTTCTTCTTCCCCTGTAGCTGCCTCTATTGTAGTTGTGTTGAAGTTGCTGTTCTCCAGCAGCAGCCATGTTCCTGAAAGCCCTGCAATTTCCTAGTTTTCTGTGTTCTGACATGTAGCTATGGGGGAATTTAGCTCCTCCTTCAAGCAGGGTTGAGCCTTGAGCTCTATTTGGTCTGGCTTCTGGAGGAGGCAACGTTTCCTGCTTGAGGAGGATGTGGAGAAGGACGAGATGCTTGTTCTGGGTTCAGATTCTGCTAAACTATCCCTGTGTTTTCGTGTCACTTGTGGCTCCTCGCCAATCTGCAAAGCAACCAGAGGGACTTCTGCCTCTTGTGGGAAAGCTCTCTGGGAAATCCCACGGGATGAGTGTTGGTTCATATATGCGTGGTCCGTCTGTACTGCTCAAGGAGGAGCCAGCTGAAATGCTGGCGTAGAGGCATTCCTGCATTATCCACCCAGGGACCTCCACTTGGAAGTGCTTCCAATCTGGACTAGTTTGCATTTAAATGTGGCCAGAAGTCCTGCGGTTGTGCAGATTGCTCCTGGGCAGATTACTGCTTGGAGCACCACGAACACTAATAGGACACATGAAGATGTAGGATGTGTCCGTAATGAGCACCTTGAGGAAATGGGTATGGAAAATGAATGGGGAGAAGCTATGTGAGGCAACCTGTCTGCTCCAAGTTCCTCGCATATGAGAGGGCTGGCAGCATTAGGGCTCTAAATTTAGTGCTTAGAAGCTGCCGTGGAGTCACATGGCCATTTGGCTTTGATGCTTGTTAGAAGCGAGAAGCATGAATATAGACTTACTCTCCCTGTTATTAAAGATTACTTTATCCTATAAGATTGTTGTCATGGTATGATGCTCGAACAATTTACAAATGTAGCTTTAGAATAGAAATGCCTCTGCCTCTGTAAGCTCTGTGTATCAGCAGCGTTGAAGTTCTCAGCAGCTCTTTATCAGGGCGCTTTGAATGATGCAAGCTTTTGTTTATTTAGCTTGAATTTCTAGGACACTCCAAGAGATAAATATTGGAGACGGCTGCCATTGCGCACGCTCAGGGTTTATTTAAAAATACTTCTGAGTTTTCAGTGCTGTGAAGTGTCTTGAGAGCTTTTGTACTAAAATACTTAGCAATGAACGTTGTATCAGCATTTACCTCTGTGCCGTGTCTGGGAATGTTTAGGGCGCTGAGGCCGGTGGGTACAGGATGACCCGCATCCATACCATTAAAAATCCCTTAACCTACAAAGCGATCCCATAGGCCTGGAAACGGTGCCAGCTCTCAAACTGTGCCTACGAGGGCATGGGAAAATGCTAGTTGGCACAGGCCAAAATTGTGCTGAGGACCTTGAAACAGCTTAATAGTATAGCCAGGCACGTCCCCGAGCCCGGGAGCATCCCCAGGTGCCACCGAGTTGGACGTTCGGGCTCAGCTGGAGATGCAGGTACAGCTGCTGAATGAACTTGCCGATGCTGTTAGCCATAAGGATGTTGCTTTGCTGCTACAGAGGATGTCCCAGAATGACTCTGCTTTTTTGCATGAACAAATTTCATGTCTCATTTTGAAGAATATTAGGAATATATTTTCATCTTTTGTAGGTTTAAAGCTTGATAGCAACGTAATAACATGGAACTATCCTCTAATACTAAGCTCTAGCTGCTCACAAAAGCAAAACAGAATCATTATATTGACAAAGTCCTGCAGAGATATTTCTATAAGCCTTGAGTTTATTTAGTAAACAGATATTATCCGTAGATTACTCTGGAACAAAAATGTTCTAAAATGTTCTTCATCAGTTAAACTGCCAGTATTGTGCTAAGCCTGATTATTTTTTTTCTTCTTTCTGTCTACTTGGCGTTTCCCCTGGACCCAGGCTTAGACTGCAGTCTAGGTTCCCCTCACAGCCATGAGAATAGCAAGACAGACCTGGGAATTTTTAACTCACGGTTTTAGTGCAGCTGTTAGAGATGCTTCTGCACTTGCAATGTAAATGACTTAAGAACACTTCACGAATGCAAAGTAAATAACTTCTCTAGTGTTGCTTGGATTTAATAATTTTTTTGATTCTTGCTTAGCATATTTCATAACTGAAGTCTGGGGGTTTTTTTTGGTTTTGCATTTGTCAGTGATGCAACAATCGTTATGTAGGATGAGGAATTGTGCATGTGGAATTTGGGCTCAGACGTAAGCTTTGGGAGAGTAGGAGGCTTTTAAGACCTCCCAAACCCCTATATAATGCAAGGTCCTATCCTGGGCTTTCTAACAGGGCCACGTTAATTGATCTCAGTTCTCGCAGGTGGCAACTCTGCTCTTTACAGTCCTGGCTTCTCTAAAATGGAGAATTTTACTTATTTTCAAAATGCAACATGTAGTAATCTTTTTAAAAGTTATTCTAGACAGGGTTTCCCAGACTTTGGATTGACTAGCAAGACACTGGCAAATTCCAAAAGCTCACCTTTACTGACCATGGATACCTCTGGTTTCCTGGACATGCTTCTTTCACCCAAGATGACACCAGAAAGCCTGTTTTGGTAGTAGAAATTGTGGAGACCATCACATTTGTGTTGCCTGTCCCAAGTGGCTTTAACAGGATTTACATTGGCTTCACAATGTTATGTGTGCTAAAAGAAAAATTAAATGATTTTTAGATAATGACTCTAATGAAATATTGTCAAGAAACTATCAAAGAAATCAAATGCACTTAGAAGTGGGATGAAAAGAATATTAAGTACTATATTGATGCATGTGCACTGGCAGCCTAAATTTGACTTCTCGGTGCTTCTGCTGTTGTAAATGGATGGCATTGCAGCAAAACTGAAACAATGCAGCTTCAATCTGCTTTCCCAGAAACTACAGAGTATTTTTGATGTTTTGCTTCAGAAAAGGAGCAGTTCTCTTGCAACTGGTGGTGAATTAAAATGACAAGCAAAGCATACCTGGCCATGCTTCAACCCAACAAAGCCCCTTGCCTGCAATAAAGCAAAAGACATGTGGGAAACTGAGCATTTGCAATCCAGAACTTGACAGTTTACATTACAGAAAAAGAAATTGGTGCAAGTTTTATTGAAGGTTGCTACAAGTCAAGTCCTCGAGGCAGCAGGCTGTGAATCGGCTTCTACGGAGAGCTGGAATATGTCTTGACCTGTCGTTGTGAGTAGCAGCAAATTTTGTCCAAGAAAAGGAACAGAAGGGAGATTGATGGTTTTGTTTTAATGATGCTGTGCATATCTGCTGCTTGATGTTAGGATAACATCAGGTTGCACAGTCTCTTAAGTTAATGCTGCAATTGCTGCAGCAAGGACTGTATATTACATATAACCTTGTGATGCTGTTTTAAGGTTTTGAGTGACCAGTGTCAGCAGCTGAACCTTCAAGATTTTTGAATGTGTGTAGGGGAGAAGATTTATGGTCAGAAGTACTGCCTTTCTGATAGCAATGAGTGTCTCCGGTAATATTTCCTAGGTTGTGGCATCTTCTTGCTCAGTTGTGGAGCTGGATGGAGAGTGATTCCCTCCCTGTCATTGCAGAGCAGAGGGGAAAAAGGTGACACTCCCAATATGTGTTTTGGGAGCAAATTGGTGTGCTCCACTTTGGAAAACCAACTGAATTTATTTTGTTCAGTATGGAGGTAGGCAGGGGCCTTTGTGAAAAAGCAAAGACATAATCCATATGTTAATTCATTCTGTTCCCTTACCAGGCATTGCGTGTCTCTGCCTCTCCAAACATTTTCTCATTTTGCTGCATATTGAACCCGGAAACAATGTGATTGTCCTGGATTCCCACCCCAAGCTGACAACCAAGCTTGGCCCCAAGACCCCTTGGGTTGTATGGCTTTCAATCATGCAACATGCCACATTGACAGTCACTTTCAAGTTCATGCCATACCACCAATTCCCTGCTGTTCTACACCGTGTGGTTTCCTGGCTGCCCTTTGTATTCAATTTATTCCAAATGAGCTTCATTTGTTGACAGATTTTGAGATTTTCATGGTTGGCCCGTGCATTTCAATGCACCGTCCTGTCCTTTGGTCTTGAAATTTATAGCATGATGAATCATTTTCCTGCTATGTGATAAAACCACACGGAGAGGATGGGATTTAAATGGGTAAATGTGTTCGCAAAATATTATTGGACTAATGTGTGCCCTGTATGATTGTTGCTGGCCAGGCTATTTTAAAAAATGTCTTTTCCAAGGCTGAGAGTAGGAAAGCACTTGTGGTTGGGGAACTGCATGTTCTCATGTGGGCTCTTTTCTCCTTCCCTCTTGTCCACATACACTTGGTGTGTTGTCCTGAAATCAGAGTTTCAAATAGAGAATAACTTCCCTGGTTTAGTTTCAAGGATATGCTGAGTTAATACGCACAATGTATGTTACAGGGACTATTCTCACTCCATGTCCTCCTCAATGCAACTTAACCCCAAGGTCTTTTCAGCCTTTTTAGCCTTGTTTCCTAGCCTTGAGACTGGAGCACATTCCTCTCTTGTGCCTCAGCCCACACCAGTGATCCTGCTGTTTTGTTTTGCTGGAGTAGAATTTTTTTTGTTTGGTTTCTCTTCATTATTGTCTTATGCTAAATTTCCTTTGATTTCAGTGGCATTGCTTTGCATGATGGCTGTAATTCTAGAATTGTGTTTTCTCATAGAAGAGCTGATTTTGGTCCGTACATTTTACATATGATAATAGCAACTCTTGTCACTTGCTCTTCTCTGGTGGTTCCAGGCTCCATTCAGCAAAGCAACTGGCTGCTGGGCCTGATGCTGCCTGCAGTGCGCTGGCTTAATTCTCAATCATATGAGAAAACACAGCAGGGAATATTTGGGAGACTCCTTATCCTAGTTTTTTCCTAAATGTCTGATTACACTTTTGGAAAAGTTAGCCCGGGTACAAGGCTATTGTCCAGAGAAGTTTGATTCCTCAACTAGAAAAAAGTGGAGAGTGGATGGCTTCATTTCACATATTTGAAAAAAATGCCATATCTATTCTCTCTTACAACAAATCAAAGAAGAAACCACCTCCCAAATCTGTCTCCTTTGTATTCAAATACTTCTGTTCTTCTGATGTACCCATCTTGATCATGCACTTTGGGACTGCTGGGCATTTAAATAGCAAGAAATATTTTGTTCACTCTGCTTTTTCTCAACCCAACCTCTTGTCCTTGCCATTCAGTGCTGTATATCTAAAATATTTCCTCAATGAAAATATGGAAGTGATGACAAGTCATGCCGTTTTCTCAGTTCCCACAACATTGCAGCACATACCATATTGAACAGGTAAGTGCAAAAGTGCTTCCCGTGCCATCTGAGACTCCATGGTGGGATTGGGACTTTGCTTTCTTCCATGTTTAATGAGGAGCTGAAGGCAGGAAAGGGAGTTCATGTTCACAGCCTATCTCTATTGGTTTGTCATGTTGTGTTCCTATTATTAGAAATGAAGTATTTTATTAGGGAAGCAATATGACTGTCTTTAGAAACAGTCTTTAACATGAAATTTCATAGATAAGGAATGACACTTGATGACATTATGTGATGTCTGATACTTTTTTATTTGGCGGAATGGTTTCTACTTGGTATTCATCCATTGAGGTTTGCCTATAAATAGCTTGTTGTGTTTCATATTTCTCAATTAAATTCTCCTCCAAAATCATTTGGCTGCTTTGCCTACAGAGATAAAGGCATTTTCAGTCAGGAAATATTAATTCAAATAATATGATATATATTTTGTGACTTCTTTTCAGTAACTCCTGATTCATTTTTCTTGGTTCTAATGAGTTCTTTAGATCTGTCTTTTGGGAAAAAAACACAGTGGAGAGAGAGAGAGAGAGAGAGAGAGAGAAATGGCGTTATAAGAACATTATAGTGGTAATTGTAGCCCTCATGTCCTGAACTCAGTTCTTCTCATTCTGACCCTGTGTCACTAGGTCGCTGTTGCATTTGCCTTTTAACTAATTTCTATTATGTTTCACTTGGTGCAAGTGAATTGCCATAGCCATAAATACTTTGCACAAATAACTTGTTCTGGTAAATGGTGATTTATAGCCCTCATACTGGAGTGTCAGAGTTCTCCAGTCCTTCTGTTGAGTAGACACTAATCTGCCACACAGTATGATTTGTTCATTTATCAGATATATTTTGCTCAGTCAGCTTAGCTGAAACCTGAATTATATTTTTCTTGTTTGTCAGTTGGTGTAGATTTTTTGTGTGTTATTTTTTTCCCTTTTAGATGGATGATTTAGGCTGGCTTTGTAAGTATTGTTCACTACTTACCAGTGCTTTGGGTATGAGTGTCCTACATCATCCAACAAGCACAAAATATTGCTGTTTCTGTCGTTTTAGTGTTTGTGTGAGATGGGCTCTCTCTTCACTGTGTGAAAAGGATTTTTGGGGGGGCAGGGAAGAAGGATGCTTTTTTAGACAATCGTTTTAAATCTTGATTTTTGCTTTAGTAATCTCTAATTCTACCTGGTAAATGCTTGGAGCTCCTAGGGCAGAATTATACCTTTGGTCACTTTTGCAGAGCAGTTAAAAAACAAAAAAACAAACCAAAAAAAAAAAAAAAAAAAAAAAATCTTCCCCCCTGCAAAAAATGGGAAACCTGCAGTGCAGCTATGGTGGTGCTTAGATGCCCACAAACCTGGTTTTAAAACAGCTATGGCCTGAACCAGAGTGAATAAAGCAGCTAAAGCGTCCGCCTGTTGGCGTTGGAGGCTGGCGTGGGAAGGCAGCAACCCATGGAAAGATCCCCAAAGCACCAGAACACCAGTCTCCAAAGCTCAAATATGGAGCAGTCTCTGCCTAAGGAAGGAGGACCAACCGCCAAAATTACCTCTTGTGGACAGCTCCCAAAGACTTAGCTTATGCAGGGCTTTCCAAAGCCCCGGAGCATCTCATAAACTGTGGGAATATTCACCTGGCAGATGTCCAGGGCCCATGCTGTGCTTCCGTGCATCTCTTGCTAGGTCATACAGCATCCTTCACGAGCTCCAAAATCTCTTCTTTTCCAGTGGTAGACTGAGTCCAAGGGGCTCCAGGGCACCTGTGCTGCCTTAAACCCTTCCTGGCTATGCAGAACCTTTGCAGCTTTAACTCTGCGCTCCTGAAAGAAAGAGCAGCATAAAATGAATTTGAGGCTAAGCTGATTAGAGCTTTCCGTTTCAGAATTGCTGTATAAAAGAACTTCAAATGCATTCGATTAAGTGAAGGAGAAAAATGTTCGTTAGCAAGGAAACTGCGAAAATGCAAGGAGAGGGCTTAAAAAATAACAATTTTAAAGTTAAGGAGGAAGAATTAGTATTTAGCCATTTAATGTTGTTTTTTTATTGCCTTCTACTGCGTCTTGCCTGTAGCTGGGTCATCAGAACGCCTCTCAAAAGAATTAGGAAATCAGGTGGCTTTGCAGCAGTGACTATGAAGATGGTATTTGAGCATGTAGATTTTTTGGCAGAAATGCAAATCGGTGACAGCCACGAGCCTGGAGAGAGGGCTCGGAGGTGGCAGAAGCGATTGCAGGGCCACGCTCAGCCCTCCTTGCATCCTGCAAAACGGGAGATATCCCGTGAAGCTCCTGCCAGCAGCAGACCCTGCTTGAACACTTCATCCTCACTTAATCTTTTGCCGGAGCCATTCATTGTGGATATGCTGGAAAGCCACTAAGACCGCAGCTGGGAACAGCAGTGGAATGGAAATGAGACCCGTGCGGGTTCCCGTTTTGAAACTAGGCACTGCTGTTTCCATCCCTTCTGCGCTTGTGCTTTCCAGTTAATGTGTTTTAATGTGAGATGCCTGTGGCTGTGCACAGACCTGGGCACCCAGGAAGGCTTTGCTGGGGCCCAAGCAAGCGGGCAAAAAAACCTCCAGATACTTTCTTCTTAATTAAGAAAAACTTTATTTTGGAGGCATCTTGATCCTTGTTTTGTCTACATGCAAGAGTGCTCTGTGGCTATATTGAAATCTGCCTCTGTAAGTGGTTCCTTTCCCAGATGTTGAGATATGGCTACCTGTTTGTTCCCCCATAAAGACCCGATAAGATAAGTCAAAATGAGGTATGTGGATTCCCAAGATTTCCTGGAGGCTCTGAGAAAGCCATGGGTTTGAGGCAAGTGGACTAAAAAGTTTTCCTAGGTAGAGCTGGGATCCTTATGAACCCGCTATCAGGATTAAGGCAACCAGGTGAGTTAAGATAAAACCTAAAAAGGTACTACCCAAACCGTCTCATTTCTGCCAAAGTGCCCTGTTCCTGCGGAACGTCTTAATTTTGTCAAATGCCCTTTTCTGATCAAAAAACACTGCTGGCAAAGCTTCCAGCCTGCTATGTGCTTCAGTTGTCCTGTTCTCACCTTTCTTCCTCAATTCTGTTCTTCACCAAAAGAGACCACGTCCTGCAATGGGTCTGTTGCAGAACTGCTCTGCTTTACATCTGAAGGAGCCATTTGTATGCTGTTTCTTGTAATTAAAATTCTTACCCGCCCAAAAATATGTTTTCTATTAAAAATTCCTGCCTTGCACTAATAAATCTAAATCTTGTAGCTATTGTCTCTGGAAATACATATTTTACTCTATGCCACATATAAACATTTATTTCCTGTTGGAGAAAATGTGGCTTTTACCATCTGTAATGTTCATATTTGTTTCTTGGGGGGAAAACTTGGGGTGACAGAAACATGATACAGGCAGTCTTAAACACATTACAAAAACAAGGCTCTGCAACTGAGACAAAAAATAGATGTTTGCTACAGAGCCTAGTAAGCTTTTTTCATGTATGCCATTTTTTATTGCCAGACTTGCTCTGTATGAGGTATTACATTTATGGTGGAGAATACAGCTGTTCTGATTCATTTAGTTTTTGGTTTCTAAATGTGAGTGTTTTGCTATTTTAGCTGCTGTTACTGAACAGCCTTTAAAGTGGCAGCTCCAGTTGTAAGTTAGGATGCTACAAAGTCCCTTGAACTGGAGTGTTGTTTTTTCACGATAAACTTTCAAACTTGATGCAACAGTTTCCTAATGGTCAGAAAATATTCTCTATCCCTGGTAACTATTCCAATGGTTGACTAAAAATATGGTGCAAATATTTGCTGTTAGAATAGTTAATTGGACTTTGTGCTCTTTCTTAGATCTTGTTTTTCCTCTATGTACTATTGGAAATTGGAAGAAGTTGCATTCACTTTCTGCCCAAATGGGGTGGGTTTGTGAACCAGGGTGACCTTCTGGCTGCATTTTTGTGGCTTCTTGCACCTCTGATAAAGTGTGCTTCAACAGCTCCCAACTGGTATGTGCATTTTTCTTACTATTTTTTTTCCCAACAGCTTTGGTTTGTAATTATTTTCATCTTTGGGAACTTGACTTGCTAAATCACCAAGTGTGTTGCTGTGTGTTTTATGTATGCAGTATGTGTTAGTGGTTTGAGGTCTCTTCTATATGGCCATAAAACATATACTTGGAGAGAGAAGAAGAAAAAGTTTCCTTTTAGGTGAGGATCAGTTGTACGCTCTGAAAAACATGTAGTAGGATCAGGACCTAAAGCTTGAGGCAGCAGCAGGTCCTGGTTCTGTCTCTGCTTTGTGGCTCAGTTCGGAAGATCTTTTTGAGCAGGTCAGTGGTCCTTGGGATAAAGGGATATGTTGGGAAAGCTGGGGATCCTTGGGATAAAGGAATCTGTTGGGAAAAGAGACCAACAGGTTTCTGTCCTTCTGCTCAGGCCCTGGTTCATTTGCATCATCCAGCCACGCTGACCTTGGGCTGTCCATTGGTGGGTACTGTGAGACAGGGTTTTCCATGGTGGTGATGGCTTTATGGCAGGACTTCAAGATCTTAAAGGTATTTTCCATCCATAATGATTCTGTATGTTTTTTCTTTGGTTTATTTGGGGAAAGCAAAATTTTCTTGTTGAAAAAGAGGAAAAAAAAATGGAACCAAGTCAGAATTCTAGCATTAGGTCAATATGTGCATTTAGTGTGTGTGTGTGGCCTGAGCATGACTGCTTGATCACGCTGGATTTTGTGGAGGCTGTTGGCATTGACACCCGCTGGGGAGGGCGGAGGGGACGCCTGCAACGCTGTGGTTGGTGTTCAGAGGTGACCTGCTTGTGCAGTGGGAGGTTGTCCCTCCAGCAGTGAAGGAAACATGGGGATGGAAAGTGTGACTGCTGAAGGAGTTGGAGGTTGCGGCCAAAAACAAGCCCCCAAACCCATTATCAATGCTTAAATTAGGAAGAAGGGCAAGCAACAAACCAAAGAATATGAATAGCTGCTCAAAATCTGTAAATACTGGTGTGTTTCCCTCCCCACCCCCCCACCTCCTTCACTTTTTGGAAGAATCTAACGCTGTATTTAGGAGAATGTCTTGCAGATCTTGCAAATATTTTCCTAGTGCTGCTCTAGAAAATGAGTTTGCCGGCATACTGTTGTGTGGGGCTTGTTCTGCTGAGCATTGTAAGGCCGTCTGTTTCTCAAGCTGATTTGGCTTTTACAGCTCAAACATTATATCCTCCTTTTAGAACATATGGTAACTTCTTTTGGGAGACATGGAGAGACATGCATCTAGTTTCCAGAAACGGGTCGTTGCCTTTGACTGAAAGACTATGAGTGCTTTTCATCCTGATTTTTTTTTTTTCTCTTTTTGCTGCTGTAGATTTTCTTCCTTGCCCTCTGCTCTGCATCCATTGCCTAGGCCCTCCTGGATAGTTGCTTCCTGGAGGAGGACCCTGTTGCTGTCTCCTTTGCATTGGTGCTAGGGAAAAGCAGCAGTGTTGCCTTATCCAGGCTGTATTGCAGTTTTGTAGAGCAGGTACCTGTGACAAGTGCTATTGGAGACTCCCATGTAGGTGGCATCCCTGGGATGCAGCTTCCCTGGCAGCACAAACTGCCTTCATTGATGGTGAAGCTTCCCGAGCCGCATCCTGCCCGGCAGCACTTTGGAAGAGGCTCCATCCTGGGCTCCGGCTCTGTTACAATGCTTTCATTCTGCATTCATTTTGCATGTGTAGGAGGGCTCTTTTTTTTCTGGTATTTTTTTCTCTCCAGCCTCCACGGCAATGTCAACGATTCTTGCTGCTCCTGATGGCTTCCCGCTCCTCTCCACGCTTCCCAGGGGCACAGCAGCGCCTTTGTGCGCCGCACAAAGCGCATTCCTCGGAGCAGTGACTCTGCTCCTCAGAGTTCACCTCAGGATGTGACTTTCAGCCAACTTTTGGAGTGCTGGGGCCTTCCTCTGGGCCTTGGTTTAAGGTCACTGCCACCAGCAAGCGTTTGTGAACGTGATGTTCATGTTGCAGCTGGTTGACTTAAGCCTCTGGTCCAACAGTGATCTGGCCCCAGAGCTGCCTGTGCTATTCAGAATGATGCTAATCCAAATTTCATTGTAAACAGGTTCTTACCTTTTTTTTTCCCCCCACTTTGATCTCCTCCTTGAGCTATACTGGGTTAGGTTTAGTGCATAGATGGCTTACACTCAGTATTGTGGTTTATCGTAGAGATTTTTCATTTTAGTAAGAAAACTCAAGTAAGCACCGTGATGCTGCGTATGGACAAACAAGGTGTCAAATGATTTGAGCAAGGCAGGAAACACCTGCATATCCCTCCTTGCTGCATTGCCTCAAAGTAGGACCCTTGTGCATGGGAATTGCTAACAGCTGCAGCAAGAGTTACCTCCAAATGCACCTTTTTGAGGTAGAAAGATGCGTTTTCTTCTGTCCTTCACATAGTTCTTGGGTGACAACTCTGGGCTGAGCCGAGCTTCCCTTGGAAGCAGCAGGAAAATGGAGCACAGGCTGGTGAGGGGGTTTTATATCACAGCAGCCTTTAAGCAAGAGGGTGAGTGAGAGTCTCACCCTGGTTGAAACCCCAGGGCAGTGGAGACGTGGCAGGTCTGCAGGGAGGGATGTTGGGTTGGGGGCAACACAAGTTTTTGTCACGGATACCCACAGTGCTCAAGCCCAGTGCACAAATGATAATATTATTTATTTTTTACCTCTGAGCTGAGTTATTTTTTGACCTGTCTCAGCCAAAAGACTGTTTGTTTTAGTTAACCCTAGAAATATAAGTCCTATTAACATGTGGAGGATAAGGTGGAGTGCCCTGGAAATACACGAGATTAGGTTAGGCGCTCACAGAAGCGTTTGGACAGGAACTTGCAACCTGCTAAGTGCATTTCTGCTGCACCAAATGCTGAATTGCCCCTTCCGCCCATCCACGTGGGTGGATTGGAAGCGGTACCGGGAGGAGCCAGGCCAGGAAAGCGCCCGCCTGCGCTGCTCCGAGCGCTGCCCGCGAGCCTGGAGCAAACGCGTCGTCTTCGGGTTCACAACTTACACCTAAAATAATATTTTAAGACTTTCTGTTAGCAATAAAGTAACAAGTGTTATTCATTCTCCAGACAGGAATTACTAGCCGTGCTGAAGCGATCTCTGCTGATTCAGCAGCCGGGCGGCTGCTGCTGGAGCCTTACGCGTGCTCCATCAAAGCTGGCTTTTATTGCTGTGTAGGAAGTTCATCCTGTAACTTTATGCAGTTTTTTATAGTACAACTCTCCAGCTTATCATAATTTGCTTCCACTGGAAGGCTTTTGCAATGGATGTGGCTTTGTTGTTTAGGCATAAAAATTGGAAAGTATTTTATGTTCTGTTCCAGGAAGGTAGGTGAGGGACGGGCAGTCGTTTTGCTTTGGTCCTGGTACTTATATGTTAAAGTAATGGCAACGTGCAGACTCTGATCCTGCTTTTCATCCATCTAGAGAGCTGCTGTTGCAGAAGGGCACAGCATAAGAGGAAGTTTGGGGCTGTACATGGCATTTCCAATGAATGTCCTATCTCAGCTCTCTGTGCAGGAGTCTCTCAACAGGGATTATCCACATCACTGCAAAAGTGACCACCGCAATTGTAAATGAGGCTGTTGGACCTTTTATATGGGAGATCTTTATGCCTGGACTGTGGGAGACTCATTTATACTCAGATGCATTAATGTGTTTGCTTGCTCCTTAATAAGGGGAAGGATAAAACTAGAAGCAAAACAGGTATCTATGAGCCATGTTAATTGTGAAGGCAAACTCTGGTGGCAATGTTTGGGTTGTGTGGTTTTGTTTTTCTTTTTTCTTTTTTTTCTTTTTTTTTTTTTAAGCACACTGAGCCATAAAAGCTTTCTAAGTTTCTTTGTGTTAGGAAAATGTAGTAGCAATTAATTTACCAACATGTTGTGGGTTTACAAGGTACCTTCATTTCATGGGTGACTGGAAAGTGGAACATGCTTAGATTATATTGAGTTTACAAATCAGTGTGAATGCTTAAGGCTTCTAAATAGAATTTCTTTGCTCTATGATCTTATTTGAGCTCTTGCCAGCCAGCAATGAGTATTCTGTGTCTTACACAGACATCCTTCCTTGTGCCTTTGACCTCAAAGGAATAACAAAGACCCAGAATGACAAAAGTACGTACCGGATTTATTTATTTATTAGTTCTTGTGCTTAAAACAAGGAAACCAGCAGAGAACCATGATGATGTGTTTGGTGTCTCCTCCCCAGCAGCCCCATGACAAATGGCTGTTGGAGCAGTGTTAAACTTTGACCTCAGAGCCACAGGAGTAATGAAACTGTGATCTGGCAGATGTGACATACTTGCTTTACATAAATCACTCCCTTGTCACTGCTGGCATATGGCCAATGAATCTTCTAATTATTGAATGGCTTTTATAGTCCCATTACTCATAATCACTTTTGGACAGCAGCTGCAAGACAAGGATGGGACGGGCTGAAATGATATAGCACAAAACATCATCATTTGTCTAACAGCCACTGGGATTAGGAGTATTTGATGATGCGGCTAGCAGGGTTGCACGGTCCTGCTAAATGATAAAAATCCCCTCGGCCTTTGTTTTGTCCCCTGTGAGGAGCTGCTGCCCACTGGGCCTTGATGTGAAAATTATGATGTTAATGGATCCAGAAGCAGAATGCAAATCTCTGCAGGTATTCAGAAAACACGGGAGCAGGTATTGGGGCTGCCTTCAAACCCACATCGACCTAGGGAAAAATCCCTCACAAGGCTTGGTTGCTTCTTTGGGGAAGAATTTCACAGCAAGCTTGGAAGTGTCTTTGGTTGCTTTATTAATATTTTAACACTTCTCAAGGAAACCTAGACAGGCCTTTTGAGAAATGGGTTTAAAACCAGCTTATGCTAATACACTTCTTTAGTAAAGGGGAGCTATTTGGGCTCTATTTATAGAAGTGCTTGTGTCGAGTCCTGCCTGCCGGTTGGAGCCTTGCATGGTGAGAGGGCCAGGACCAAGGCATCCTCATCCAAAAGGCAAATCAAGGAAGGGCAAGCAGCAAACCGTGCTTGGGAAGATGTGAGCTGCAGGGTCTCCACTAGTGCCTCTGGGTTAGTTTTTGTTTTTTGTTTTGTTTTTCCTCCCTGATCTGCTCTTCTGCGTTTTGCAGCACAGAAATCAAACCCTGCCAACCAGGGTAACTTGTTAATGTTTTGCTAAACAGCTAAACATCTCTGGCTGGAGATCTTCAGATGCAAGACAGCATGTCATAATCAGGGGTTTATACTGCAAATCCTGCATGCAATCTTTGTGTCTTAAAAAAAAAAAAAAAAAAAAAAAATTCCCTTGCAAGGCAGACATCAGTCTTAATCCGAGTGACTCTATTGCACTCTTATCCCTTTAGTGAGACCTTTAACCCCACGCTACCTCTGTGCTGGTTGATTTGCAGGGGTCTTTGCTGGCCCCAGAGAACCCTGCAGCTAAAAGCCCCCAAGGGAAAGGGGGCTCTTGTTCTTTGGTTGGAAAGTGGATTTTTCCAGGGGAGATGCCGTCAGCCAGTGCAAATAATGCAGTTGGTGCCCTTCCTGGAGAAGGCAAAGCAAAAATGATGTGCTCGTGCAGACCTGCGTGGCGGATTGGGTTGTAGGTCAGACCGCTGTGCCTTGGCTCTGCCAGTTTATAACAGTTATCTATGACTGTTTCATAGAGCAAATGGGTTAAAAACAGCAGCAGTGATTAATGTAAATATGTAAGCTTATAAAGTCTGAATCCTGTCTCCAAATGCATAAAACATGAGTTTGGGATATATACCTTGAGCAGATGCATACCATGTGCATCTGGCATGGACTAGATGGCAGGAAGGTGTTTTCAGCCCTGACGTGTTCATGAGTGGCTTGTTCTTACTAAGATGCTGCTTTTGCATGGTCATGTATGCAAGTTCTTCAGGGGAAGCCCCTATGTCAATGTGACAAGAAGCTCTCAGCCCCTCAATGTGGTCAGGCTGGGAGGATATTTGGGGCAATGAAACCAGAGCTGGATGGTCACGTGTGAAGCCTTTCCCATGCCAGTATCTGAAAATGTAATAGGGAAAGTCAAAGCATGATTTCTTGAGAGGTTTAATTATTAGGTAACTGTTAGAGGATGAATGTGCAACAGAGGAGTAAAGGTTTGAAAGAAATGCATTTGGAAATGGTCGTTATTTTCATTAATCACAGCAACGTCCAGGCTTCGTGCCTATCTCTGCAGAGCTCAACAGGGCTCTTTATTGTTTCTCAGAGTGCTGTATATCAGTAATGCTGCTTTTCCCACGCGGAAATTTTTTGTTTCCCCCTTGGGGTATGTTTTCGCCGCTAAAATATTTGCCTTTGCAACGTAATGGTTTTGGAGGGAGTTCACGGCCTCTAAAATGCAGCCTAATAATTGAGAAAATGGACCATAAAAGTAAGTTTTCCTTTGAGCTCACGGAGGGAGGGCAATATTTTGGATGACCAGAAGGAAATGACTCAGGTTTGGGGTAACATGATGGGAAGAGAAGCAGCAGAAAGTCAGCTCCTTGACTCTGGCTATTGTGCCTTGAGAAAAGGAGAGGCAGTAGTTTCATTCTGGGAGGAAAAGGGGAAAAATCTTGCAGCAGTAGAAGAATAATTTCACAAGATTTCAAATACGAACTAAGATGCCATCTTCCTGAAATCAGTGTTCTAAGGTGCAATGTACGTCTAGCTGATAGTCTCATCTCTAAGGAAACCACAGGCAGGTGAATTCCTCAGTATGGCTTATGTGTGGAATTAGACTTGACAAGGGGAGGATTTGGGCTTAAGTGTTCCTGAGTGCCAGCCCTTGAATGTGGGCCTGGGTAGGTGACTGCTCACTAATCCCAGGACCAAATTCATGCCTGCTCCTGGCTGAGCTTGATTTTGCTGCCAGCATTGGGCTCAGCAGCTGCCTGCGGAGGTAGAAAGTGACAATGTAAGAAGCTTTTCTTTTTACTTATTTTTTTTTTAAATCTTTTTTTCTGGAATTTTTGGGACTTTAACAAAAATGTGGCCTTGTGACTGCTATTTTTTTTCCCAAGTGGTCTCCACAGTATTTGTATTTATTGTCTTTGCAAGAAGGGGGCATTTTGTCTTACTTTGTCTAGTGCGTTTTTAGTAGTGCATTGCCTGGAGACCCCTAGAAAGCAGGGGGATGATCTGCTGCTCCTGGGAGCAGGGACGTTGCTGGTAAAAAGTAATGATGAGATGATTTGTTCTGCCTTGATTTTGGTGGAGATGTTTCCACCATTTCTCTAATGAGTAGCATCTTGGTTGTTGGCATAAGGAATAAATCCGTAGAGAAATGCTTCTTATTTTTCTTTTTGACTGATGATGTATCTTTACGAGGAGCTCACTATTGGAGACTCGGCAACATTTTATGGCTTCCTTTCCCAGCGTATTGATCACTTGTACCCCTCTCAAAAGCAGCAGTGCTTTGCTCAGCTCTGAACGAGACAGTGGCCTTAAAATTGAATGCCTGCAAATTTACGTTTGCCCCATTAAAAAGTTCTTGTCAATCTGTGAATAAATACATACCAAAAAGTCTGTATGTATTGATCTTTTCTGTTGGACGTTGGGAAAAAAATCATATAGCGCATGTTCTGTTTAAAAACAAAACCCACAAAAAAACTTTTTATTGTTTTTAGTAGCTGAGCCTGCTCCATAAAGCCTCCTTTCCTCAATGCTAAATGCAGTCTTGTTTAAATAAATAAAAATGCTGTTTGGAGAATGTGCAGTCAATACAAATTATAGGCTGCTTATTAGAATTTGACTTGATTTGAAAAACTAACCTGCCCCCCAGAACCTGAGCGGAGATGCTGTGGGGCTGCAGCGGGCAGGGCGGCTGCTGCCGCCAGGTGTGTTTTGAACTCTGAGCCATTTTTCCTGCTTTCCGAGGTGTGTTTCGGACTCCGAGCCCTTTTTCCTGCTTTCCGCCGCCTCCCAGGCCTGCTGTCAGGCCATGCTCCGTTGCAGTGGTATTACTCTTGATTTGTTTTGCAGCGGTTCCGAGGGGCTCCAGCCGGGAATCTGCAAGCATGATACTGGGTTAGTTGGTGACACGGACCGAGGGGGCCTCTGTGCTGCATATTTACAAGCAAAAAGAATAATAAGAGGACACGGGAGCAGCTGTGCAGGTTCAAAGCAAGGTCTGTGTGGCCCAGCCTTTCAGCTCCCGCTCTGATCCTAAATCGATGCCTAGGGAAGAAGCAGCACAGGGTGAGATACTTGATATTCCCCTGCTGCAGCTCTCCTGCTACAAGCAATTCATTTTCAGCTCCAAGGACTTCAGAAGCCCTCTTTACTAAGCCCTTATGGGGCTCTGTTCCCCAAGTGCTTTTTCAGTGTCCCCTTCAAGGTCCCGCAGATGCTTCTTGCATCTAAGGTGCTCTCTAGCAAGGAGATCTGCATCAGCCTTTGCAAAGAGCTGCCCCTTAAGCTTGGTTTTGAACCTGAAAGAGGCCCTGCTAGTAACTGTGACTCTTGCTTTTTGCACTGGAAGAGCTGGGGAGCCACCAGTCCCTAGTTGCCCTCCTGGGATGCTGGGGACCAGTGTCCCTGAGGGGCTACAGAATCCCTGTCTACTGTCTTGTCCCTTGTGTGCCAGCTGCTCCATGCTTTGATCATCCTTGTTGCATTCTCTGAACCTCTTCCAATATTTATTTAATTGATTTATTTGAAGAACAGAAGGTTTTTCTATCTCCGTTCTCTGTTGGGCTGTTTTTGTTTCTCAATCAAATCACTGTCAACGTTAATTCAGGTTTCAGAATACTTAATCTCTGGGAACAAACTCCGTTAAGTTGCTCTAATTTGTGTGTTCTGCCACGGAAAAGGATGTGGCCTTTCAGCAACTAGCAACATTCGTTAATGATGAAGTTTCTTTATCTCGATTCATGGAGCTTTCTGGAGATGCTCAAAACTGAACAGGGAAACAAATCAATTTAAGTATTGTCTATTAGTTGGTTATTTCTTTAAGGCCTTTGAGTACTCTTGACCCTTCAATATGTTCTTCCTTGACAGCAGCCTTGTTCTTCCTTGTGGCAGCAGCCTTAGCCATCCGGCTGCCCAGCTCACAAAATCACTGGTCCTCACTTACTGATTTTCCTCTTTTTCACCTCATCTTTCTTCCTCTGTTTGTTCAGTCAAATAAGTGATAAAAGGCAACAATGATCTTTTTAACACCGCAGGAAGAAAGATGGGTTATGAGACAAGCGAGGCCTCTTGTTTACAGCGAGTTATTTTTGGTAATTAGCCATTTGTAGAGGAAGATGAGCCTCTGATCGTAAAGCCAGCATGCCATAATTTAGGGGGACGCCGAATGGAAATCTAATGTTCGTCTGAATTGGAAATGGTAATTGCATGCGTTTAGAAATAAATAAAGGGCTGTGTTTTCCTTGCAGGAAGCCGGCTGAACAAAGACCTGAGGCACTATCTCAACCAGCGCTTCCAGAAAGGCTCGCCGGACCACGATCTGCAGCAGACCATTCGAGATAACCTCTATCGCCATGCGGTGCCTTGTGAGTAAGCTGAAAGGCTGGGTTTCCCCTGGCACACGTGTCTTTTTGGACTCCTGGGGCACAGTGAGCTCATGTGGCAGCAAAGGAGATGCTGGCATGGGAAGCGATCCAGACTAGGTTAGGCCATGGGAAAAAAAACTTTCTCTGCTGTTGTTTTAGTTTGTATTTTTTATTTTTTTGTTGGATAAGACCTTGTTTTTGTTAATATTTCTCCCATGGGACTTTATTTCTGCTGCTTTTATTTCACTTGTGAAAGTGAGCAGTGTTTTGTGGCTGGGCACTATAGAAGCAGGATGGTGGTGCGTGCAGAAGGTCATCTGCGATGTGAGCAGGGGATCAGCTGCAAGAGGTAGTGAAGCTTTTAGGAAGAAGAACGCTCCTTTTCCCTCAAAGACCAGCTAGGAGGAAAACAGAGATGCTTATAGGGTGGTATTCCTCAGAAGTTCAGAATCTTTACCCAAAATCAAACTGTCCTTGCATCTTTTTGAAGACAGGAAGAGAGTGGAAAATGAGCCTTTGTCATTGCACCTCTGCTTTGCATTCTCCCCTTGCCAAGACAGGCTATTTTATACAAAAGGTTTTCATCTTTTTAGACCTTAATGAGCTTTGGGGATAATGTCATGTTTTGAAATCAGGTTGGGAAGAGAACTAGCAAGCATCACGGTTGCAGCAAATTGGACTGAGCAGCAAAACATTTTAGGCTTTCTATCTCTGTGAATCAGGAGTTGTTTATGCTGCTGCAGTTGTATAAATATTGAATAATGATGTTGCCACTTAAAGCCAGCATTTGCCAGCAACCACCTAATAATAGCTAAAATAATAGATATTTTCCATCTAAGTTTTGCATATGGAAAGACGGTGCAGGGCTGCAGGAGGGCCACATCGATATATGACAATTCTTTAAATGCCAAATGTTAAATATCACTGTCAAGTTTATTCTCATTTGTCTGCAGACTGATATACCTTGCAAATGTTGTGCATGGGCATTAAAAACATACATTATTATTTCTGTTGAGCACTTCCATTTCCATTTTGTGTGCTTGCAATATGATTAGGCTTCAGTCATCTAAGTTGCCTGGTTGTAGGATTTTAGGGATAAACTGAACAAAGTGTTTCAAGGAGTGCAAATGTAGTGTTAAGCTTGGTAGATGCGATGTGTTGCTGCTAGCATCCTTTTGCCCGTGGGTCTTGCTGCCGTTTCTGAAACAGCAAGAAAGGCAAGCGTGTGGAAACATTGTGTGTGTTTCCAAAGTTGCATTTAGGAATGTTTTCCAGTGATATTTTTCTCTGATTTATTGAACTTGCTCGTGAGCTAAACTTCTTGGACTCAGTGAAGGTTCTTGATTTAAAAACAAGACCAGTGAAAGTGATTCTTACCTTTTAAATACTGCTGAGTTGTAAAGCAGGTAACATTTTAATTTTCTCTCCAGGTACGGTGGGCCTCCTCCTAGCAATAACTTTGATGCTCATATTCACGTGTGAATTTGCAAGAGGCTACTGTATGTGTGGTAGGTCAGGATGCTTTGCAGGTCTGGAGATTAATCTAGCAGCATGCTCATATTTTTATTCCTTGAGACACGTGACCAGAAAATCCAGAGGCCTGGACCAATCTCTAGTGCTAATGGATTATGCAGTCTTGTATTTTGCAACTGGAATTCCCTGCTGATTATGTGGTGGAGGTGAACGAGAACCCAAGGTCACTTGGGCCGAGTGTGTTTGAACTGCCAGCTGCTTTCGGATGTACTGACATGAGGGCTAAATGAAGCAGTAATTAGTAAGTGCAAAATGGAGAAGGACACTGTTAACCAGTTTCCCCCAAAATTTTTAGCAGCAATTTGATGTGGTTTAGCTCTATCTAGTTTACTAGAGGCCTGAAGAAAACATGAAGGGCTTGTGTTTTCCACTCTGCCACGTGCACGTTGGTGCCTGGCCAGCCCACCAAGAACATGGAGATGAGGCCATAGCTTTTATAGAAGATAAAGATCAGACAACGGGGTTAGAAGGATGCACAGTTTAACCCGTCCTGTTGTTTCATATGATGACAATGACACACTGCTTAATTATCAATTAGATACTCATTTCAGGAGTTTGTTAGGAACACATTTTTTCTGAGAGAGCAGAGGACTTTGCTTCTCATTCCTAAATGCAGGAGCAGCCTTTAAAGAAGTGAGACCCTGAAATATGCCTAGAAAGAAAGGGTTATCCAAAGCAGCAAATGAATTGCACAGTCATTCTTTGAAGCTGAAGTCTTAAAGAGAAATCTCTAGCTGCAAAGCTAAACCTGGAGCTCAAATGGGAAGGACCATGTAGCCCTGACCCTGCTCCAGGTGGACCAGCGCTGGTCAGCCTTGGTTGTTCTCTTTCTGCGTTTTCATTTTCTCTTCCTCCATGGAGCTTCCTCCAGCTCTTCCTATGTATCCTCAGCTCCCTGTTCCCCAGTTGAGCTGGCATTTGTTGCAACACGGTAGTAAACAACAGCTGTGACGAGCATCCTGGTGGCCTCCCCGTTTGGTTGTTGCCCTCTTTCGAGTGCTCTGCTGCTGCTATCACATCAAACCCACAAGGTTTATTTACAGACGCAAAGCATTCTCCCCTGGAGTTTACAGCTTTATCATTGTGATTTAGGACCTGGCTAGTAAGAAAGAGAGGCCCAGGACACCTTATTTATGTAGGAGGGCAGTGAATAAACACTCCTGAAGACGTGCATTTACAGTGTACAAGCCTTTGAAAGAGTTAGTGCATTGGAGGCATTGAACTAGGGTTTATTTCAGCTGATTTTTTTTTTGTTTGTTTTGTTTCCATTCCTGTGCCACATATTATATGTGTCCCTGCTGGAGCAAGGGGGTTGAGCTACATGATCTCTAGAGGTCCTTTCCAATCTCACTCTGTGATTCTGTTTCTTCCTGCTGGGCACATTTCATTATTTCCTACTGCTCACATTTCATTATTGACTTCATATTTGTGTATATATGTCTGTGTATATAGTTTTTTTTTCTGCTAAGAGCAGTTGTTGCCTTAAATTTCAGCAAGATGATTCTTGTTCAGATAAATCGCTATTCTCATTCCTGGCATGTAGGATCCAACATCAAAAAAAAAAAAAAAAAATCCTCAAATAGATCATTGAGATTAGCAAGATGCTGCAAGATGTAGTCTCTAGCTATTCCTTTTGCCTCGTTCCATTTTGAAGCACCACATTTTTCCTCTTCTGACATGCCTCATGAAGACCACCAGAAACGATGCTCCATTTGCAGACTGGTAGATGGCTTCAAATTGGCAAGAATTTCACAGTTACTGATTAGATGTGACCATAGCCCAAATGATGTGGGGACATTGACCGTGATTTATTTCTGGTGTGAGTTTCATCTAGGCTGGTGACGTTGAGCTGGGATGAGGACCAAGAGCAGAAGTGCAGGTTTACCAGCTGTGTGGGGCACGTGTCACCTTGTGGCACATCTGAGCTCACCTGGCCTAACAGAAGTGGATGTGACTTCTACTACACCTGATTTTGGGGATGGCTGAGGGCCTGTGGGATAGGGTGAGCATGCCAAAGTCTTGGCATTGGGTTTCACGAGTGTCTCTAGCAGAGCTTCCCAAAATAGTGTTGGTCTATGTGTCTGTGAGCGTTTACCTGGTGGGAATTGCAATTAGCTGGGAGGAGGCACGGGACTAAGTCCACGCTGCTGCATTCTAAGTAGGTGTCTCCAAGCAGCTTTATCTGGAGAGATCTCTGCAGTGGGGTTAAGAGAGAAGAAGCAATAGCAACTCGCCTTGGTGCCATGGTGCAACGGCGTGCCAAATACGCTGCTCGTGGCACACTGAGCAGACAAGATTATCTCCCATGTTTTGAGGTGGTAGAGCATGTCTGTTTTGAAACGAAGCAGCGATCCTGTCTATTTGTCCTGGTTGCTTATTCTCAACCACCTGACAGCAGTTTTCAGAATGTACCGAGAAGAATTAGAGCAATAGGATGGTTTCTATAAGACATTCACTTGGCTATCCACTTGCATGAGCCCCGTGGGACGTGTGTGACAGCTCTGTAGGTGAACCTGGTATCCATCCACACCTTTACTTGCCGAAACCACATGCGTGGTGCAGGCACGACTGCAGGTGATACCAGCAGTCACCTCCCAAGCCATGTAAATTCTGCATTTGTCTTATTTTAGTACTATAGGATTCCTTCTTGCTTTGCCTGGCTGTCGCCTTCAAAAGTGAGGCAGGAAAATGAAAGGTCTTTTTAACTGCAGATGAAATGGGGACAATATAATGGCCAGCGAGGAGTTCAGTCTCAGATGTCATTCTCTACTTTCCATGGCAATTTTCCTTTTCTTCCCCCAAAGGAGCTTTTGAAACCCCACGAGGTCGTTCTTCTACAGCAGATCTGCTTTTTCCAAGCCAGAAGGACCCCTGGGATTAATTGGCTGGAGAGCTCCATGTTAGAGAGCCAGCACTCGCGTTGCTGCTGTCTCTTCTCTCGCCTCACCCAGGTTTGATCTTTGCCTGAGCCCTCAATTACAGGAGCCCAGCTCTGATGGCCATTGTTAGGAGGGGAGCACCGAGCAAAATAGGGGAGAATGGATAAAAATCGATAGTGTTAGTGTGGATGATCTGCAAGGAGACTCAGCAAAAGGCATGGGGCAGCTGGATGGTGTGAGTGCACCCACATCGGAGCAGGGAATTTGGGACTGGGCTTCCCTCCCTGGGGAGAGCTGCTCCTGTGCTGGAGGAGCTGCTCCTGAACCTGCAGATTGGGTGATTTTGTAGGGTAGTTGGCAAAATGCTTTAGGACTGGCTTCCCAAAGAGCATTTCTGACCTTAAAAATGAATTGATAGGAGAGCATGCAAACTGTCTTGTGTGTGATACGGATCTTCAGAATATTAAATATAATAGTCTGACTATATTGAGTATAACGGCTTCTCTGTGCTGGGAAAATGCTCCACTTCCTCGGACTGAGAGATGTTTCTATTACAAGTTTGTGTTTTACGTGTGTGTGGGGGGGAATATGAGACAATTTCAGAGATATTTTTAGGTACTAGTTTTTATTAAGCGTAAAGAAAAGCACCAACAGTGCACGTTATTTTTCTTCCCGGGCAATAAATCATCAATTTATGTAAACAAATGTTCTTCGAATTCTCAGCAGCTTTCCAGAACTGCGGTCGTATTTATTATCCGCGTGCCTTTTGTTGCACTCCCCTTCCGCATGGTGTAATTCTGCTTTTGTAATGAGAAAAAGTTGCAGTGTCCATGAAATATTCATTTGAAGACACACACTGATAAGATGAACGGGGGGGCTGATCTTTTCACTACTGCAGGAAAAGTAATTAATTGTTTTACATGATCTGTGCTAGGGAAGAAAAGTTTTCAGTAATTTTTAAGGAGTGCCCTTATCACTAGGGTGCCAACCTACAGGTACCCGCAGCACGTAAAGATGATTTTTCTCAAGAACATTTTCTTGTGAGCTGTCCAACTCTGAAGAATATTGGCCATTATTTTCCATGCCAGCTAACACAGGAAAATTTATTTTTCTTCCCATATTTTCAGCAGGGACTCTGTGCTGAGTGCAAGCGGTGGGTTTAGGAAACTCTTGCTGCTGTGTTCTAAGGAAAGAAGGATTTCAGCGGAGTCCCCTGCAGTTTGCAGACATGTAATTATTTTGTGCATTAGTGAACCAGACATGTTTTCACTTCTGAGAGCAAAACAAGACCAATATTTCTGCAGTTTAGTTCCTTTCTAGACTCAGTCGTTTCTGCTTAATCTAAAAGAACTCCAACTTTTTTTTTCTTTTTCTCCTTCCATCTGGCCTGTCTTTTCAGATCAATTGTGTACCGCTGGAACTATTGGGTATGTTTTGGGTATTTTTTTTTTTTTTAGATTTGGAAATAAAAGCACTTAGGATAGCAAATATTGCTCCATCTGCTTGGCCGTTTGTGAAGGCAGAGCGTTGTTGTGTTTCGCTGTGCCCCCGGCCGGAATTGCACGAGGCACCGGAGAGCAGCACAAAGGCGGAGAGCGCAGCCGCGGCGCCTCTCCCATGCCACTTGCCAAGGCCGATTTGGGTAAGAAGTGTGGGAAGAGATTACATGGCTAGTTTTCTTTGTTGGCTTTGTTAGTCCCCGGTGTACTTCATTTTGTGCAGGTTTTTTTTTTTTCTTTTTTTCCATTATGGTTGCTTTGGACTACAGCAGAGCAGCTGCAAGTGGGTATTTAGGTAGTGCAAACAGAGTCTGTGCATATGTATGTATGTTGTATATTATGTATCTAATACTATATATATGCGTTATCTAATTTTTTTTACATTTTCTTTTTACATCTAAAGGATTCGGAGGTTGCTCGTTGCTTGGAAAGCAGGTAGTAAACTAAAAGCTTAGAGCAGGCATTGCTGTTTTGAGGCTAGAGGGGTGTGAGTGAATTAGCCCATATTATTTACTTCAAGCTGGCTCCGTCCTGCCCTAGATGCATTCACCATCTCAATTTAAAGCATAGAAGAAGCAAACCCTGGTCTCTGCATGAGGCAGGTGGCCATGGGGGGTGTAGGTGCCCTTGAAGCCCCATTTTTCATCCTAAGTCCTGATGATATCTTTCTTAGTAGCTGAAGTGCCCCAATTTTTCATTTCATCAGCCAGGCACTTGGATTTCTTCTCAGCTACCATCATCTTTGCAAGATTTACAGCATATTGATTATTCCAGGAGCCCATGGAAAGCGAGCCCTGGGCAAAGGGAACCGTCTAAAACAAATCAAAATTAAATATGTAGCTACTCTTTAACCTCTTATGTTATTCAACATGCACATTTGGGATGTTTTGGGTATTTTGCAGTTAGAGCGTCCTGGGAAACACCAGTGCTCTGTGCTGGTGCGGCTGGGCTTGGAG
This sequence comes from Nothoprocta perdicaria, assembly GCF_003342845.1. NCBI lineage: Eukaryota > Metazoa > Chordata > Aves > Tinamiformes > Tinamidae > Nothoprocta > Nothoprocta perdicaria. Next base: position 3,348,089 of record NW_020456198.1, read on the forward strand.
CAGGGTTGGTGCTGGTGCCTGGACATCTCCTAGCCCAGCACGGCAGTGGCAGGTGCAAGTCCCACTTTTGCCTCTGATGGAAGTGCAGACTTGCCGCGTTTCATCTCCAGACAATTACCCTTTGTATTTTTTTCCTTTTTCTTAATGTTGCCATGCTTCTTCCTGCAAAGCAGGCTGTGTTTGTCCTCTAAATCCTCTCCCGCTTTATTTCAGCAGAGGAGATTAGCTCTGTGATCATTTATAAAGCTGTTTTGAATCTACTAGCCGTTACTTTTCTGGAGAGGAACCATACTTAGTATCTTTATTAGGAATAACTTTAAATTAATCTTTATCGATTTTTTTTTTCCCTTCTTCCTTCCCACTCCCATGAACAAGAGAGGGGAAAAAAGACCAAATATTTCTAGTTTTATCCCTATATAACAAGAAATAAATCTTTTCTATTAGTAATAACAGTCTAGATGTAACTAAAAAATAAGATACAACATCCTTTTGAATAATTAGAGATTTGACTTATGAGTCAAGGTTCCTGGGCTATGGCCAGAAGAGATTTGTCTAAGGGGGACACGAGCTCTGAGTTCCTTTAAAGGGCTTTGTAATGTTCTTGGCTTCTCTTAGTGATTTAGGAGGGAATACATCTGTTTCACTGAGGATTGTGAAAATTATTACTTAAATGGCAATATTTAATAAATGGTTCTTTCAAAGCGTAGCGTATTTTCCAAATAAGATGCATATCTCTGGGTGATCAGTTGGATACTGTCCTACAGTCCTACTTGCAGGGTCTTTCTGGAGCTGAAGATGGTGCAAAACATCAAAGGTCTTTGTGAGCTCTTATATTTCTTTCTCCATCATTCATTATCTGTGCTTCTGTCTTTAAGCTGCGTACTTAACACCTCATTTGCCAAGGGAAAAATAAACAGCCAACAAATGCTGATGTTTGCTTGGTAGAAAGGGCAATAGAAGAGCAAATATCTGATGTTGGATGAGCTGGTAATACTTCATTTATATCTCAGACCACCGTAGCAACTCTAATATGGGGATTCCTACCAAATTTAAGGTATTTGGTGGGGAATAGTTGTATGGTAAAAGTGTTCAGGTAGTCTTTGCTGTGCTGGGAATTTGAGTTTGCACATGTGTGAACCAGGGAGCCCGAGCTGTGGGACAGAGGAAGGCACAACACCAAGTGACTAAGTGGTAAGTCCAATATTGGAGTCTGTGCTCAGAGGTTGTGCTAATCGTCAAAATCTCAGAATGGTTATTTTGGTTCTTTTCATTGACCTTTTTTTGGTTCTGAATCCTTACTGCCATTTTCTTTTTTTTTCCACAGTGGTTTTGGAGAGTGATTTTTTTTGTTACTGCATGAGAGCTGAAAATGTGCTTAAACAGTAAGGTTATTTTGGGCTCTCCTAATTCCTGAGCTGCAAGGACTTGAGAAAAGCAGCAACCATTGCATAAATATTTTGCTCTCTTACTTGGTAACCTATTGTAATCCTCTCTTCAAAACCACCGTTTTGGGGAAAAGAAGGTCTGATGAGACATGGTAGTGCTGCCCTGTATAACTAAACACCTGGAGAACCACAAGGACAGACACAGAGACCTGCCTGCAATAAAGGGCATTGATGCTACCGTTAAAATGCTAAGTTCAATATTATAGTAGTATTAGATTTCTCCCTCATTAACTCTGATCTGATAAACAACCTGAAGCATATTTGGAAAGCAGCAGTCACCTCACAATCACTGCAGCTCCTTTTTATTGGGAGGTTCAGGTAGATTTATAGTTCTTCTGTCATCTGATCTCTACCTACGGCTTTATTTTGTTATTTAAACTTGTGCTTACAAGTAGACTTTTTCCTTAGAAGGCCTTCAGCTTGCAATTAACACCTTACAGAAACAATAAAGTTGTCCTGAGTTACAGTCCTGGCATGCAGGACAAAGTTGTGCGCATATATATGTGTATATCTAAATACATAGATGCAATATTGAGATAAGATGATATGGCCCTGCACAGGTCATTTATTCCTGTGTTAGTACAGGGTGATGGTGATAGCTGTGTCTGTGCGCTTTGTTTTGGCAAACACCATCAGCAGCACCTCCAAAAGCACAGTAGGGATTTTGGTGGCCACAGAGAGACCAAGGAGGTGGCTATGGAAGGGTTCCTGGGCTGAAAAACTCTTTTTAGCAGTTTTTGTCTACTTCTAAATGGGAATCCAGCAGCAGAAAGCCACAGCTTGGGAGAAGCCTTCGATGCCCGTGATGGGAAGGGAGGTTTCTCGGGAGGGCTCGCTCGCCTCCGTGCTTTCCCAGGCGAGCCTGGCGTAAGGACGAGCGCGCTCTGCGGAAGGAGGAGGTGGTCGCCCATCACCTCCTGGGATGGGAAAGCAGAGCGCGGTGTGAAAACCCTGACCGTGGTGTGAAGCGCACCATCTGTGTTTTATTTCCCCATCTTGCCGAGTTTGCAGCTATTTGAGTTCACAGTTTGTTCCCCATTTGCCGCTCCCACATGGTCAGTGAATCGCATCCAAGCCGTGTTGGCGGCAGCCTCATCCCCACCGACCTCCAGCTCGCGTCGCGCTGCCCCGTGGGCCTAAACCCGGCCCTAAAACCTCATTTCATGAGGGAAGCTGGGACTACGGTAAGGACAGAGACACCTTTCGGCAACCCGGAAGGGTTTATGACTGACTTTTGGCCGCCTTCTCCAACATCTCACCCAGCGTTTGCTTTACCCATTCTGTTTATTTATGTGGATGCTCATTTGGGGGATTTTGGCATCAGCGCCAAAATTACTAAGTAATTTTGTACTAGTTCCTACGAGCCGAAGCGTTTGCCAAAATAAGACCACAGATAATATAAAAGAGCTGCAGCAGTAGCAGTTTTCCTGGTGCAAGCTTGCCTTGCTCCGAGGTTAACCTCTGCAAACAGCTCAGGAACAGGTCGGACTTCTTCTATTCCCCTTTGTTTCTCCTTCTGCTGTTGCTGCTGTTACTGGCAGCAACCATTTTCTTAAGACAGAAGCAACTATAAAAAGAAAGAAAGATATAAAATTTAAACATACCATATTTTAAAAGCAAGCCATCAAAATGCTGAAGGCTCTATAAACTTAACTACCTTCTCCAGCCCTTGCTGCAGACCACACAAGTGCTGAGGAATTGATTGCTCTGGTGCTCGAAGGGGCTTTCAGGATACAGAAACAGAGGTTTGCATTGAGTTTCCCTCTTTGTGTGGGGGACTTTTTTGAGAGAGAGAGGGGGGAAAAAAAAGCCTTTAAACCTCAGATTAAAATAGTCATTTGATTGTTCCCCTCCCTCCCCCTTTCCAATTCTTATGAATGAGTTTTCATAAATGATTGGGGAGCTGCGCCTCTGAATAAATGTGGAGTAAAATGCTCTTCTTATTTTCTTAATAAAGAGGCTTTTATCTGGCCTGCCCCATTTAGGTGCTGCCTCCTTGAAGTGTCGCCTGGTGAGAATGTTCCACTGCGGCTTGCGCAGAATTTCTCATTTTGTGGGCTTGTAAAGAGAGGGCCAGGATTAGCGAGTTATCTATTTCCATTTTGCAGTCTTCCAGTTTACTGTATCCACTTCTTTAAAAAAATATCTTTATTGAATGCTTGGGGCTTCCCACAGCGTGTGAGCTTGCAGGAGGCAAGCCTGGTGCCCAAAGATAGGAAAGGCAAGTTTTGAGCCAAGAATTTTTTTGGGCATTTTTTTTGTCTTTTTTGAACAAGAGACCCATGATGGGGCAGCACCTTGGGCCGGATGGCATTTCCATGCAGATATTTTTGTCCCTGTGTCTTCTTGTTAGTTGTGGTGTAAAACATTGAGACATTGGAGAGGATGCTTTGCACTTTCCTCGGCACGAAATGAACTTCCAGCTGGGAGTGCAGTAAAAAACAGGTTTTTCCACCGAGCAAAGCTCCCCTGTCTGCTCTTGGCCAACCCCGGTGCATGTCCCTACACCCATGGGCCTGGCTTAGACAGGCTTGGGGTGGTTTGGGGGGATTACCTGCAAGCCTGGGCTCCCCTGGGCTTCTGCTATAGCATCTGCCTGATCCCGTCTGGTGAGAAAGGTGGAAGGAGTCCAAGACGGACACCTGCTGGCTCCGAAGCAGTCCAGTGCCTTTTCCCAAATATCCCTGGCCCTCATTCTTGATGTTTGCTTCTATAAAGATGCAGGCGTGTTGGTTGCGAAAGGGAGGAGTAGGAAAAATCATTAATACCATCCCTGAAATTCCCTACAGATTTAAGAAGCAAGATGAAAGTCAGAGTGTTAAGAGAAACTCCGTGCCCTTGGGATAAATACAGCAGATTAGAGGGAGACACTCAGTATTTTGCCTGGTTACTTGCAAATATGAGCCCTGGCCCTGCTAGTGAGAGCAAATTCATATTCACCCCACTCCCCTCTCCTTGTGCCTTGCGAACGGGGACAATACCATCTCCCACTTCCCTGGGAATATTCCCAAATGTGGCAGCTTGGGAAGGTGACGGCAGGATAAAGCAGGGTGAGAGGGGAGGGAGCAAATCTGCATGCCGGGGTTGGGGCTTTGCCGCGGGCACAGGTGCCCTTTAATCCCGCTGGCCTACATGGGCGGGCGGGCGGCGCGGGGCCGTGATGTAATGCGCCTTCCCTCGCTCCCGTGCAGCTGGAAACTGTTGTCATGTGTTAGAAATGTCACCAATAATATAAAAGGCGGCCTCCTGCCCGCTCCCTTTTGCACCGTCAGCTGCCGCCGCTTATTCTCGCCTCGCAGACCTATCGCCGTGTGGCAGGAGCCCTGATGTAAGTGAGCCCCGTCCCCCTCCCTCGCTGCGGCGCTGAGGACGGCTCCGCGGCGGCTTAGTGCCGAGACGGGGGCGCCCGGGGAGGATTAAGCGGGGGCTCTGCGCTCGCAGGACCAGGCAAGTCACCCCACGTAGCGCCCGGGGGCGCCGAGCCGGGCTGGCACCCGCGGGAGGGATGGAGGGAGCGCCGGCGCCTCCGCATTGCAGCGCGGCGCCCAGCGCGCCCCGCGGGGCAGGGAGAGGGGCCGGGTGTCCCCCTGCCTCCCCCGCGGGACCCCGGCGCCGGGTGGCGGCGGCGGCATCGAGCCCGTCCCCGTTGCAGCAGCCGAGCCCGACCCGCTGGACGCGGCTCCGGGCGCAGCGAGGCCCCTTCTCTCTGGAAAACACCCCCTGGAAAACAGCCCCCGACGGCAGGGGCTGGCGAGCTGATCAGCGGGGAGGCGGCTAAAAGGGGCTCATTTTTAATTATTAATATTTTTTTTGTTATGAGCTGCTTCGGAAGCGCATTAATTGTGAATGAGTTTCGGAGGCTGTGTGCAAATTGCAATAAGCAGGGCATGCAGCATGTATTAAAGACAAAACAAATCCCTCCTTCCCTGTTCGCATTCGTGCTGATCCTGTTGCACTGGCTGGGCTCCTTTAGGATAGTTTTCTGTGTGCCGCCGCTGCATCCCCAAATGCTTCCAGCCATGTTAGCCGGGATAATTCCTGGAGGCTTTGGAAAGGAGGGCGGGGGGGAGGAGGGAGCGTACATAATTTCTCATTATTAATACGTATTTTTTTAAAATACCAGATGCTCGTTGAAGCACTGCCATTGTGTTGGCTGCCCCCCCGTGATTTGTGACATGCTTTGCTGTATTTGTCAGCAGAATGAAAAGGGGTCTTTGTTCTTTATTCCTGCAACGGCACTCTACCTCCCTCAGCGAAAATGGCACATTTGCCTCTGGAGTGAGCAGAGCTGGTGCTGTGCAAGCTGGGGAGGGCTCCTCTCCCTTTCCAGGGCTTTCCCAGGAATTTGTAGGTGTTGGAATTTGCAGGCGTTGGGTTTTTTTGCATGTTGGCACCTTACAGGTGACAATGAGCAATGGGCTGCGTTTGTCCCTGGGACAGGGACAGCCCGGCCGGGGGCTGCAGCGGCCTCGCGTTGCTGCTGATGCTCCTCGTGTCGCCCGGATAAATTGGCTATGAACTGGGGTCTGATCCAGAGCGCGGGTCCCGGTGCCGTGTCCTCCCTGAGCCGCGTTACCGGGCGCTGTTTCCCATCCAGCCGATGCCGAGCTCCCTGGTGTGAGCTGTGCGCTGTGAGCGCGGGTCCTTTGCGGGCGTAGCGGCTGTCGTGAGGAGCCAGAATTAATCCAACTTTAAGGCTGTGCTCGCCTGGAAGATTAATACAGTTTCTTTTAATGGCGTGAACGTATGGAGCTTGTTTTTAGGTTGAACCGGACAGTTCGGCAGACTGAGCTTTCTGTTGCTGGTCGTGCTTGTTTTGTGCAGTGCACAAGGGAAAACGGGCAAAATGCAAAGCCCAGCTTGGTGCTGGCAGCCCAGTGCCTGTTGCTGGCTGCGCTGCCTTTGCGATGGTCCGGGTTGAGAACCTGTTGCTTGCTGACGTGTCTCCTCCCATGCTATGGAAATGCTAGTGGGGAGTAACTTTGGAGCAAAGAGAACCGGGCTTCGCATACAGGGAATGGGAATGGGAGCGTTTTCTTCTTTCCCAGTTTGTTCCCACTCATGGGTGCCTCCTGCCAGCTCCCGCTGGAGGGAAGCAATGGTGGATGCACCTAGAGCCAGGCAAGATGCTTGCCTTCCTGCTGGGAAAGCACGATGGAGCTGCCATGAAAACCTGGGCAGCTCCACTCTGCCGCTGTTCCACAGAGCCAGCTTCTACCGTAGCAGTAATAAGCCTTTTCCAGCCAAATTTCCTATATTTTTAATACATATTCTTCTAGCTCAGGTAATCCACAGTGCAATCTAAAGCCCAGTGTCCCTCTTGACAAGCCCTAGTGCGATCGAGGCCGTCGCTGCAGTCGGAGAGGGGCAGAGAGGCAAGAGCAGCCGGAAAGCCATTAATTCAGCAACGGGGGCTGATTAGACAGCGTTGGGTTCTTGACTGGGCACCTGACAGTAATAACCCCTACCCTGCATTTCAGTCGTTTGAAACTTCCTACGCTGCAGGTTGGGCTCTTGCTGAGCTTTGAAGCCTATGGCAGCCTTTGGTCCCTCCCCGTGCACCAAGTCCTTCCGCAATTTTCTGCAATAAATGCTTCCGAAATCCATCCCAAGTCGTTTTGGTTGAGCAGCACTGGCTGCTTTGGTATATTCAGTAAAGCTTATTCAAAATGTGGTGCTATTTTCAGAGAAATTCTGCTAAATCCTGTCCTGAAATCCTCTGAATGTTTTGCTCTTGAATGTTCCAGTAAGCACACTGACTGGTTCACTGTGTTAATCCTATGTGGTCTTTCTGTCTGTAGCTAATCCTGAGCTGTTGTTGCTGTTCTGCATACATGAGTAAGATTTTTTTTTTTTCCCCTCCTCTTGGTAATATTCAGTAGCATTCCAGACAACTGTTAGCAAACAGCAGATCAAACGTCTTATTCTTGCGTTTTCTCTGCCAGAATCATGCAATTTGGTTTCTTCTTTTTGGAAAACAAAACCTGGAGAGATTTCCTTGAGCGGTTGTGCTTCATCTGGAGGAGCTGGAGGTGCTTTTAGCACCCTCAGCTGCTGATAAATCTGTAGAAAAGAGCGTGTGTTCAATTGAAATTTTATACAGGATGTATTAAAAAAAAAAAAAAAAGTTTTAAGAATTCCCACGTGGTTGACAAAATTCCTACTATCCCGTCTTATTAATTAGAGGTGAAACTATTATTGACTGCTGTAATTTATGTTGTTCCAACTAAAATATACTTACTGAAATTGCCTAGTTTGTCCTTGTGTAGTGAAGTGCAGGGATGAACAAAGCTTTTTTATGGAAACTCTCCTTGCTTTGGCAAAACCTGCCCCATGTTGCTGCAAGGGCCACTTTCCTTTTGCTCAGTCAGCATCACCTCAGAATTGCTCCATGACCCTCTTCCAGAATGCCAGAAAAGGGAGGTAGTTTTATTTACATTTGTCACTGATTTCACTCAGGGGCCAGGCCTGGCATCTTTTGATAATATTTGCCTACTTGCATAAAACATTTACTGGCAATATGTCCTTTCCTGACGTGGTGGTGCGAGCGTGCACGTGTGGCATGCCTATGTAGTAGGAATACTCGCCCTTAAATTAAGCTACTCATTTCAAAATGTCATGAATTGAAGAGTTCACAGCATCTTAAGTACAACCTTTCCAGAAAAAAACACACGATGCTTAGTTGAGTAAGAAGCCATGGACCTTGTTCCTGGCAAGAGGTGGGCTCTGTTTTCCTTTTTAAGTAGTCTTTCAAAGGAGTCATTAAGAAAATGAAACCCGAGAAGAAAAGTTGCTGACCCAGCTTTTCAGAAAGGCAAAAATTCCAAACAAAATCGCATGTAAAACCAGCCTCAGGTGTGCTGTGCCTGAGTGACTTTGCTGTACATTTCCTGAAAATTTTCAGTATTGAAATGGGGGGGAAAAGTGCTAGTGCTACTTGGACAGGAGGAATATCCCACGTGGAAGCAGCCGCATTACCACCATTTCCATTTACTGCTGAAAACTTGCGGACAGAAACTTTAATTTGCTTTTCTTTCCATTAACATACAACTTTGCAATAACGTGTTTGAAAACAAGCTGAGGATCGGGCACAAAAATGAGAGCTCTGAAGGAGGCCTAGGGCCACTACCAGGATATACTGGGGAAAAAAAGGAAAATCTGGCCCTTCCCTCATGAGGAATGGGTTTTACCAGGAGCCTTTGGTACTTTCATTGCTGGCGTGGAGGAGGTTCTGGTGATCGTCTTCTCCCTTAATCTACATGAATGCTTTGCTCAGTACTTTGAAGTTTCAGATTTACCTGGGATTGTTAGGGTAGAACACAGCGTTTGATTCCACTTACATACCAGCCCCCTTGGTCATCGTTTGGTTGAATGGACTCTTTTCCATCTTTTTTTCCCATTTTCCTCTCTCATATTTCACATATTCTGTTTTATTAGTTCCGTGGCCTTTCCAGGTCGTTGCAGTCTAAGTATTCTGACTTTTAGAAAGGTCTTAGCAACTAAATATTGGTGACCTCTATTCATCTTCCTTGTGCGGTCCATGACTGCGGTCTGGTCTGAGCTGCACTCATTGCACTTCAGCACCAGCAAGTTCCTCGAATGGCAAATCCGAATACGTCTTGTCTCTGTAGATGAGAAGCCTGCTTAGTCTCTGCTTTAGCATTTGGTATAAATGGGATCGCTGCATAACAGGTGAAGGAGAAACTTGGCTGTGGAGCTTTGCCAGCCTGACTAAAATAAAGAAGTGTATTTCAGAATATTTCAGAATATTTAAGGTTGGAAGGGACCTCTACAGATCATCTAGTCCAACCTTCCTGCTCAAGCAGGCACACCTAGAGCATGTGGCAGTGTACAGTGACAGTCAAAAATGTGTTGGATTCAGGAGAATCCTAGGAAAGTCTAACGAGCCAAGTGTGATTGGCTTAAAGTTTCCAAGTATATGTAAAATGAAATGGAGGAGTTATCTTTATCTTCAGAGACGTATTTTGAAAAATTTGGCCATGTCATTTAGACATGTGCTTTAGGGCGTTCCCTCTTGAGCACCATCTTTGGGATGTTTCCCTAGGCAGGACTCTACATCCTGGTCAGAACTTAAACAGACTTCTCTTCAGGGAGAGTTTGAGGTTCCCAAGGCCAGGCAGTCCTGGAAATGCGCCGCTGTCTGGGATCTGTCATGCTGCAGGACACCCTGGATCTCCTTCTGCTAGGAGCCGGTCATCTCAAAGTGGTAATGGCAGGATTCACAGCTGCCTTTTGCAGTACTCAATACCAAAAATGTTTATGTTTTCGCTGTAGTGAGCAAAATCACTGCAGTGTTCATGATCTTCAAGCAAATAAATAGAACAGCCTTTTTCAACATGGGCAAAAGGAGATTTTTTTTTTTCCCTCTGACTACATTAGGAAATTTGGCTGTTTTGTTCCCTTCCTCGTATCTCCTCCCAAAACAGAGAAAGAGCAAGCTGTTAAGGAGATGCGTAGATTAAGTATAGGAGATTTCACTACCACATTTAAAGCTTGAGAAACTTTAAAATGGAAGTGACTAAAAACAGGAGTTTATAACAGAACGTGTTCAATGAGCATTTTTAGGCATAGCCACTGCCTGCATCTCATGTACCCAAAGCTTTAATTTTTAAGCAAGAGGAGATTTTAATGTCACCTGAACGTTGTTTTGGTACGTGGAGCCCTTTGCATCTGGTGCACGGTCACCATGGGGAGACGTTTAAACTGAAGGACCTTTCCCTAATGAAAGGTCTGCTTTGCCATAAAGGAGATACTGGGGTTGTATCAGCCTGAAGGGCAAGCTGATAAATGAGATGTTATTATCGCAGTGTGTTCTTTCAGTGAAATATTTAAAAGTGGCTCACTCCTGGTGAATTACCTGCTGACCTGAGCCGCCAGCAGCCTTATTAAACAGCTGCCTGTTGTAACTGGCTTCGTGAAGTTAAAGCGTGTCCCACTGCACCGAGCACTATTTCAGATATCCCCATTATTACAAAAAGTCTTTATATAGCAGTAGTGCAAACCGATGGCTCTCATGGGTGCTTTCGTAATGAGGTTTTATGGTAACTGTTTTCTGATCCCTTTTCTCCTTTTACCAGTGTATCAAATTTACTGTAGTTCTGTCCATATTTCTAGAGCTTAGAAACTTGCTCTTTGGACCCCTCTGTGTTCTCGAGTCCTAGAAAGGATTAGCAAAACCAAACTGTGGCATATAAATAGGGATGTCTTTGCACAGCAGAGCTGATTGGGGATGGTGTGATTTAAGGAGCTTCTGCTCATCACCTGAGCTGCTCTAACTAGCCACGTATGTGAGCATAGCCCCAAACAAATGCAAAATGGGAAGTTTATGAGCTTGATCTTTTGCTTTTGGAGAGGTTCCACACTCTGCTCACCATTAAGACAATTCAGTGCTGCTGTCCTGTGGCCAATGGTGACTTGATTGCTGTGGGTCATCTGCCTATAACCTGTTGGGTCATTTATCTGCAACTTGAGAGGGGTGTTGTGAAAACAAACAAATATTTTTGTTCACCATATGGTGGTCAGCAGCTGCCCTCGCTGGTGCAAGCTGAGGTTTGCAAAGTTGCCACTGCAAAAGGGGTGACAGGGACATGTCCAGCAGCTGGACAAACAACTGCGCTTGGGCCTTGGGCCTGGAAACAACAGTCCTTGGATATTGCTGGATAGAGCGGGGCAAGTCTGATACTCATTTGATGTCTTTCCTGGCCTCCTGTGGAATTACGTTACTTTCTGATACTTTCCCTCTGGAGTTCTTCCTTTTTAAAGACTTTTTACAAGTACATGTTCTAAATGAGCCTATGCTACTATTAATTTTTATAATCTAGTAGTTTTATGTTGCTGGCCATCCCCGTGGTGTTTGAACCTTCATCTACAGAAGACCTTTGCTGTGCTCTGCTGACCTAAGGAGCTGTTTTACTGCATGCTGAGGAATTTTGCAGTTTAGCGTGGAGTCCTGCTGCTGTTGGATGCACAGCACTTGGGCTGCCCGGGCTCCCTTCTATGCAACAGTTGGACTAAAACAGCTCCAAGCTTCACTGCCCTGAGGTTTTATCTTGAAAGGTTTGCCGTGCTCTGCTTGCAAACCAACACGGACCGCGCCGCCTGTGCGGGCTGATACCATCTCTGTAATTAAGTGCCAGCGTCCTGCAGCACGGTGCGCTTAATAGGCTGCCTGCAGCTTAAATGCCACCCAATATTGAACCTATCGGTGTGATTTTTGCAGCACGCTGCAGCAACGACCACAATTTGTGAATGGATGGTACCTCCTGCACGGGCAGCACTCGACTGCTTTAACTACTGATCTCTTAGCACCCGCAAGGACAGAGGGAGCAAAGTGGAGAGGAAAGGAAGCACCATGTTGGAGGAAGGTTTTGTGTGTGCTCTGGTGGACCTGGAGTCCCCATTGGGATGCCCAGGCAATGGGAAAGAGCTCAGGGCATCCCACAAGCTGCCCCTGATGGAGCTGTGCTGCAAATGCCTGCGATGCTGGGACTCTGCTGCAACAGCTAATGCTTTGTGTCTGCTTATCTTTTTGCAGATAGGGCAGGGCTTTGGTGAGAAAGGGAATGCAAGGGAGTATCGAGGAGGCAGGAGGGTGCCTTAGGTTTGCTGAGATTAGCTGTGGAGCTGCACCCTTGCATTGAGCGGCTGCTCTTTGGGGTGAAAAACTCCCTTACTTGCCTTGCTGCAGAGGATGTGGTGCTGGGAGCTTCCAGTCTCATTAGGGTGCTTCACACCCTCTGAAATGCAAATAATGGTGAGCATTCCTCTTTTCTCTGCCTTATTTTCTCCCATTGTAAGCTGAGGCTAATGATATACTCCTTTTTTTAAAGCTTTTGGGGATCTGTGGATGAAAAGCAGGATGTAATTATTAAAGTGCGGCTTTCATGGGGCTGCCTATAGAAGGAAGGGCAAAAATAAATTCACTTGGCAAAATATTATGCTGTAGATGAGGCTTTGGAAATCTGACTTTCATTGTTAAAGCTAAAATTAAAAAGAGCAGCTCTGTTGTATGTTCTTGTACTGAAAACAGGCCTGTGTGGAAGCTGCGGAGGAGCTCTCTGAGCCAGTGAGATGTATATGAAAGAACAGAAACAAAAGAAGGGCTGGTCAAAAATAAAATGAAGCAAAGCCAGTGATTCTTGCAAGGGCCGCTTGTCTATCTTTGGGACGTGGAGCTGTCTAGGTAATATAGATGGAGTTATCAGTGGCACTTTTGTATCCGGCCACCTCATTTTCATGGACATTAAGAACAAATCCTTGCTGTTTCCCTAGATAAAAGAAGGGAGAGCTTGCTTTTTTAAAAAGAAAAAAAAAAAAAAAAGAAATTCTGCAAATTCTGAAGCAGCTGTGCTGCATGCAATTTGCCTGGGAACTATGCCTCAAAATGCCACTTGTACCTATGTTAAGCAAGGCAGAGAATGATATGAATGCTTCATTGTTTCATCTTAAGATTGTTTTCCTAGAAAATATATTTCAAAATATTTATCTTTCAGTAAATGCATGCACGTAATTATAGATAAAGGCTAATTTGTGTCTCTGAGCATTGTATTGTCAAATGGAAGCTGAGTGATTTAATACTAAAATGGGACTTAACATTTAAATCATGCCTATGTGCTTTTTATATTTTTACAATGGATTTGCTAGCTAATTATCACCTAAAATGGCTTTCATAAAGAACGTAGCATATTAGCTTAATAGTTTATTTGCAAAAAGAGGAATAAAATAACGATACCTCCTTGGGTCAGCACAGTAATGCTGAAGTTAAAGGAAGATGCACAGGAAGGTATCACTTCTGCCTACCTATGAGCTCACGGCCTTTGTGAGCATGTGAATTTGATGAGCCAGGGGCTAGGGTATAAAACAGGGGAAAATGTGAGTAACAACTGACTGGTTAGTCCTGGTCTGGCAGTTCTCAGAGCGATGGGAATGTCCGGCGTCTTCCTTGTAACATCAGAGTCTGTGGACTAAAGGGAATTAATTGGCTTGCTGTGGTAATTCCTCTGACACTTCTCATCCTTGGGCAATAAGATCCATGCAGAGGAGCTTGTAGGACGATGGCAAATAACCAGGATAACTCTGTCTAGATGGGAGGGGACGTCCCGCCAGCATCTCCCACGATAGCAGCAAAGCCTGGATATTTCCACACCCCAATATCCCTCTACTGAATAGCACAAGCAGGTGTGTCTGACCTCATTTATATTACAAGAGGAAAAAATATGTGGCAAAGAGGTTTGTATTAGCAGATTTGGGGGAAATTGGGGGGGGATAAACTCTTGGTACTGCCACTGTGGTGGGGTCGTCCAAACCGTGAAAAGAAGAGGTTGTGGAAGTTGTTTTTCTCTATTTCCAAGTTGGTAAAAGCAGAGGATTTGAGGGGGAAAAGCCTGTTTTCCCATATGTTGGACCAAGTGGCTCGTGTTCACCATTTATTTTCCCAGTGTGATATCGGATGCGGCTAGATCAAACAGCAAGCAGCTCTGTCCATCATCCAGCTGGAAGAACTAATGCCCTGGGGTGTACAGCCCAGCTAGTATTCATATGACCAGCCCACATGATAATGATTTAAATGGTCATAAAGCTGTTCTTTTTATAATGCAGAATATTAAAAAAGAATTACTCGATAGGCTTGCTAGTTGCCAAGCTTTTCATAATGGTTTTTCTGTGGAGCTGCTTACAATTTCCTGTGAAATTTGTGTTATTTATTTGTAAACCCAGATGAAAATGCTCAACTGGCTATGACCCCAATCAGTTAAAACATTTGCAAGTTACAGAAGTGTGGCCAAAGGGGGAAATGTGGCTTCTGCCAAGAGAATACTTAATTTAAAAAAAAAATGCAATTTTACAGGTAGTTAATTTTTAATGCAGACAGGTGTCTTTTTGGTATGCAAAACCTGCCTTTTATTGAGCAAGAGATATTGCTGCTGGAGAACAAAATAGCTACAGAGAGCTTGTGGCGACTTGCTGTGGAATGAGCCCAAGTGCCGTTTGGGCGCTCGGAGCTTCTCGTCGCGCTCGCGAGCCGCTTTGTGCGCGGAGCCGAGGGGAACGCGCTTCCACTGCAGCCACCATGCCCACCAGGTAAAGCGCTTGCGGGTGGAAATTGTCCTAGTTCACTTCTGGGAAGTGTTTTTGGAGCGGCGGGGGGGATGAGCTGTGTTCGGGGGGCATGGCAGAGATGGACCACTGGTGTCCAGCTTGTTTCTGTTGACTTTGAGTGAGCAGGGGATGGGGAGCTTGTGCTTGTGGGGCCTCTGTGATGCGTTTATAGGGAGGAGGGTCTCCATCCCTAGTGCTGCTCCCTTCGGACTTCCAATTGGACATGGGATTGTCCACATTTGTAACTTGGCCCAGCCACCCACCACCAAGGCATTTCCTGAGTTGTTGGGGATAAGCTTCCTCCAATGTGGGGGCTAATCAATCATTAATTAACTCATAGCGAATTTATAATGTACTTTTTGTGCCTTTTGCTTTATTAAGATGTTCACTGCTTTGGGTTTAATTTAGAAGCTAGGTTTGATCTGTACATGTGGTTATTGGTGCTGCTGTGATCTGAGCAGCTGGCTTAACTCACTGGACAGCACTCTGTACTCAAGATACCTCTTCCTTCTAAGTGAGGAATTTGTGTAACATTACCTAAATGCCTAAAAGAACAAAAGGGAAACTCCTCTTGCTTGTCCTCTGAACGGCTTAAGTGTCTTGGTGTTACTTTGTTGTTTCACTACAAGCAGGATGGTCCTGGACAAGTTTGCAAGAACTGAAGTAGATTCTTCCAGTGTAGAAGGTATCCAAACCATTTCATCCTAAAGGATAGTGCGTTGCTAAAGCTCTACTTACAGCTTCGATGGAGGAGATACTGGGTGAAACACTTTGGACTTGTTTTACAGGTCAGATTAGATTATAATAATGGTATCTTCTTGTGGAAAAGACTTTGTTGGGTTCGGAGTGCGTTAAACTTGTGTCAGAAGAGCAGAAAATCCTCATAGATTTGAAGACAGAGTTGCCTCCTAGCTGAATCTCCTCAGCTGGCATAAATCACTGTCGTCTTTTTTTATGCCAGGTCGCAGGCTTGGATAAGCATATTTATTTCCACTGAAGCGCTGGATGTTTTGAGGTTCATCTATGACTAACTGAATGTCTTTAAAAATAGACTTAACACCAGAAAGCTCTTGAAGTGTTCTGTGATATAATGTCTACTTCAAATAAATGGGATGTTCTCAATTGCCCATTACAGCTGGTTCATCTTGATGGCTTTTTATCCTCTTTGCTTTCCCCTATCAAAACAAATGCAACTGGCCCCTGATAGCAGGTCAGGTGGGTGCTTGATGAGATTTCCTAATGCTCATGATTATGGTAACACGCATGGACCCATCTGATGCAACAAGCCTCCTCCGCGCTCATCCCTGCACATCCAGGTCACCTACCCCTATGGGGACAGTCCAGGGTCCGTTCTCTGCTGCAGAGTTAGTGTGGGTCTTACTGTGACTATGTAACATGAGGTTTACTCTGTAGGTCTTGTTATATATTGAAAAAGGGCAAAGAACAGATTCGGGGTCCAAAGATGCGATGCACAGGTTAGCTTTTCAGATCAAGCTTTCCTTTAACAAGGTATTTAGGGATCTTCAGCACAAAGAATGTGATTAGTCCTACTGAGATCATGTTGCTTTGAGGATTCTTTTGCTTGGCCTTCCATTCCTGGAGATCTTGGTGCCTATGCAAGGATGCCACTGGAATGTAGCTTGTATTAGTAGATACTGTGTTTGAGTCTGTAGGTTTGGGGATTTTCTGTAGAAATTGGCACAAATTCAAACTTCAGTCCATAGAGTTTGACTACAAGACTGAAAGGAGACTCATATTGGAGTACTGGAGAGTTTCAGACAAATATTGATGACACAGCCTAGAGCCCTGGGTGCTCTTTCTGAATAAAAAGACTCCTTTTGCAGAAATTTCATGGTGCTCTCTCTTCATGAACTTGAATCATCTGAAGGGGCAGGTGATTTGAGGTGGAACCCAAACACACGGATGTCATGGAGTCCCGCACTGGGCAGCGGGATTATCTATCACACATTTGGCCTTGAAAGCATTTAATTTAAAAAATGCTGTTACATAACAGTGTGTGAAACAGGGTGAAGGACTTGGGGCCACATTTGCAGCTGGCCTGAATCGCTACAGGGCCGTGGGTTGCAGGGGACTGACACTGATTTCTGCTCATCAAAATTCAGGCCTTTGGTTTGCCATCAATCTAATAAAAATCCAGCGTGCTCTAATTACCATGGTATCCACCAGAACTGTGTTTGCCTGCAATGCTAAAGCTGAATTGGATCCTAGAGCCCACACAAGTCAGCAGACACCGTGCAGATCTGAGCTAAACCGTTTGTTTGCCCACTTAGAGAGAGGTTGTCCACGGTCATGGTATGTGTGGAAAGACAGCGGGGGAGTGAGAGGCACAACTGAAACATATGGCCAAAACGAGCTGTCTCTTTATTCCAGTGCATCAGGATAAGACAAGCTGTTGAGCTGATGAGAAAGCTTCTTTATATACACACCATATTTCAAGATTCAATCTGGAAGGAATTCAGTACCACCGAACTTGTGCATGTTGGAAGGAAGCTGTTAAACCAAAGCTTAGGGGGGAGAAAAAAAGACCCCAAGCACCACCCCTCCAAAATGCATAAAGGCAGTGTCATTATGTAAAAGAAAGCAGCAATTCCCCCACCAAAGTGTCCATAAAGTGCAGCCGTATCGATAGTTCCAGATGTGCAATGATTTTATGATACCGTTAAGTTTAATTGTGCTGACATAATGGGTTGTATCTGCAAGGCCTTCCCAGGATCAGGTTTGGTGAGCAGGCAAGCACGGGAGAGGGATGGTGCTAATGGAGCCGTGATCTTCCCTGCATCTTAACTGTTGGGTTTTGACCTTGCGTGTCCGTAAGGAAAGTGTGGAGGTGGCACAATCGTTCTATCTGTGATCCCCAGAGTGGTCAAGTTTAAGAACTTTGTGTTACAGCTGCATTTACTGCAATTTGTGCCCTTGTAGTGACTGTTAATTTAGCTTTTGGTGAAGAACTTCCATTTCTTACTTAACTTTAAGCCAAGAGCTGTAATTTTCAGCATGGGCCAGTTCTCCCTCAGTTAGTGTGAAGGGGAATATTACCATTATTTTCAGGGTGAACAGAGATGCCAACACCAGCCAGTCTGAAAATCCTGCTTTGTAATTAGCGATGGGAGAAGCCTGGTGCTTGTCCGTCAACAGAGTTCCAGACACCAGAACCCGACATTTGCAGATTTTATTGGCTGTCCTGCCAGAATAAATTGGTCTTGTCCTCTATTTCCATTATTATTCCAATATCCTGGCTTTGTTTTGTGAAAATACGACCACCTGCAAATGTGGAGATGTGAATAACATTTGATACCATCAGATCATTTTTAAGTAATTTAGCAAAGGCACCGCTGTTTGTTTTTTCCCTCTCCCTCATGAAACCCCCCCACCTACAGCCTTTGCTTAATCTTCAGACCAAGATACTGTCTCAGAGCCAGGAATGAGAAGTAATTGTATTTCAGCATCCTTTCTAGCTGCTTATGTCAAGGACAGCATCATGCCAGCAGGTGGGATGGATGCAGGACTGCTTGCTGTGAGTAACAGCAATGGGCCGTGTCCCGTTCCATGCATTGATCTTTCATTCTAATTTCCCCAAAATGCAAAAGCCATAATGTGGCCAACATCCTAGATCAGAGAGAGCAATCCTGTTTTGGGGACATTACTCTCTGCATGATGTCTTTTGAGTTTGTAATAGATATTTGTGGCTGTGAGTTATCATTCGATGGGTATATTTATGTTCTAGTGCTCAGCTGAGAAGAAAGATTGCAACCATTGACTTAAAGCAGAGAAAGATATTTGGTGTCCATACACAGGCAAATCCTCTTTGCTCTTCAAATCTTTTTGCTTTTGGAAAATATCGACTAAGCAATCAGCTATTCAGATGGATTTGAATAATGTGAACATATAAAGGCTGGTTAAAGGGCTAAGAAAATTAAGTATTGTGGTTATTGGGCTGGCTAGACGGTCTTACCTAAAAGACAACATTTTCTTCATTTCTTTGATGTTTTCCCAATAGTCCAGCTGTAGCTCCTTTCTGATTTGCTGGGTGTGAATATTCTGCAAAGTACATTGGGAGCTGTAGTTCACTGAGCCCATTTTTACCTCCTGCCAGATGTCAAATGCAAGCATTTGGTTCATGCGCTGGCTCACAGAGCTGTGCTATTTCATTCGGCGTTGTTGGAGCCTATTCATTGCTCTTCTGATAGGCTTTCACTTGCAAATCATGCCTTGAAGTACATTTTATTCCCCGTTTGTTGTACCACACAGGCCTATGATGAGCAATTTTTCTAATGACAATAGTTTAACAAATTCAGCAGCCAGGGAAGCAGGCAGATCGCTGTGGCTCTGTACCCACAAAATCTTCTGTTTAGAATTTTGCCATTTATGTTTGTGGAGAAATGGGACACCTTTATTCAATACTTCCTCTCTGTAGGAGAAAATAAAGTGTGTAAGGTAAGTGGGTCGCATAGAGCCGGGGATACTTTGGAGAGGATTGCTCTGCAATTGCAATGTATTTTCCCCAATTTCACTCTTCTGAGAGCTTTCAGCTGAGCTACTTTGGCCCATCTATCATGGGAATTTGTGCCATGTTATTTAAATATTCTTGGAAGTTGGTGCAGCACTAGCCTTAGTCTACAGCTCTCTCCAGCCCTGCAAGCGCCTCTTCTATGTGAGACACCCCAGAATTGTGTTACGAGATTGAACTGCTCTGCTGAGGACTTATTTTATTTCTTTTCATCTTATTTCTTGAAAGTCATGCCGGGTGTCACAAATATAGATCTGTGTTAGTCTGGCTTTAGTCTACATATGTGTGTGTTTTATGGATATTTATCAATGCATTTATTTTTGATTATCTTGGAAGATTCTTGAGAATTTCTAGGATGTCCTCACTTTTTCTAGGTGAAGTGTTCCCTTTTATTACTGTAAGAAAATCTTTAGCAGTTCTCCAGTACTGTGTCATTTAGTCATTATAGGCGGATGAGTTTATCTTCTAAAAAGTGCCTCAAAGATGTTAAAGTGATAGCATTATGATTTAAAACCCTTCTGACAGTCTGTTCCACCAGAGCACTAAATCTTGTCTTTACATGCATATGAAAATCAAATAAAGCTTTCACTTGCTTGACAATTGTTGCAAAATATAAGGAGGTGTTAAACGCTTTCGTAGAGCGATGACTGTATTGTCTTAGTGAAGTTGAAAGCACAAACACTTCTGCACACACAGACAACAGTTTTTGAGAGCTCTTGCTCTTCTAAGGCTTTTGTGGCAAAAGATTAAGAAAGGATTTTGTAGGTGCCATGTCAGTTCCTGCAATGTTGTGCGTTCGTACAGTGAAAGAGAACCCAAAACCACCTGTGTGATGCCAAAAATAAATAGACCAAATGGCACGGGAAGAAAAATTGAGCAGATATGGTGGAAAAACTCAGTGAGTGTGTTTGTAGGTTCAGTTTCAAGTGCTAAAGCTGTAATAAAAGCTGTGTAGCAGATGATGTTTCTTAAAAATAAGATCTGTCCTCAGTACCACACACCTGAAATGAAGAAAAAAATAGTCTTTATGGAGCGAATGCCCTCAACATAGCTGAAGGTTTCCTCTTTTTTTCTTCCAGCTCTCTTATAGGCCAATTTGATGCACACTGGTTAATTCTTTGCCATGTAGTGATGGAGGGGATGTAATTATTTATTCTTTTTCTGTCTCCTGTCATCTCTGAGATGCAAATCCCACAGCACTTGGTGCATGTGCTCATCCCGAGGATGTAGGGAACAGCCTTGTCCAAGGTGCACAGCTTTGCAGCAGTAGAGGCTCATCCGCAGAGCGCAACTTGCCTTTTTAATTATTGCCTCAATCATGGGTACTCAGCATCTGCATTGGCGATCGATACAATAATCAAGGCATAACTAGGACTCGGTGAATAGAGCACAATCCATCACATTTACTTAGCCTTTGTAACATTAGAGAAAACAAAACAAAGGCTGTTTTTGCTGAATCCTTGTATCCATGATAATTAAGGTAAAAGCAAGCAGTAATGTGCAACAGGAAAGACTTAGTACTGGGTGTGTTGTGCTCTCACCTCCCTTTCCCAAAAGAGAGGGTGTTTAGTCAGCAATAAAATGAATATTTTTTGGGTGCAAGAGAGGTCATGGCCAGACCACAGTTGGCAACGTTGTGCAGCAGCCCAGTCACTTTGGTTCCTAAATTTGGGGTTGCATGTTCCAAAGTGCAAAGCATTAGTTCAAGAGGTGCAATGGGCCTGCCTCCGTATGTCCTCTCCCATCTTCCCATTGCCTTTCTGTTTCCATTGCCATTACCATGTGGTACTGTTTGACTGGCTCTATGAACCTTGTTATTCAAGTGGAGCAGCTGGGAAGTGAATTATTTGTGAGGCTCCAAGAAGGCTGATGTGCTCCTTGGGAGTCATTTCAGTGCCCCTCCTTAGAACCCTGAATAAAGCCAAGGGGTCGGGTCTGATGGTGGTTATTTTGCAGGAGCTCAGCTGGATAAAACTGATGGCTTACGTGGCCAGGGAGCTCATGTTGCTCGTGTGATTTCAGTTTTGTTGTAGGAGCTGAAACACAAACCGTGGCCAGATTGCTTTGGAGTGGAAGAGTTCTGCTATCGGTCCAATCTGTTTTCCTTGTTGTTGTTTCCATGTAACGAAAAGATAAATATGCAAACATATTTACTTCATTAATTTTAAGCAGTGCCAGGAAAAAAGGCACTCTGTCTAGGGATGGTGGAGAAATATTGCGAGAATTAGCTCTGCACTTGCTTTGCTTTCAGTTGAGTCTGTTAATTAGGATCAAAGTATGACTTTAAAAAATAAAAAAAAGTAGTCTTTGCATCTTCCCACACATCTTTGCATTTCAAAAAGGCCCGGCTAACTGAGGTTGCCTGAAAGTCCTTGGGGAATGGGTTTCATGTGCAGCAGCTTGGAGGCCAGGAGAGCCGAGTGGGGAAGGATACAGGGATTTTCTCACCCATCCTTTGCGCAGCTTCTCCTCTGCATGCTGGAGCAAAGGGATGCTCTGCTGCTCCAGCGTTTTCCCTGGCTTTCTGCAGTTCAGACACCGAACTTAGTAGCTTCGCATTATGCCTGAAAAGGTTGCAAAATCTGGAATTAAAATATTGTGTGAGTTGGGGTTCATTTCTAGGCCTCGGGTGCATATGGACTGTTAGCAAAGGCTCATGTTAGGGTTTTGATTTTAAACGTGAATGCTGTGCAAGGGTTTACAAGCCTGATGAAAATATTAGATGCTAGGCTGAGCCCTGGTGTAACTTCATCGCAGGAGTAAAGTGTCGGGAGGTTTGTTGTCCTGCATATGAGGATGGCAATGGCAGAGCAAAAGGGGCTGTGGGCGAAAGTGCTTTGAAACTTTCTCATAGGTGTTATGGAACAGGAATCGGGCTTATTATTTTTTAATTATTATTTTTAATAACTTCTGCACAAAAAAGGGGATGTGGTCCATAGTATCTCTGAAACAATACTGCAAGGTTTTTGCTATTCTGTAGTTGTTCCCAGTTGCTTGGCTCGTTGATTTTAGGCAATAACCTCCCTTCTTTCACGTCCCATTGGGTTTGTGCTTTTTTAACAGAAAAGGATCCTGCCGTTTGGTCCTCTTGTAAAGCGTATTGAATTCTGAGGAGTCGATGCTCTATTTAAGGGTTTACTCTTGCTTGTTATTTTGCCAAAGAGCAGGCAAAAAGAACGAGCTGTTTAATGCCTGACGTTTGGCAGCGGAACTGGGAAAGCTGCCTTTAGGCTGGAAAAATAAGAGGAAGAATAAGTGTGCAGTGCATGTTGTTAGCTAATAAAAATTAGCGACATGGTTTCTAAAGCTCAGTCTGCTCTCTCCGGTGCTTCAGTTGATAAAAATAGCTCCCACGATAGACTGCTCTTTCAGGATGGGACTGAGCACCGTCGTTGTGGGTGCCCTACTGGGTAGCAGGGCTCAGGGACTGGGTTGAGTGTTTCAACGGTTGGGTTGTGTGGATCTCTTGGCTAATCCAAGTCCGCAGCAAAGAGAAGCGATCGTGAAGTGTCTGTTGGCCAACGCTGGCTGCAGATTGACCAGGATCAAGCTGGTCCTGTGGCACAGGAGCAAGGGACTCAGACTGTGGCTCTTCTCCTCTAAAACACTGTTTCAGTTGTCCATGTTTGCTTTCAAGGAGGACCTGGAACTGGAGGAAGAGTTGAGAAAGCTTGGCATCCTAGCTATGGCCATCAGATACAAATGCTAAGCTTAATTTTTGATGTTCATTAATGAAGGAAGGATTGTGATTGATCTCTTTAGTCATGTGGGGAAGCTGACAACTATCATGCCATCAGAGGCACCTCAGCTGCAAGAGAGGTGAGCTGCTCACAAGCTCTGCAAACCACAAGGTGTGCGTTAACATTAACAACCACGCAGTATCAATATAGATGGGTTTGGGTTTGCTCTGAGTCAGTCTCCTTGAGGTTTTAAGTGCTAATTCTTTTTAACGGTGACCAAAATCTGTTAAGCCCTGGAATGTGATGTAGCTCCAGAGGGTCCTTTCAGCATCACAGGTGACACCTGCACCGGCAAATGTCAGACTGTTGCAGTCGCTGTGTCCTGTGAGGATGAGGAAGGGGCTCCAGGGAGAGCTAAATACCCAATCTCATGGTTGGTTTGTGGGCTATATGCTCCCAAAACACTAGCGTTGGGTATGATGCTTCCCTGGATCAGCATAGCAAGTGCAATTTCTATTACCTGAAATTTTAAATCCGGAATAGTTTTATGTTCCTGCTGTCCTGTGGTTCTGAGAAGGATCTCGTGCTAGATAGCGAGCAGCTCTCTGTCTAATTGTGACCCCACTGTGCTATTGGAAGCGGGCTTTTTATCATACCGGCAGAAATTTAGAAACTGATTGTTTTAATTTTTGTAACGCTTTGTGAACAAACAAAACAGTCAGCTAAAGTGTGCAAGCAAGCCAAGGAACAGTGTCTTACTAGACATTTTCAAACCCAGATATCTATATTCACTATTCTTCTGTTTTTCAGTCAAATATTTCTGTTTGCAGGAAATCACTAGAATATATATTTCAGCCATTTTATGTAAAAGCAATGAGGAAGATAAATATGTATATATATTTTTTTCCTTATGCTACTAATGGTTGTGCGGTCTTACCTTTCTGGGTGCAGTACTAGAGAAACTCATTGAAATTTTAGGCTGGGGTTATGAAAAGCAGATGAAATGATTTCCTCCTAAAATGACTGGATATGGAGAACAAAGTGCTCTGCATCAGTGCACATAGCTGAGCAGTTTGCAGATCGCAGTGGATGTGGCTTTGTGCCTGAATTCTCTCACCTCGATGGAGTATCCTCAGGAAGGCGAGACTTGCTCTCCAAGGGCGCGTGCGTGTACTCGTGTGAGCGAGAGCATGGATGGACATAAAGGAGCAGCTCAGAGATGAAGTGATGAATTGAGGTCTTCCTTCCCTTTTTTGAGCTGTGCATCCCTACCACATCAATCCAGCCTTCGCCCTCCTCCTCCCTCCTCTGTTCTCCTGGAGATAAATAATGGCAGTGAAGTTAAGTGTCCAAAGCGGAGTCTGAGAGTAGCTGGGAACCAACCCCTTGTGCTGCCTCCAGCTTCAAAGGATGCGACTGTGGATGGGTTTTTTTTCCCCCCTTGTTCAGCCATGCAGGTTCTTGGGGACGAGGACTCAAGCTGTTCTTTGCTGAACTCACGTTTCCTGAGGGCTTTCAGGTTGCCTCCGTGTTTCCTCCTGCCTTTGTTCCTCACTTCTGAGCCGTATCTGCTCCCGGAGAAGGTGGCAAGCCTGGCTGGAGGCGCAAACACGGAGGAGGTCCTGTGTGTGCACCAGGGTCTCTGCTCCCAGGCAGGGCAACTCGATGTGCTGAGCTCTAGGACTTGGGAGACTCTCTGGTGGAGGATCCGGGCAGGGATTTTGGGAAGGAGCCCCTCCCCTCAACAAGGGATCAAATATGCAGGGGAAAAAATGAGCTATAAATCACTTGGTGCTGCCTCAAACTGCTTTTAAGAAACAAAGTCAATCATAGCAATGCTTTAAATTTTGAGAATATTTTTTAAAGAATTTTGGATAATGAAGCATTCTCAGAATAAAATGAGACTGTAAAGATGAAATGGAGCTGTAAAGAATGGACTGTCATTTTCACCCACTCAAGCTGATGAATGGGACTGTTTTTTCCCCTTAATGCCCCATGTCCTGCTGCTATCAAGCTCCATGGCAAACTCCTATTGACTTAAAGGTGAGAACATTTTGGCCCTTGATCAAGGCTAAGTTCTAGTTGTGCTTGAAAAGCAGCTCTTGGGTCAACTCTGGGTATCTTTGCATTGCGCATGCTCCACGCTTAGTTCCTACTTGAGCTTTAGCAGCACTTTGCATCTATGCTACAAGTTTGGCAGAGACCTGGGCTGCCTGGGTGCTGGTGGGATGAGGGACAGTGATGTGCGGCTTTGCATCTTGAAATGCTCCATAGCAGCATCTCAAATGGCCTTGATCCTGCCTCCTGCTTCCAGAGGGACCAAGGGTGCAAATGTGAGTGAAGGTGGTGCCCACCATCTCTCTAGGGCAGCAGCAAGAGGAACGTGATGGTTTATTGACTCTCTACCCTCCCTCAGTGCATGTTTTTGGGGGTGTTTTTTGTTTGTTTGTTTTGGGTTTTTTTTTGTATTTCATTTCTTCTAGTAAGTCTAAAGTGAATTTAAAACCCCTTCCAGGAGCTTTCAGTGCTTCCCTCTTGCCTTCATTGATACATTGCCTTCCACTGCCTGCAGTCGCATTTGGACAGTGGCCCCTGTTAAAGCTTCATTTGCTTCTCAGTCACCCCAAGCCTTAAGAGATTAGGAGTCAGGCCCCAAAGAAGCCGGGAACAGCGTGCGGAGCACAGACTCTGCTCCTTTGCTTTATTATTCTTTCCCCCCTCCTCTGCCTTTCATTCCCCTCTCTCTTTCTTTTCTTAAGCCCCTGAGGAATTTAGGGAGCCGATTTAAACTTTTCTCTCCGAGCTATAAAAACACTGGACTTATTCCCCTTTTTAGAAGTGGAAGGAGGTTGTGTCTGCCGGCCCTGGGAGCCGGGATTTGCAGCAGGAGGTGTCACCCTGTGCTGAGTTCTTTGCTCTCAGCCAAACCTGCATTTTTTTTTTTCACTTTTTTAAGCATCAGCTCCCTTATCAGTGTTTACCTTTGGGCCGCACAGATGGCTTACACCAACTTGTAGTTAAGTGCAAATGCTAGCACAGAAGTAGGCAGCCCCTGCCCCGGTGTTTGGGGGATGCTTCCCATTAACTGCTTCTTGCTGGAGCATGGGTTTAGATAACCAAAAGTGTGTTTATAGAATATATATGTATGTATATAAAAATATGGGCATGTGTATTTATAGCATCCTTCCATATACATTTTTGACTTCCCATGTTGAGAAGGAATGAAAAAGGCACCAGATTAGAGCTGCAGATGCTGCAAATGCAGCTTGTGGGATGGGGGGAGAAGGGTTTAGCCCTCTCGCCCTCAGTGCAACGGTAGAAGAATCCAGGCTTTTATAAATGCTGCTTCTCCAGGATTGTTCCTGGGAATCCTTCTCATTCATAAGCGTGTTTAGTGGGCATAGCACTCAGGTTGCTTTCATGCTTCCAAGGAGGGGCAGACAGCAGGTCCATCTGCCACCTCAGCGGCAGAGCTTTACTCCTGTGTGCACGTGTGTGCTGCTGTATGCATATCTGGAGCTGGGTCATTGTGGGAAAGGAGGAAAAAGGGGCTATCTTTTTGATTATTCTTATTTTTGGGTCCCCCGATCTCTGTACAGCCCCAGGTGCACTGGCTGTGGCCAGCATCTCCCTCCAGGGCGGTCTCAGGCTTCCTGCATGGTCTCTGCCCCCTATTTTATGCTCGGGGCAAGGCATTATTTCAGAGCAGTGCTTAATTTGCAGAACCAAAAGTTTGCAAGATACTGCCCCTCCTCAAGTCTTTGTATGCGCCGTCTTATTTTTTGGAGAGGCCGTGCGGAGACTGTAGAGGAAGGGGTGCGGATAAGTATGATTTTTGTTCTTTCCATTCAAGGAAACCCGGGCATTGCCTCTTTCCCTGCGTTCCGGGCTCCCGGGGACCGGGTGCGCGGCGCAGACACCCCGCGAGCCCGGGGGGGGCCGGGGGCCCCGCCGTGAATAGCCCGCATTGACCCGGCCGTCTGCCCGCGCTAATTTGCCGTGCCTGCGCGCTCCATAAAAGAAGCAGCTGCTGGCGAGGGCTTGCTCAGATGCATGTAGATGAGAGCGCGCGCTGCCAGGAGCAGCCGAGCAGATTGGTGGCGGCGGCGGTGGTGTGTTTTTTCCCTCTTTTTTTTTTTTTTTTTTTTTTTTTTTTTTTTTTTTTTTCTCCTTTCCTTCCTGCATTTCTCCTGGAATCGCTGCCTCTGACTCCTGGGAAGTTGCACTGATCAGGTAAACCTCTCTCACCGGAGGCTCGTGGGGCAGCTCCGGCGGGGGACGAGCGCGGAGCCCCCCGAGCTGCCGGGTGCCCACGCAGCCACGTTACCCCGGCACAGCCTCCCCCTGCGCCGCATTCCCTGTTAATTTTGCCGGGATCTAAGCATGGCTCAGCCTGGTATTTCCCGGCTGCATCTGTCGCTGTACCAGCCAGCCATGTTTTCCGGGTGATTATGTGGAGCGCGCGGGGCTCGCTGGCAACGCGGGGATGCTCCCCTGCTTTCCGTGCCAGACCTTTTTGCAGCTTTCCTTGCTGGGGGGAGAATATCTGGCGGGGGGGAAAGGCGAAGTGTGCAGCAGGGTTTGCTGTGAGTGTGGGGGGAGCAGGTTAAAGGACTGATGAGGAAGCAGGGAGAAGATGAGGAATCCCTTCATCCTCCAAATTCATCTGTTTGTTGCAAATTAGATGCTGCTCCCTATTATTATTCCTGTCTGCATATATATATATACCCACGCACATGTATATTTTTAAGTGTTGACTAAAGCTTCAGCTCAGCTGGGGAAAATGGAGAGGAGCAGGGCTGAAATGGATGGCCTTTTGTGCAGAGATCTTTTGTGTGCCTCAGCCACCCCCCTGCCGCTTCCCGGGCCGCGCTCGGAGCCTCCGAGCGGAGCCGTGGCCGCCTGCAAAACCAGCGCTGCCGCCCGGGGGTGGCCAGGACAGGGGGCTGCGCCGCGGGGACGGGGTTGAGGATCCGCAGCCTGCTTTGGAAGTGCTCCACAGTTTAGTGGAATGTGCATTACCTGCAGGGATTAACCCTGGTCCCTGCCTGGCGCTGGCCATGCTGGGCTGCGGGCGGGCTCACAGGGATTCCTTTGCCCCCGCAGCCCCGAGCGCTTTCCTCCTCCCAAAGGACCTGTGGATGGTGCTGGGTTGTTCCTCCGTGCGGGAATTGTGAGGCGGCAGGTTGCATTGGAGCTGCTGCGAATGTTATGCTGTGTTTCCATCTCTGGAGTGCCCCAAATGTGCTCCTGGTTGCTGGAAGGAGTGTCCCCTCCGAGGGACAGCGTGGTAGTCCTTTATGGCATGGATGGTCTGTGCAGTTTCCATCTCGGAAAGCTCCAGCATCCCTTATTTTAAAGGTGTCTTAAAGAGAAAATGTTCATGTGTCAGAAGAGAAAAAAAAAAAAAAAAAAAAAGAAAAGAAATCTTCGCCCTGGCCTAATTGGGGATGTCTAGGCTGGCTTAATCAGACAGTGTTTCTTCTTTTCAACATAAGGTCTTGCACAGGGATGTGCTCCATGTGCTCTTGCCCATGGAAGCCAGGCAGCGTGTGGTGCTTGCAGTGTGCTGCTTTCCCTGGATTCCTGCTCCCTTATCCCTTAGCAAACTAATGCCTGGGTACATGAGCCTGGCATCACAGCATCCTACAGGCCACTCACTGTTGTCCTGCTGGTGTGTGTTGGAGGTGCCAATATGTCCATGGGACTGCTTGTGCCTATAGAGGCATCAAAAACCTGATTTTCACCATCTCGTTGTAAAAATCATCCTACTGAGCTCGGGGGGGCTTTAGCCAGATACCCTCCCTCCCCATCTGCAATTGGGTTGTCACCAGCAAAGGTCACAGAAACCCAAGTTTTGAAGAGTGGGGTGAGCCCTTTGTTAGAGAGGATCATGGCTCCTGAAAGGCGCCTTTCCTTCCTCCTCCTCCTTCGGCAGCTTTGGGGTCCTCCAGTTGCTGCCCCTCATCCCTTTTCCCATGGGATATGGGCTGAGAAGAGACGCTCTGTCCTTCGTGTGAATTAGGGAGCAGGTGAGCGTTGCCATCTGTTGCTTTCAGTTGTCTGCACTGCAAAATACTCGTACAGACAGTTCAAGTAAGCTCGAGGAAGACAGAGTTCAAGAAGCAGGACAGTAAAAACTATCAAAGTTGAAATTGCAAATAGACCATATCCCAAGAGGGGTTTGTTCTGCGGGATTCAGGAACCTCTGTGGAATCTATGTAGGAAAAAGGATTGGGCTCTTGGTTGTCAACAGCGTTGGGGGGAAAAATCAGCAAGTAACAACAACAAATCTGTATGTTAGGAATACCTTTTAAAATTCAGTATTTCTGGGTAAATTTCCAGCTTTTGTTCTTTTTCCACTTTTGTGTTTGACTTGGGTGAGAGCAGTGAGGCTAGAAAAGAACCAAAGAAGTGACCTGCATATAGAAAATTGTCAACTAAAGGTGTAAAATATAAAATTACAAAAAAAAAAAACAAAAAAACCCCCCAAAAATCCATAATTAGAGTAGGGAGGTGGTTTCAGGCAGAAGAGATTTTCAGGTTGATAGTGTCCCCTTACAGTGCTCACCAGTTTGCATGCCAACAATTCGTGTCTAGATAAATATGTGATGTGAAGATCTTAGTTTGAAATTTGATGTGCATATGACGACTTCCACAGTGCATATAAAACATTGATCTTTACAGCTTTTGTAGCAGAGAGAAATTATTTGAGCACTTAAGGGTTTTTTTTGTTAAAAGGTGTTTCAAAATATTGAATAGTAGTAAGTAAATAAAAAACAAATAACTCCCCCGTGTTACTGCTTAAGCAGAGCTTTGCCTGTGCTGCTGGTCTGCTGTATAGGTTGTCGCTCTGCTTAAATTCCTCGGCATAACTGTGACACCATCTGTTCCCTTTCAATGTGCGCAAAAAATGGTTTCCTTTCATTAGCGTGAGGCTGCCGAAGGAGCCGGCTTTCACTCGCACTTCCCTCCGGGCCACGAGCGCCCCTGGTCCTGCTGTGGGAGCTGCTCTCGGCGAGGGGCTCTTACCTATCTTGAAACAGGAGGCAGGGAGGAGAAAATATAAATATATATCCTTGTATATATGCCCTTGTATATATACTGGGATGCGGTGATGGCCTGGCTGCTCCATCCATGTGGGACAGACCCCACGGTGCCTTCTGGCCCTGGTGACTGTCATATTTTAAGTTAATGCCCTCCCTTCTATAAAGAATTTGATCGGGCACCTCAGTGCAACGGCCTGGGAAGGCGCTCGCTTGTGTGAGGTGTGCTTAAGGTTGTGGGTTCTGCTGCCTTTGCCTCTTTCCATTGATCGCACTGGGGTTTAATGCCATTTTAATGTTAAAGTGTCGAACTGCTGGTGATGACACAGAAGATATATGTTCAACAAGGCCCACTCTGCTTTAATAGGTTGACTTGGTAAATAAATGCAGGGTGAGAAGAAATGAGCATCGTTCTTTCCTGAAATGCTATCTATATGTAAATCTGCGGTGCTATTTTTTCCCCCTGTAAAAGCTGAAAAGCACTTTCCATTCCTGTTTAATGGTTGCCTCGAATCCCGTGGGCGATGGGCAAGGGCAGCCGCTGCGGTTCTGCTGCAAGGAAGCCTTTCCTTGTCACATTGAAGATGCAGAGGCCATCGAGCCATCCTGGCCATGCCAATTACGCAGCGTGCCCAGTGGATCGCGAGTATATGAAATATTAATTGGGCTCTGCAGATCTGAGTTGGCATCTCTTCCCGTGAAACAAGGCATATAGGCCCCCATTGAGCTCCTTGGGTGAAGAAAGAAAGTCTCTCCGTGCTTTGCATTGGGTTTAGTGATAAACTGTGGAGTTTGGTGGTCACGATGAGCGCACGCTGAACACAGGCCAGGGTATGGCATGGCCAGCAGAGCCGGGCTGCGTGGTGCGGTTCAGTCCCCACGATGTGGCTGCTTTGTGCCTTGGCTTGCACGGTGGCTTTGCACAGTGATGTTTTAGCAGTTCCACTTCCTCCCCTTTCAGCTCTTCATGTTTGCCCTCGTTGGACATTTTTACTTAGGTACATCGTGCAGGAGAAGACGCTAACGCACATCTCGGAGTTCAGATCTGTCCCCATCTCCCATTCCAAAACCACCTTCGTTTAACTGCTCTTTGGTGGTGAGTTGACAGCCGTGACGGATAAATTGTCAGGATGCAGGATCCATGACTGATGCAGCTATAACGAAGATTCATTTTATAAGATCTGCTCTTCCTCTCCTGGCCTCCCTGCTCTTAGGGTGCCTGTTGATTTCTCATGTAGCACAGGCTGCTAATGACCTGTCATTAGAGCAGCGTGCCCAGGTCGGGGGGTTATTCTGCTCCAAGAGCTACATGGTCTGTTGGATGTGGAACCCTGCCTGGCTCACCCCCTTCTCCTTCCCCAGTTCTACCTCCAAGTGAAAACCAGGTTGTTTGGTGAATAGCAGAGCCATGGGGACTTTGTTTGCCAGGGATTTGTCTTCCATGGTTGGGTGTCTTGGGTGTTTCAGAAAGACAGAAGCTCTGGTGTGGAAGGATTGCAGGGCAATACAGAAGAGTGTCCTGTCACCCAAGTGTTTCAGACATCTAGCGAGGTCCAAGCATGATCCAGGACCATCTTCCTCTGGTTACTTCCCAGCAGCTAGCAGCAATCTTCATAAAACATATAGGGGATGGTATGTTTGAGGCCTCTAACCTGTTCCTGTACTTGGTTGAAATTGGGCAAGGGGCTTCAGAGCCACTGGAGAGCAGAGGAAATTCCACTCCCCCAGACAGTCCTACTTTGAAATGGAGCTGAAAATATATGATCTGTGTAATTCAGCAGTTCTGCATCCAGTTCCTTTGTTCCTGTACAAAGGATTCCCGTTCCTATCCCAAGCTGCCTCCATGTATGCAATCATGCATCTCTGGGAAAGGATTATATTTTTTATAGTTTCTAAGAAGATCTTAGCGGTATATTACAGGCCTATTAATTCAGGATAGGTGTAACCTGCACCTGGAATCCTCTGGGTTTGCTCACTTGTGAATCACTCCTTTGCTGTAGAGGGTTTTTCCTTTTTTACTTTTGCAATTGAGCACTGCTTCTAGGGCGGCATCCCAAAGTATTCCAGCCTGGTAAGAATTGCCAAGGAACAGGAGGAGGCAGCTTGCCTGTGACTACAGTTTTTGCTCCCAGATTTTCTCCTGTCAAAGCAAGAGGACTGAATTTAATACTTGCAGATTAATTAGAGATTATTTGACTACAGAAATATTATGATAACGACGGAAGAGAAAACAGATTGACTGCACAGCGAAAGCTCCAGGAGCCACAGCAATCCCTTGCAATGCAGATCTGGCTTGGGGAACCCTCCAATTTCTTATCTAAGTAGTGCTGTTTTGGGTTGCAGTTCTTAAGAAGACCTAACAAATATGAAATATGACTGGGTAGCTTGAAAATTGTAAGGATCTGTGTAACCAAAATGACATGGACCTAGAAGGTGAAAAGCAGTTGTCCAGTACAGTAATGCTAAAGGATACTTTAGTGCACCTTCAGGCCAGCAAAGGTTACCTAAATACCTGCAGTATTGGCAAAATAGGAAACTTCTAAATAAAGAGATATAAATATTGCTGTGAGGAGAGGGACTGATAGGCCCCCTGATAGTGAGCACATGGAAGAGTGCTCTTGGAAAAGCCCCTGTGCTCCTGTTGTGCTCCTTCAGGGAAGTGATTGCTCATTCAGCCCTTGCACTGCCCGACTGAGACTATGCACCTACAGAGGAGAAGAAACTTAGCATCTATGTGAGGAAGGAAACACCACCAATGGGAGCTTTGTAGAGAGGGGTTGTGATCTGTTGAACGTTTCCCAGCTAAGGTGGCCTGGAAGAGGAGTAAGGAGAGAGGACTTTATGGAGGAAGGCTCCCAGCCTTGAGCTTCAGAGACTGGTCTGAGCTTTAAAATCTTCGCATAATATGAACATATCAATGATTTTTCTCTTCTCTTGGTATTCCTGATGGTCTCTTGAATGCCATGGGTACACTGAGAGCTCACTCAGAACACTTGCAGGCAGATTTTAGCGCCCTGCTGGAGCAGGGCCTCCATCCTAAATACAAATGTTAATGATCTTCCAAGCTCATACTTAAAATTCAGTGGTTGAAGTTTGCAAACTGATTGTGCAGATTGCCAAATTAGGTCCAATTACTCAAATTTAGATGAGCTTTGCATAAAACATACAAATGCTTTCAATGCAGTGTTCTGCTTAAGTCTGTGATTTCATTTCACCAGGCTTGTATTTGCATGAGTTCATTAAAACTGGTATCATTTTTTTTCTTTTCCTGGCACTGCTTTGAAAAAATGCAATATGTAAGCTGAGGGAAAATAGTGAACAGAAAGGCTCATCATTATAAAGGAAAGTTAAGGGAAGTCATGCAGCGCTGCTGTGGTCCCTTTTGCAGAAGAGAACTAGAAGAGTTCATTACTGAGCCCAAAGTTCAAACTAACCACTTTCTGCCAAAATTATCTACTCTATCAATTAATTTAAATGAGACCTTCTGCCATGTGGTTCTCCAGTCTCTGTGGTCCAGTTGTCGATTGGCGGGGGAGAAAAACATTTCCACTTCACCAGGGCTGTTGTTGGTTTGTATTCTAATTAGTTTATCTTCCTTATTAAAAATAATAGCTTGGACAAGGAGGCACTGCACCTCTTCTGTTTGTTAAGGCTTTGGCGGGGGAAAAAAAAGGAATGTGTGACATCTCCCAGCCTGAACAAATGAGGAAACCTCTGGGCAGACTAAGGGCTTTAATGAGGCTCTTACGTCTCACCGAAGCCACCCAACCCTTTTGCAGAGGTGATGCTCTGACATCTCCTGCAGCACGGAGATGAGCCTTCTGGCCTCTCGATTAATTACTTTGTTTATTGCCATGTAAAGGTACCCAGGCATCAAAATGGTATTTATGTTTATTTAGAGATGCCAGGGAGTGCTCTGGTGAGTTAGGAATTTGTCACCTGAAAGTGACGTCATCTGTGAATATCGTGGAGAGAGAAAGAAAAAAAAAAAAAAAAAAAAAAGGTATTTTGTCTGCATGCCAAATCACTTTTAAAATATGCTGTAATATGTCTGTATTTGTGCAGCTCTGTGTATCTGTATCTGTATTGGCATGGGAATCAATTGTCTGTGCTATGAATCAGAACATTAAAATAACAGCTTGAACAATAATCTCTACCCATCTTGGAGAAGCCCTTTGGTAAATGGGCAATTGAAAAAAATATCCTATTGGGTTCTTAATGGCAATTTGATAATCAAGGTTGTAAACCACTTTTCTACTGTAAACAGGTTCTGACCTTGCACTTTCTTTCCAGAAATGTATTTTTTAAATTGTTCTTAAGTTTCTTGCATGTGTTGGCCAAGGGTGGTTCCACCTCCTCCAGCCCCACAAGCCCCAAGCTGCTTGCGCAAGTCGCTGGCTTTCAGCCTCCTGGTTGGCCAGCAAGGAAGGATTTTGCTTTGGAAAAAAAATATCGCAGCTCATGCAAAGTGGAATGTGTCAGAAGCAATTTTGTCTAAAGAAGAAACCTTTACTGTGTTTGGTTGCCTGCCATCGTGGTTGCTGCGGCATTTTCAGTGTCATGGAGCAGGTTGCTGGGTGGTTGCAAACATTTCTGAGATCCTCTTCAGCAAAACGCATAAAGTTTAGTTACTGCTTGGGTGTGGTAGCTTAACTACCTTTATGTATTGCCTCAAAATAGTCATGAAAATAGAAACTTTCCTTTAGAGAGTCCCCAGTGTCCTATTTCCCTGCTGCTTCCCTCTGTGGAGCACATGTGCTCCTAAACTTTACAGGATGAGCCTGCTGCTCTTGACACAACCCTCTCTCTGGTAGGTGCTCGTGGTCCATGCTGTTTTCCCGTTTGGAAATGGGAAACAACGTCTCTGCCATTCCTGGAATGATTTCTGTGTGATGCTAGTGCTTTGAGAGTTTCCTCCAAGTGCTGCAGCGTTGTCAGTGTGAGTTTTTGCACGGGAATGCGAGAGTTTGTGCAGGAAGTGGTGGTTTCATTCCCAAAATGCTTGGGGCTGCCATGGCTCAGTGCGGAGTAGCAGCAATGGGCCTGTACCCAACAGGAGTTGAGGTACTTGATGTTTCTGAAAAATGAGTCTTATATAAAAATGCAAACAAAAAAAAAAACCAAAAAACTGATTAAGCGCTTTATAAAAATGTACTTTTTAATGTCTGCCATGCAAAACGAGGCAGCAAACTGAGGTCGATAGGGGACAGCTGGGGAACGGGTTGGCTGTGGGACTTCCCTCTCTGCAGGTGAACCTGCTTTGCCAAGATGAAGCCCAGCTGAAGCAGCAGCTTCTGGCTGCCTACGGAAACCACAGAAAGCAGTTGCTAAAAAGAATGTTTCAACTGGATTCATCTAGCCGGAGATGTTCCCAGGTCTTTCCTTGCCTTGGTGGTGTTCCTTGTGAGAGGTCATCTGCAGCGACCCTGGCCAAAACTGGAGCTGATTTAGGCTCCATGTGATGGAAGGAGCATTAATGCTGTGTACAGCATTGGGCACAGGAGAGGCTGGACTAATTCCTTCCAGTTTACAAGACAAAACACCATGAACGTTCATAGATAGGCTGGGAAATGAGTTAAATGTCGCCGTAAAAACTCCATTTATGAAGCTCTTGCTGAGTATGGCCTAGCAGGCACAGCACAGGAATTAAGGTATGTTGGTGGTGGTTGTAGATGTTTCTGACCTTCTTCTGTAACCTTGGAACCGTTTCCTTTCCTCTAAATAGGGATAACGATACATGCCTGCTTCTGTGAAGTGTCTTTAAATGTTCTGATGAAGTCCTGTGTGCAGCTCAGCCAAGAGTAAGAGCCTTTATCTGCTCTGTCAGTTGTTCTCATGCTAAGGCCGCCACTAGAGCAATAAATAGAATCTGCTCCTCTGCATTGACTCTGGCTGAAATCACTTCTGATCTATCTTTAAGCGTGGAGTTGCATGTTTTAAGACATGTTTCTTTACAAGTTGTATGATTGAGCACATATGCCTTTCATAGCGTCACAGGGATCATAAAGTTTAAATGCTCGATGTGGAAAGGGGAGGAAAAGAAAACCTTTTAACCTTTGCATCATTAGGAATCCATTGCAGATGATCCCTGTGGAAATGTTACTGATAGCCTTGTTTCTGAAGGCGGACAGTAACTGGTCATGATTTGCTCCAGGAAGGAAATAATATGAACTGTGCAAAGCCTAATGAAGGGGAAGTGGCTGATTTACTGTGAAAATTAATAGCTTTCTGATGTTGCCTGGTTCTTATGTTAATCTTATTGTGAGGAGTGTGTGTTGGGAATAATTGAGAAACACAGAGCCTAGAGTATTTTTTTGTAGTCCATAAGTTATTATCTAGTGAATGTACATTATAGCCTTGATCAAAAGCACCACCAGTTGCTTTTAAAACCTTTCCAGAGTTTTAGACACTTTAGTATATTCAATTATGAGACATAACAAAGTTTAGAGTAGTGTCCTGTGTAAGACTGTTTCACGTAGAGCCTTAAGGAGGGAGAAGAGTAGGAAAGAAGTGAAAGAAAACACACTCTACATATAATGCAAAATCTCTCATTTGAATAATAAGCATATATATATATATGTTTCTTTTATGGTGAAGATGCAGTGACGACACCAATGTCATATTCCCTGCTATTGCAGGAAGCTGGAGTGACATGTTAGACCCTCCAAGCTGGGAGTGATCAAAAGTCCTCCCAGGTTCCTGGCTCAACCTTCGGTCTTAAAATACTTCGTGATGGGAACATATGTGGATGGAGACAGGACCCTGGATGTGGTGCCAAGGTTTCTGCTGCTGAATAGCCAGAGCAGCTGGGGGCAGCAGGGAGCAGGCACCTCCAGGCACCCTTGGAGGTTGCTTCCAAAGCCTGACTATATGAATTGGCCTATTCCAAAGGTTTGCATGGATGCCTCCTAGCAGCGTCAGCTGGCACATTTTTGAAGGTATGTGCTGGAATGTGTTAACAAAGACCCAAAAGTACATGCTTCATGTTGTAAAATCCCTTTATTTGCCTCCTGGTCTTCATCTTTATGAGGCAGATGAAGAATGAATTACACATGACTAGGAGGTCATCACTGCATTCACTCCACATTTGAAAGAAGCAGCCCTGCTGCTCCTAAATAAATATTTTGAAGGTTTTGTTGCAGTTATTTGTTTTGTTTGGAAGAAGGATGTTGGTTGAGCCCTGTGGCACGTGCCAAGCTGAAACCTATGCTTGCCACATCTCTTTCTTCATTAACAGGAATTAACACATAGTTTAAAAAAAAAAAAAAAAAAGCACATTAAAAAGGATTTTAAATCTTTTTTATGTAAATTAATTCTAGGCTTCAGAGAAGGAGCAACCTCTCTGTGATAAATATCCTTTTGTAGACTAAAGCATGTCTGTGGGTGAGTTGCACTGAAAGCATGTGGTGATGACAACTGAGATACGTTTATTGCCTGTATTTGAACTCCACCTCAGCCAGACATTTAATTTGTGACATCTTGTGCTTGAAAAAAAAAAAATCCATCTTTGGCATAAGCAAATTTTTCTATCCTGTTGTCAACCCCCAAATTAATCTTTTCCATACTTATTTTTCATATAATAAGGCAATGATGTGGGAAATTCTTCTTCTCCCTTATAAAATTGTGTCCCAAAGCTGAGGAGAGGGTGGAGTAGATTTATCCTGCCCCAAGCACAACATTTTAGATGTGAAGTTCATGAGGTTTTCAAACAATTTCTAATAAATGAGGAGGAAGAAGAGATGTATATTAGGAGAGCAGGGAGGTTTTGATCCATCCTAGGAGAGGTCAGCTACTAGGCTTGAGAAAGGACTGTGCTACTAGGCTTGAAAGTTGTGGCATTTTTAAGTTTGCTGTCTGGTTTCTGTAGTGCAGGTCTTTGCCCCCCTAGATACACTGATGCAATGACATGTTCTAATTCCATATCTTGCCATTAAGCTGGAGTCTTTCTAATTTTCCTCCATAATTTTCAGAAGAAAATGAATCCATAGAGGGCTTTGGAGCACAATGGTGGGAATGACCAGCATGTCTCCACACTGACATTAGCAAATGAGGATTATTAGTAACAGCTGATGAGTGAGTGAGCTTGTGTTTTGTGTCATCTCCATTCATGCTGGTTTTAGTATGGCTTAAATGTAAAGCCAAGCAAGACAGCTGGTGCATGCTGCACAGCAGACTTAAAGCTCCTTTGTGTTTATGCTCCATGTCATTGTGGAATAGCCCAGGAAAGAAAAATGTGGTGGCCCTGACCTGTGTCAGATGCTGTGCAAGCAGGAGGTGTGGACTGGGTGTTTAGGAGAGCCAACATGGAACACAGCCTGTGCCAGGAAGGCAGGGAGCCCCTGAAGCATCTAAAGTCTTGGTACTCCAACCAGTGAGACTCAGGAAGGTCTGGGATTATGTGTCCGATATTGTGGACAAGTGGATTGGGAAGTGGATGGTGGTACCTGAAAGCTTCTCAGCATGAGTGTGTGTCAGCCTCTTCAGAAACAGAATTGTTTGTGGGAAGATGCTCCTAGCACCAGATTCTTGGGATAAATTCATGGTGCATATTGCGCTACCTGGAACAGCAACATTAAAGACAGTAAAAGAGGCACGTGTGGACTTATACCAGTAATGAACAACAGTAAAACTGTAGTTTTTACCTCTCAGATGGCTATTATTTTCTATTAATGTTAAATTTCTATTAATATTACTTCTGTTATTCTATTAGTCCAACTTCTTGAAGACCTTAGAAGATAGATCCCTATGTTGTTTATCAGGCTGTGTCCTATCCATCCTCTTAAACCTGACTTTGCATCATTTCAAATACTGTATAAAACCTTGTATTCCATCTACCTGATAAATCTTGATTCACATGTCAGAAAAAAATGTTAGCTCCTTCTAAGCGCTTAAAATCTCAGAAAAGCTTGTATTTTGTTGTTTCCATTAATATTTGAAAGTAAGCAGAGGTTGCAATGTAAATACATGTTGGAATTTAAGTACAGTTAAAACAAACGACCTAGTCGGAGCAATTTTTCAAGTTAACAATTTTTGTTATCTTGGTGGCAATATTTCTAGTAATGTTCCTATATTGCATTCTTTTGCAAGCTAGGCACAAGGCAAAAGTGCTCGAAAAGCAGAAAAATGAAACATTTACATTGGAAAAGACTCTAGCTTTCCCTTCTGAGACAAGGTGCCCATCAACTAAACAGCTGTTCTGCTCCACAAAGGACACTCTCAAGGTTGTTAGTGTCTAGATTGCGTATTGTGCTGATGGTTTTGGTGAAGAAGTTGCCACTTTCGGAGTACAGAAGTATTTAATCTGTAGGTGAGAGAAGGAATAGTGAATAAAACCTGACTATATTACTTTATCCTTTGTCAATCCCCCCTTTCTGAAATGCAGCAATTGTACTTCCAGGGTGGGAATGGCTTCCATGTGTTTTCATTAAACAGTTAAAACATTATACTGATGAAGCTTGTCTCGAGACTAATAGAAATCTTAATTTTAAAAAAAGCACACAAAAAACCTATCTTAAATTATAATATGGGTCATGTGTGCACTGACTATGCACTATGCTAAAAACAAGGTCTTGTTGGTATTT
The DNA here is from genome assembly GCF_003342845.1 of Nothoprocta perdicaria. Taxonomy (NCBI): domain Eukaryota; kingdom Metazoa; phylum Chordata; class Aves; order Tinamiformes; family Tinamidae; genus Nothoprocta; species Nothoprocta perdicaria. The sequence goes on from NW_020456198.1 coordinate 3,387,485, forward strand.
CAAGGTTTTTGTGTGGTGCATTTTCACGTGGGCCAATACTGTTACAACGAGGCAGAGAAACTGCTGAAGTGACACACACAACTCTTCATTTCTGCAAGGACTGGCTCCAGTGCAGAATGGGCTTTGGGAAGATTTGCTTGTGAGAGGAGCCTGCACGATATTTATCTCAACCTATTGGTTGTGTCAGGATCAAGAAGTGATCCTGAACCAATTCTCAAATGCTTTAAGGTTTTTTTTTTTTCCACCATGAAACTTTTTGTGTATTTGAAGAACTAATTTCCATTTTCATGAACATCACTCAAAATGTATGAGCTGCAAGCATAGATTTTGCTTGCTGAAATCAGAGAACAAGAATTGTATATGCTCATGTGATTTTTTTTTTAACTTTAAAAGAAAATGGTGCATAAGTTCAGAATTCAGAAGCGACTTCTTAATATACACAGATGCAACCCACAGGAGAACTTTTCCATTCCAAATTATATTGCTAAGATACTTGAAATAAAATTTGACCTACATTAGCAGTACCATCCGAAATAGCACACCTGGCAGGTGATTTCCATGTGTTTCTTTTTCCAACAGATTGCTGTGCTGGTGGCAGAATTTCTTTCTTTAATATTGCAACAAAAATATAAGCACGTAATGGTAGCTCAGCTGCCAAGCCAGAGCCAGAGGCTGGAGACAGATTTTTACAGGACTGGGAGGTGAGCTGGAGTGGCGATTAGTGCATGTCCATTAGGGACAAGCTTTCTTTGGGTTGACTCTCCTCTTAGTGCATGTTCCTTGTGACTCTTGCCTAGTTCAGCAGAGCACACCAGCTAGTCCAGGTTGTGCCTTCTGCCCATTTCTCTGTGCAAGATGCATCCCAATGGACGTGCATGATGCGTAGGGTTATGCAGTACCTGGCTGTTCCCTCATCCATGGCTGAGCCATGCAGGGTATCCATGTGTGCACACTCCATGTCTCTTTAGAAACAGCCAAGTGCCATGCCTGGCAGTGGGAGGGGAGGTGAAGGAGTCGAGCAGCTGCAGCAGAAGGAGTTTCTGCTTGCTCGGTATTTGCGGTAATCCGGATTAGCCCAGGAGATGCAGGATGCTCGTGATCCCCACAGCTCTTGTGAAATGGCTGCCTGGCTGCTTTTCCTCTTCCTACCTCTGAATGATGCTACCTTTGATCAGTGGTGGTGGCACGGATGTTCCTGCTGCAGTGTAAAGCCCAAGTGATCCAACCTTATGGCAGACTCAGGTGAATGGCAGAAATCTGAGACTAGAAGAGATTACAGAAAGTGTTAGGTGCAAAGTTCATCTGGAGCCCCTCACAAAGATGGGGCTAAGCACTGGTTCTGCCTTAAATATCTACATTGTCAACCTCAAAAGGTAGGGCAGATGGATGCCACCTTGAGGACCTGACCCAAGTCGCTAAAGCTACTGGAAGATCTTTTATGGCTGTGAACAACAATAGTGTTCACTCATAACAGTGGCAGTAATCAAGTCACCTAACCAGCAGAACAGTTAGAAGGGAGGTTTCCAAGAGGTAGGAACGAGCTGCTCCTTGGGCAGGTGACTGCCTTGGAAATAGGGTTTGGTTAGGCACAACTGAGCCCGATGTTGCATTGCTTTGAGGCGATGCCAAGGCTAGGGATTGTGGTCGTAGCTGCGGATGGACTGGGGTATATTCTGCTTGTGTCCTCTCCTCCCAAAGGAAAAGGGTAATCTGGCACCCTTCTCGTGGGAACCAAGCACTGGGTTAAGCTCCAAGGTTGCTAAATCCAGTGACCCTCTTCTCACATCATATGGTACCTTTCTTGAACTGACCAAATATTTGATCTCTCAGAAATGGAGCAAACTGCAGGTTACTCTGGCAGGAAAAAAGGAAGCTTTTGCAGAGGAGTAAGAAACAGGCTCTGAGCCTCCTGCAGGTGCTTTTGTTTGTTTGTTGTTTTGTGTCAGAGCTTTACTGGAAGCTGTAAATAAAGTTTGAAGGGAAGATTTGGATTTGTTTGCTATTTGTACTGCTTTATGCTGTCTGTGGTAATCGTCACATATTTCGTGGTGGCTTTGAAATGGCGTTTGTGTTTGTGAATGGCTTTAAGAGAACAGACGAAGAGATGACTTGCATGAAGAATGAAGTGGCACAGAAACTTTGGGTGAGACCTACCCACACGTTTCTGGTGCTAGGGGAAACATAACATGAAAAGGAAACAAGTTATTTTTAAGTCCTCACGTGCTTTTGGTCCTGTTAGAGGGGGATTCCAGAAAGCGATGCCCAAGCAGCCTTCCTAAAAGTACCCAGCTGGTCAAAAATATAAAATATCCCACATTGGGTTGTATAAGTGTATAGAAGGTTCAAGAGCTCATAGTCCTCCACAGCTAGAAGACAGCCTCCTGTTATTACACTGGCTAGGTGGCTGGCTGATTTTTGGGGAGTTGTTTTGGAGAAGAGCTGGCGTCGGATCCCAAGCAGCTCTCAAGCCATTGGGACCTTGTGGTGCTGCAAGCTGGAAGGTTGAAAACAGAGCTAAGTATGAAGCCTTTGCTTGAGAAGTAGATGTAAGGGTTGAATTGAAGGCTAAGGGCTAATCATATTGTTTTCTGTTTTAATTCTTTTTTTTTCTAACTGTAAAAGAGCTAAGCAGTGGCTCAAAATGTGCTGAAAAGAAGAACCCATAAAACATCCCCAAGGAAACTAGTCAAGTCTTGTATTGGTCATCTTTCAACATGAATTGCTGCAAATAAGCTTCACAGAGAATTACATAATTCTCCCCCAAACCGAACTGGAAGCCAGGCTTTGACCTGGAAGCTGCTGTGGTTTCGAGCCGTGCGGCAGGACTGGCACAAGTCCGCCCGTCTCTGCGTTGGGAGCCAGTGATGGATTTCCAGGCTGGGAGCAAGCGGCTGCTCATCTGATAATTCCCATTTCATCTCCAACCTTGAGAGCGTTGCGGGAATATATCTTCATGGAATTATGCTTAATGGCATTGGATGCAGTGCTTCCATGGCAGCAAGGAAGGAGCAGCGTTGGACAGAGGGAGTTTAGAGATTCCCCTGTACTCACTGAAGGACACGGGAAGCAAAGGGAAGAAGACCTTGCCATCCGAGGGGAGCAGAGAACTTGGCTGCTTGACTGGGAGCAGTTACAGGCAAAGATATGCAATATGTTAATAAAGTAATTGTGCTCTGTTGCTCTAAAGAGGATGGCTCCATTATAAAATCCTTGTTTTAATGCTGTCATTACGGCAGATGTATAGTGCCTGAACTCATTTGCATGCAGATAAGGAGACTCTGTCAGCTTGGTGGCATAATTACTGCGTAGCACGGAGCTCACAAGCGCTCGGAGCCGGCGCCGGTGCTGGAGGTGAGCTCCTGGGACTAATTATATTGGCTTTGTTAAACTTAAAGTAGCGCATAAGCAAGAGCGGGACCCCTCTGCCGCGCTCCGCACCGTTACATGCAACGAGTTAGAGAAGCCTTGAGCTGCTGCAGCCATTTTAAGCCAGGCTTAAACGGGGAGATTCCAGCACCTCCCAGTGCAGCTGGAGAATGGGCTTTTATTTAACCAGCTAAACTGCGTGAGGCTTCAGACAGAAGCTCTCCGAGGTGGTATTCCTGCATGCATGGGTCGTTTGCCTGAGCGGGCAGAACTGTAGCTGCAGCAGCTTTGGTTTGCTTGGTGCCTGATGAAAGCAGATGCTGAATATAGAAACTTGAATTGCTCGACAGACTCCCCTCCTCCTTTCCCCTGATATGCCTGTTGCTTTGCTTCTCCCTGTCTCGGTTTTAGTGATTTGTCAGGTGTTTCTGCCTTTATTTTTTCTTGCTTCAACCATGTGTACAGATTTTGAAGCCCTTATTCAAGAGGTTCATTTGCAGATTGTAAGATGCTTATTATTAGGCCAAAATAGCCTGAAAATATTATATTTTCCCAGAACACCTTTGCAGTACCGCAAATAGATTCCCTTTTGCTCCCAACTATCCCATCAGTGGGAAGGCAACACCTTCCAATGCTTAAATGCATCAATTACTCCAGGGCAAATGTTGCAGAGTCCCTGTATCAGTTTCTGTTAGTGCCGCACACTATATAAATATTAGTATAAATATTAGCTTACACCTCTTTTGTTTAAAGCTAAATATTTACTCAGATATTCTGCTTTGCAAATTCTGAGACCTCCCTTGCAGGCGTTTTGATAATCTGGGGATATTAATAGGTTGCTGGCATTGCTGTCATTCAGAGTTTATTCTGCTGAGGGAATACAGCAACAAGTTTTCGGAATGGTTGGTTAATCTTATCAACATTGATTATGCAGTTATTAATAGTAATTAGAGCCAATCTGAGTGTTACGTTTGGAACTTTTTGGTATCAATCACACAAGCTTTTTTTTTTTTTTTTGAGAGAGAGAGAGAGAGAGAAAATTATCATTTTCTGGGAAATTTAGTATATAAATATTTTAAAAATGGTCTGTAATAAATCAGAAGAGGGATGCTGGAAAAACACCAAACCTAATGAGCAGTTTTCAACAAAAGTTTTTTTCTTGCTTTCCATTTCTTTCCACAGGCAGAGCAAAAAGAGGTGGAAGGGAGGCAGGCAAACTCTCTTCAGGGAAAATTGTTTGAACAGTTTTATTCCACCTTTTCCTCTAGTGTATCAGAGGTTTCGAAGCAATTTGGCAGGTTATTCAGACAGTTTTAATGTAGTACTCTGGGATTGTTGTGATTTTGTGTGTACGCACCTTTCTTTTTGGTGTTGGACTTGAGGTCAGTTGGGAAGGAGCACCTTCCTTTTGGAAACCTGACCTTGTATTGTCTTTCAAGCCAGGCATGTGGCATTTTCAGGTCCAAAGACAGTATTTTTGTGACCTTCAGGACTGCAGACTCCTCCTGGTGACTTTAGGATGTGCTTTCAGGACAAGCCCTCTAGGTCTCTTGCCGTTGCATGCCCAGCAGAAGGGCTGAGAGCATCTTCAAGGCTTAGGGATGTGAAAACTCACTGTAGCATCATATTCTTTCCAGAATGAGTTTTTAAGTGGTTATGGGCATCCACAATGAAAAATAAAAACATCCTCTTTGGGATGCCAGTTATGTGAATGCTTTCTTCAACGTTAACTTTGCTAGATGTTTGATTGTATAGTGCAGCTACCTCTGGATTTTCAGCATAAAGCAATGAGCATTTCTGAGCATTTTAACTAACTTGGCTTGATGGCTTTTTTGACTTTTTTTTTTCCCAAGAGATTTCAGTATCTAAAATTAGTGACTGTAAATATCAATGGTGTACAAACCCAGAAGAATTTGCAGATTGGTGCAACAAAAGGAAAAAGAAATGGATGTGGTTTCCAGTTTTTAAAATATAGCGAGTGTGCCAAAATGTTGTGAGTATTTAGTGAGGATGAGGAACGACTCCTGCAGAGCTATCCTGCTCCAGGAGACATTTGAGTATACATATTTAACAGTCCAACAATGCAGTTGTATAACGTCTTTTTTATATATTTCATCAGTTATGAAAATGGTATTTGACACATGAGTGTATTCTACAAAGTTCAGCATTTCACAGTTGTTTTCGTCTTAAATTTGCGGGATATTTTTACCCGTTTTTATGCACTCTCCTTCCTGTTGCCCCCCATTCGCAATGGCGTGAATTAAGGGCAAGAGGCTGGCATTAACCCAGATCCCTGGGGTCTTAGCAGTGCAAACCAGCCTGATGATCTTTAAAACATTCAATATGGTCTTTTTTTCAGACGGGGAGAGGGTGGGACTTAGCCCCTGTTTAAGAGCCTGCTGGATAAGAGGCTCTACCCGGGTTCTGCTGCGTGTCAGATTAGCGCCGGTGAAGCGACCGGCGATGCCTGCCTTGCTCTCCCGGAGTCTCAGCACCCTTCTCATTATAGCAAGCAGTGCTTGAGCTCCCAAGGTGATAAGGAAGCCTGGCCCTGGTGCCAGCAGAGCTGCTCGGAGGGATGCCGTCCTGCTCTGCAGCACCGTCGCCGATTTGCACGTTCCTTGCACAGCGCTTGTTCCGCTGAGCTGGAGATGTGCAGAGCAGTGTGGGTTTGTGGCTTGATAGAGGTAATTGAATGTTATCTGTCTGTCTTCCCTTTGGGAGATGCATGAGGGACACGTGGGTGGAAGGCTGTTCGTAGGAGAGCTTCAGAGAAACACTCTATATAAACAAGCCCCTTCAATGTACATGATGCGCTAGGCCCAAAAAGTGCTATGGTCCTGCACAAAGCCCAGAGCTGAAGAGCACAAGTATTTCATTTCATCCATTTCTCTCTCTATAAATATGTTCTTTTAGTCTTCAGTTACGAGCATTTGTCTATCTGGATGCTGATTGTCGTACACAGTTGTTTCCAAGGTTATAAAAAACATCATTTAAAATTAGTTGATATTGTTTAGATGCAAATGCATCTACAGAGGGCTGCCAGGTTGGGTTGCCCAGAGCGGTGTTTGGAGGATGAGCCTCATGTGGGAGGTGGCCACGTGTTTGTTGACCAGGAGGACAAGGGGCATTTGCAGGACAGCGAGGAGAGCGCTCAGGGAGCAGGAGCCTGCTGGACATGCAATATTGTGCTTATTGATCTGAAAACAAGGTCCCTACCAAAGTTTTTAATGTTTAATCTGCAGTGTGACTCACTTTAACAAACGAAATGAAGAGATGATTGTGTGGGTCTGTCAAGTGGTGATTGCCAGCGTGCAAACCTCCGTGGCTGGATTTGTGGCTGTGCTGCTCTTGCCCTTGGCAAGCAACAGCACCTCCCCTAGCAAATTCCTAAATACTGGGCTGTTGAGCTTTGTCCCCGAGCGACTGCTGAGGAGACAAGCTCTTTTTTTTTTTTTTTTTTTTCTTTTTTCCTTTTTTTTTTTTTTTTTTTTTTTTTTTGAGAGAGAGACGTACTCTAAACAGATGAATGAGTCAGCTTGGATGCATTTAAAAAAAATCCTGTTCTGCCAGCACAGTCTGACATAATTTAGAACAACTCTGCCCTCCTTCTGAAACTTCCCTATACAATTATAGTGTTGCCAGCTCCTGTGATTTGCAGACTAAGAGGAGACCCTAAAAGACATCATTAGTCCATCCCTATGCCTGAAGGCAAGGGTGACTGTGCTTAGGCACCGTCTCTGAGAAGTCTTGTGGGGAGGCTTGCTTTTCTGTCCCTACGTGGTTCCAAAGAGATGGACCACAGGGCCCAGATGCTGTTGCCAGCAGGGACTCTGGACCGATGGTTACCTTGTACATGAACAGTACCTGCTCTGGGTGCACCATCCATAACCATTAATTTACTTCACAAAATGGCTTTTTGTCGATAAAAACTGGGGAAGCTGTTGTCCTGAAAGTATTTTTTCACCTAGATATTTAGAAATCACCCAAATGATCTGAACACCTCTGAATGGGAACAGCATAGAGAAAATAGGACATCATCAAGTAGACGTGCTCCATCAGCCTGTCCATGAAGCTACTGAGCTGTGTCTATAATACACTCTGTACAGTCTGTAAACTTCTTATAAACAATTAATTTTCCTTTGCACTACATTTTTTCACATACCATGGTAACTGTGCAGCCATGATCTCCAAGCAGATGAGGATTGTAAATTAAAGGCAGTGAAATAATAGCTTAAATAGTCTATAGATGTTTTCAGTGCTTGAGTTTTAATTGGTGTTTTCTGGCTACATACGTAACTCCCATTGACATTACTAGGAATTACGTACAAGAACCAAGTGGGGAATAGATCAGGAATTTGCTTATTTCTCCTTGAGGGACATTGTGTGTTGATATGTGACAAGCAGGAGTCACAGCGGGCACCGCTGGCTGTGAATGACAGGGATGTGCACGCCACGGAAAGCAACCGCTTACATTTGCAGTAGCAAGGCGTCCTCATTAATGAAGTTGCCTCAAAGTTAGACCTTTTATAAACAGGCAGGCTCATTCTTGTGCATTTATCCTGCAGGAAAATTTGGAAACCAAGCTTTGCACTGATCAATTGCTGCGCTAATTATGTGCAACAGGCTCAGCTCCAGCAGCCGGCTTCGCTCTGCCTGTCGCTTCACCCTGTGAGGAACTGACTTGCGTTAGGCAGGTTGGAGTGAAAGTCTCAAGGGAAGGTCAAGTTTCTGCTATTTTAAATAATAAATGAGATTCCCATTGAGCAAAAATGATCCAGGAAATCAACTTCAGCGCTCTGAATCGCTGTCACGTGGCCTGTAATGGAGGACTGAGGAGAACAGATGGATGTTGGACGGAGAGGAGTCTCAGAGCTGCAGCTCTCCAATTTCTACACCCCATGGAGTCTTACATTGGAGCCTTGACCTTTCCAAAATGAAGTTCCCATTGGAACAGAGCTACAACAAGAAGGGGGAAGGAGGGTGTTTGTGGAGTAGGGACAAAGTGCTTTTCCACGACTCTCAGCAAAGTTTTCCCTCCGCCTTTTTTTCCCCCAGGTGGATGTTTGGAAGCAATAGCGATTGCTTTTTCCCCTTCTCCTCTGGAAACAGCCTAATTGGGCCTAGCAGTCAGAGTGAAAAATAATTACGGATGTGATTCATTCATCTAGAAAGCATAAAGGGTAACTTAAAAAGAATGGCAAGAGCAGTAGGAAAAACACGGTAGTGGATGTTTTATACTTTAATTTTCTGCTGAAGTATGAGATGACCTGAAAGGAGCGAGTAGCCCTTTATCAAACAGATGTGTATCCTTGTAATACTGTTTCATTAGTTCCTTCCACTTATTAATCTCAGAACTACTAAAAATAGATGGGATAACGGATGCTAGTTGCACAGAAGTCTCATTTACTTTACAGCAAGGCTATTGTGGGAAGGTGTTTTAGCTGCTTTGGATCTGTTGTGCTCTTGCTGCTTCTCTGAAAACATTGACTCGGCAGCTCCTTCTGATGAGTCTCCATCGCCGAGGAGTTTTGTGTTCTTCTCTGCATAGCACAGGATGCTTTGGACCTTGGCACAGCTCTGGGACGTGGACACAGCTGCATTTTCCCACCTTGCTGAAGGTCTGCTTCAGTTTTAGGATGGATATGAGAGGGCCAGGGAGGTTACTTTATTATTTTAAAGTACAGATGATTAAGTCACCTGTTGGTCTCTGCTCACCCTCATCGTGCAGTTGCACAATTTGCATGTTTCTGCTCTAAGTTCTTTTTTGCTTTTATGCAACGTTTCCCTAGAGGGTAAAGAGAAACATTTATTTAAAAAAATGATCCCAGTGTCATACAGCTGCAATCATGCTCTTGAATATCTGTGCTTTATTTCTGTGTTTCATTGATGACGAGCGCCCATCCGTAGGTCTTTGTGCTTGGAATATAAACCCTAGAGGATTTATGTGTGTTTCTGAGCTACCAGCCTGGTTAGTAGGACTCTGGTTCCACAGCATCTGCTGGGTTTGCTTGAAGTCAGGTAAGGTTTTACTAGCCCTTTGGTTGCCCGTGGTTGGAAAGGAAAATATGGAGGTGCATCAGTGTAGGTTTGCAAGGACATCCGATGTGGCCAGGTTGGTGAGGGCAGATGCTTTGCAGTGACCCCAGGCTTGGGTCCATTGGCCCATCCACTGCCCTAAGCACAACTGGATCGGGTGTACCTGTAGGACAGAAGACATCTGTAACTCAGGACTCCAGCCATGAGATGCACAAAAGGTCCATTTCTTCTCTGATTCACAAAGACTTTATGGCCGTGAGACTGCATCTTGTAAAATGTATCTGTTGTCCTATGTGAACCATGGAAAGCTACATCTGTCACCGTTGGCACGTTTGCAGGCTTTAAAATAAGCAGGTTGTCTGTAGGAAGTGGCCCTTTTGTCACTCGGCCATTTTGGCCAAGTGACTTCTCCTGCATCAGGCATCTGCAGCACAAGACCCTCTCAACTCTCCATAGAGAACTGCGTCACGCTTTGAAAATAAGTGCCCGAGTTGAGAGTTAAACTTTATTTTTGATAAGGTCTTATCTGCTCTATGGCATCCCTATCGTGAAGAGCATTCTGCTGCGCTGATAATCGCTTGCCTCTCCTCCAAGTCACATAACATAGAGAGACTTTTACAAGCATTTCAGTATTTTCCAAAGCCAGCATCTGATTCTGTGCTTTCAGATATTCATTTTTCCAGGAACACACTGATTTAGCTGCATGGAAAAGCAGGTTTCTGGGCAAACGGTCTTCTCGGCATCCCAATTCACAATGTCGTATACCAACTGTGTCTAAAACGAGAAAATAATTGTGCTTCTGAGAATTGTTTCCTTATCTTCTGCATGTTGCTGACTCAGGTAGGAGCTAAAATCTGGTGGTGCTTTTTTGTTTGTCAGGAATTGGACACAAGACAAGCACCAGCTCATTTTGTGGGAGCTGCCAAACTGTTGCCCGGAGATCATTTTCTGTGTGCTGTTTATTTATGTTGGATTCAAAGCAGTGGCCATGGGTTCTTAAGATACTCTGCAATTTTTCGCTCCGAGAAAGCTGGAGCAGCCTTTGAAGCAGCACCGTGTGGCATCCCATGCTTGCTGTTGGCCAGGCAGTACTGGAAGGGCATTTGGGAAACCACAGCCGAGTTTAAGACTGAGCTTGAAATCAGGGACTTAACAGAAAATGATTTGGAAGAGGATAATGAAATGCTGAAAGACATAATGGGATGGAAGGGTTGTGACTCGTTTGTGATAACAGGATTGGGAGGCAACGTTTTTATTATGTATATGCGACTGAAAAAAACACTTAAATATTGGAGAAGCTGGTAAATGTTATCACTGCAAAGGTGCGGAATTATGTGCTAGCAAACCAGGAGCCTTCCTGGACCAGAGAAGGCTTTAATTAAGTGAGGAATATGTATGGTAACTTGGGTTTGCTTCAGTGTTTTATTGCACTTAGAAAACTCTAAAGATTAATAAGTTTTCTCTGGCTTAGAGCTGGTGGTGTTGAATCTAAAGCAGGGGGACTGTAAATAATAAAAGGTTCTATTAATTTTTATTTTGGTGAGGTAGGGAAAAAAAGAATTAGAATTAATGTATTTGTTTTCTTCTACGTTTTAACGCTTCCAATTATCGATAGGGATGAATCCTAAACTCAAACACCAATCAACTTCTGAGTGCCTGGCATTTTTTCAGCCTCCTAAGCAGTTACTTAATCATAACATTACAGAAAGCAAACCAGAATATTTTCAACCAGCCAGAGTGTTAGCAATCAGCAAGAAACAACACATGCTGTGCATACAGAGCTACCGGAGGGGAAGAAAAGGGGGTAGCAGCTAAGAACAGGTAAAATTAAGGGATGGGATCTATAAGGAATATTGCCTCGATGGGCATATTGCTGGGTAGACTTGCTGGCTGTTCCAGTCCTTTCCCCGAGTTTTGCAGTGGGTCCATATGGGGACATTAGTGCATGTTCCTGTCATCTGCACACTTCTTGCTGTGTCTGCTGCTCTTCTATTTGTTGGTCAGTGTTGAGCAGGAACCTGCAAAGCTGCTAAGCACGAGTGAGGAGGATTTGTCTGGGAAGAAGACACAGCTGAACCAGGGGTTGGCGAGCAGCCCTTGCCAGGAGGAGAAGCGGCCCAGGGGGATACGTAGCTTTCCGACCCGGCGCAGGGGTTATCGCCCTTGGAAGCCCATTGTGTTTGCAGCATTTCACATCTCTGGGCTGGAGAGGAAGTGTGACATGGAGAAGGTACCCTTGTGCACATTGCTCAGTGAGCAGATTGCTTTAAACGACTGCATTGAGGTCCTGTAGAGGTTGATGGAATGTGTTTTTTTTTTTTTATATATATATATACACACACACACACACACATACACACACACACACACACATATTTATATATATATAAAGGCAACCAGAAAACTCTCTCTCTCTGCGTGTGTCTCATGCTCAGAGCAGATGAGGTCACTGGAACAGACTTTAGGCAATGCCTCTGAGATAAACGTGCAGGCTTTATGAGACACCTTTTTTCTCTGGTGGAATTTTACGGAGATTAGACTAATCAACTGATCCAGTTTTAGGCGCATGCTGTTAGGTGAGCTGTTTTATTAAGACTTTTAACTGCAAATTAGAGGCCTGCGAGAAAGGCAATTAAAGTTGAGAGAATGAGTTTTATATCACACCCAAGCAGGGGTGACCCACATTGTGTTGCACTTATCTCGGCCGCACAAACAGCCTCCAAAGACAAGCAGGCACGGAGGGTGAGCAATCCTTGGTGAAGCAGCTGAGCTATTAGACATCAAATAATCTCTTCTTTATTGCTGTAGCTTTAAAGTGCAGGGTGTACTTTAGTGGATATATGTGCCCATAAATATATGCAGGCATCAAAAGCTAACGTTGTTCTTGAATAAAAATTGGATTGATATATTGCAGGTGTTTGCTCTGTGTTGCATGGCCAATTTAGTGCGAGTTTAATTACAGTGTCTGCTCCTTGGGCAAATCTAAAGTCTTAGAATAAAATAAGTAATAGGTTATCTTGTTTTGGGAGACTCATAGTATCCAAGTTTTAAGGTGAAGGAGGAGGTTTTTTCTTCCAATATTTGTGACATTTGTGTTCCTACAATAGAGGTATTGTAGGAAACAGGCAGTTTCCTTCAAGAGGCACTTGAAGAAAATGTTCATCATCCCCAGGAAACCCAGGAACTCTGGTTTTCCAATGTCCTTGGTGTTGCCTTCTCTGCTGGCTTTGCGGCAGGGTCATGCATGTTGCAGGGGGTTACAGTGTGCCCAGCCTTGGCTGCCACTTGGGCCTCTCCTCTTCACCAAAGCCAAAATGTTGACTAAGAAGAGCAATGGCAATATCTTTTACCTATCAAAGGTCTTGAAGCAGCAGTGTGTCATAGCTGCAGCGCTATCTAGACTTGTAAAAATGTATATATGAAAGTGAAATACAAGTGCAAGGATATAATCACCCTCTTAATTCACTTTCGGCTAATTTTACGTCCCATAAGTCACATAGACACTTACACTATTTGCAATTTGGCTTCATTTCTCTGCCAATATTTAAAAGCAGAACTCTACAGCACGATCTCATTACTATGGCCTTATTGATTCACAAAATTACACTTTATTACTCTAATCCATTTATTAGCAAGTGTGAAACTGTACAGTTACTGATCAGGTCTTCTCACCAAGTGCATATGCAGTTTGCCTTTTCACTGGTAGTTCACAGGTTAAATTAGCAGATGTCACGCTGTTGGACTCCATGAATGATGCTCATGACAAACTTGTTTGCTCACCAAGTCTGATCTTCTTCATGGGTGTCTCACCTCGCGGGAAATGGGGGATTTTGCTGCATGTATCTGCTCAGAGGGAACCAACAAGCTGGCTGTTGCTCTCGCTAACATGAAAGTGTTTATGGCTTGTGTTTTGTCTCAGACCAGCATATTATTTTTTGATTCATAGGAAAAAGAAGCAAATCCCTGGGAACCGTGATACTGGCAGCAGTTGCTCCGCAGGGATGCGGTCCGTAGTTTGTTACCCAGACCACTGAGGTCCTGCTGCATGTGCAGTGTGTGGTCCAGATCCTTAAACAGGGTGGTTTGGGGACCCTTACTCCTTTCTAGTCATTGGACAGTTCTCAGTTTCTTTAAATCAATATTGCTATCTACGTGGCTTTATATAGCCATGGTGTTTCCCTACAACTGCTTGAGCTTGCAAACCCTCAAGGCCACAAGTTATTTTTTGTCTCTCTTAATCCATGATGCCCTGGTGCTGAACTGTAGCATTTCCTGAATTCCCATTGATTTCTCCCGAATTAGGCTCCCGAATTCCTTTGCGAGCGCCAGCGCTCAGCCCCCTCGCTGCCTGCTCCGAGTCTCGCGAGGATGAATGTGCTACAGCCGCCAGCATCCTCGCTTGGCGGCCGCGAAGGCCACGGGAATGCCCAAAAATAGATTAAAAGGGACAAAAATAGCTCCTCGCCTTGGGGAGGGATGTAGGAACTCGGAGCCGCCGCCGCAGCTGGATCACTTGGCCGGGGAGCATCCGTGCGGGCAGGGAAGAGGGCAGCGACGTGGGCGGCCGCTTTTGGGGTTTGACCAGTCGTTTCTGCCGAGGGAAACGTCGCTTTTCCTGCTGCAGCTGCCTGCGTGGCCAAGAGCAGCCTGTTTCTGCGCATGCCTCATTAGCAGGGCTGGGAGTTAATTCCTGGCGACAGACTGCGCTTGCCTTCAGAGCGGATTTCTGCTCTGCCGCGGAGACGCTTCGGCACTTGCCGCATCCGTGCGGCTTGGTGGTATCAAGCCCGGGCTAGAGGGGGGGGTGGATGGTGTGTAAAGCTGCCACATGAGTCGTCAGAGTTCACAGTTTCAGAGGAAAATAATATTTATAGCTTGAGCATGTTGGATTTGGAACAGCTCTTATCTCTCAGCTGTCTCATTCAGGAAGAAACTTCCATGTTTTGGTCGACTTGCACTCATGAATTGCAACCTCTGCCCAGCTAAATGGGGATGAGACACTCATTTAGTGCCTAGCACAGCAGTGTCCAAATGCAGTTTCTTCCTCTGTTGTTGGAAAAAAAATATCAGTAGCCCTAATTCGGATAACGCCTGACATCAAGACAAAGTACTTGTGTGCACAGGCATTTTCTTGCAGATAGGTTACCTTTTATTTTTTATTTTTGTGGTATTTTTCTTTTCTGTTTTTTTCTTTTTTGTTGTCGTTGAATGAACAAAAGAAATCAGCCTTTGGGCTGTGACAGCCCCTTTTTCCCTGAGCATCACTGCAAACAGCTGCTCCTCGAGCCCCTGCAACAGCCGCTGGCTTTATATCTTTGCGAGCCTGCAGTATCCCCACGCACTCCTCATTAAAACCTTATTTACTACAGTCTCATTCACCTGCGGTAACTACCGGTGACAAAAGCACATTGGAAATATCATTACGCCATCTGTAACGGTAGGCTGCCTGTGAAAAATCCCAAATTGTCTGCTGTTTGGGGAGAAGCCAGGCAGCGGAGATGAGAGGCTCTTTTCTGCAGATGCCTTGCAGGTTGGTTGGTACATTTGGAGGACACACTGTGCCATCGCAGACAGCCAGGGGACCCATGCAAGGGGCTTGCAGAAATCACAGCCTTGCAAAGGGGAGATGGAGGTGTTGTGCATTCAAGAAGCCAGCTCCTAAATGACTTGCTCGAGGCTGTTCAGGTGCACAGTGAAAGAATTACTGCTTGGGAACGGTTTCTCTTTTAACAAGGAAATCACTGAAGTGACTGTGGCCCCTTTGAAGCCTTACTCTTAGGTTGCAATAAGCAAGATTCCGATTCATTTAGCAGCAGGGCGTCAGTGACTATTAACAGCTTAACACGAGGCCCTGATAGATTGATAAGGAGATAAATGGCCCTTGAATCATGTATTAACAATCTGGCCATGCTATAATTGAAACTCACATTGGATAATTGCCGGCATGGTTGATAGGCAACATAACAGCCTTAGCTATTTTTCCTTTTAGCGGACACATATATTATTCTGAGTAAGAGTAGACGGGAATCGGTACAGCCCGCTATTCCAGGCAGGGGGGGCAAGCTTTAATTTAGGGAGCTTAAGCACAGCAGCAGGCCGTGCTTGGGCAAACAGCCCCATGTTTCATCTGTTATTGGGTATTTTGACCAACTCTGGGGTAAGTTTGCAAAGCACGTGAGGAAGGAGTCAGTAACCGCTTAGTCTCTCCTGTTCCTCTTCCCTGTAGCATTAGCAATTCAGAGCTAGTCACGCAGTAGGACATAGCTCAGATTAATTAGCTAAATTGCTACCTAATGGCAGTAAGATTTGATGCCACTTAATATTTCAATGCAAGCGTGGCAGGCAGGTTAACGCATTCAAATACAATTGGCTCCCCTTTTCGGATGGAATATATAACTACTGTTTGAGCCGTTGACAGAATTTGTGGTGTTCAATTAATTTCTGCCATTAGCAGTGGTGTGAGTTGCTATTAGTTCTTACAAAGTGTATCACCAGCTCTGTAGTGCTCTGCTTCAGGGATGGCCATCCTGGGCTAAGGATGCAATTTAAAGGGAATTGGGAGGGTTAGGGTGGAAGGGAGAGGCTGTGCTTTGCACGTAATTAAACCACATTAACGTCGAGAGCCTTAGTTGCAATTTCAGGTTTTTCAGAGCGCTGCAGCAGGGTGCACAGGCCGTCCAGGAGCCGAGCGCTTGCTGGAGGCTGTTGCAGAATTTGGGCTTGCAGGGTGCTGCTTTTCCGCATCCCGTCGCCACGAGAAGGGGCCGCGTGCGCTCGGGCGCCTCTCCGCTCGCTCCCCGCCGGCGCGGCGGCCCCGCGGCTTTGTGGCCGCCGCGCGCGTCCCAGATGGCTCCGCGCCATCTGCCAGGCGCGTGGGCAGCCGGCAGCCCGGTGCCGCGGGAGGCGCCTGCCCCGCGCAGGATGCGAGCCCGGAGCACGGCGCCCGCAGCCACGCACGCTCGCAACCCTGGGCAGCAGCAAGGAAAACACTGTTTTTTGGGTTTTTTTTTTTTTTTTTTCATCTCCTAGATGAGATATCTGGAGCAATGTTTTGGTTTCTCCCTGCCCGGCGCGAGGTGACGGGCGTTATCATCTCCGTGACGCAGCGTTCGCCGCAGCCCGGCGCGCTCCTGCATTCAGCGCGCGCGCTGATAGCGAGCGCGGCTGCGCCGCCTCGCCTTGGACGTGCTCAGGAAATTAGGAACGCTGAGATGAAACAAATAGATCCATTAAAACGGCTCGGCGGAATTCTGGTAGAGAGGTAATTGTCATGTCAAGCAGGCAGCCAGTGCCAGCAAACCGCTGGCTGCAATCTCACCACTATAAAAATTCAGAAGGGAGGGGGGAGAAAAAAACAAGATTAATAAATAGTCTCTGTGGGGAGAGAGAGAGAGAGAAAGAAAAGGCGAGAGCTTTAGAAGCAAAATGAGTCCTGAAGTTCCGTAATCTTCCTGTGTTTCAATGCACATGTGTTGTCAGGTGTGGGAAAAAGCACAGACCAACCTTTGGGATTCAGCTGTGATTCGTGTTGTGGGCGCCTGTCATTCCTCTTCCTCTTTCCCTCTCACGGATCTGGTTCAGGAGAAGCCGAGAGGGGCAGCAGAGCCCTGATGACCCGGTGAGGGTCGTCGTAGCCCAAACATGCACACAGTGCTGTGGGTGCTCAGGATGGAGATGTTTTGTCTTGCTGTGAGATCCCTCTCCCTCGCGAGGGAGATGCAGGTGTGGAGCTGCACGGTGCAGCCCCAGTGTTGCTCTAGGCTAGATCTAACTGTTGCCTATCACAAACTGCTCAGCAGAAGCTCCTGTAGTCTTTCAAGAATACCAAGAAGGCAAAATTGAATCTTTTCAAACAGGAAATCGTAATTCTGCTAGTGGGGTCAAGCTATCTGTTGCCCTCCCTGTTGTGTTTCTCCTCCTTCCGTCCTTCGTTAACCCAGATCCAGGAGACAGGAGGGGAGCAAAAGTAGAATATCTACTGACCGAGGTCAGTAGTGTTCGTATTTAGGAAAATAGAAGTGTTCGTATTTAGGAAAAAGACGTGGAGGATGTTGGAGGAAGTGGATGTGTATGGGGATAAATTAATCTAGCAAGAGAGGATGTTTCAAGGGTGTCATTGTCAAGAGCAACCACGTGAGCTGGCCATGAAAGGACTTTCCACTTCCCTGGCACTTGAGAAAAATATTTGCCAGATGTGGGCATGGTAAATTCTTGCCTCACAGCTTCTGAGAGCTGGAATCTTCCCAATTAGTTTCTGGAAGCTCAGCTTCTTTATCCTTTTTGCAGTGCTTTTATGGAGTTATATGCGTTGAGGAGTTGCTGCCCAGGGCCTGAGAGTCCCACCAAAGGGAAAATTTGCACTTCATTTAATATTAGGTATGGTCACCACATCTTTAATGTTACTACCAAACTGGCAGAAAGGTTGTGGCCACGGCACTTGCACTCCTGCTGTCTTCTGCTGCAGCTCCTTCTGAAGTTCAGACTCCTGAACTATCTGTAAATCTGTCATTTATTCACAGATGCAGAGAACTCAGTCATCTCCTGGCCTCTGGAATCGTGGAAAATAAAGGCTATTGAACAGAAATTGATCCTAATCAATTAAGCTGTGCTCAGTGACCTAAAATGCAGTGGCCCAAGCCATCTCAGCAAAGAATCATGGAGTAGCTCATCTTGAACTGTGCACCAGAGGGCTGTAAATTGGCCAGAAGGGAGAAGAGTTTCAGAGCTGGCAGAGTTGCAATGATTGGAGCCCAGTTCTCCATGGATACTATTTAAATTGTCAAGTGATAGAGGGACAGAGGGTTCAGTTTGAGTTATGATTTGAAAGGAGAACTACACTTAAACTGGTTAAGCTTTTAGATGACCCTCTACAAGGACAGTTTGTGGGTTGTGTCTTTCGTGGGTGTGCACGGATGGCGGGACATTGCATATCAAATCTGTCTTACGGTGCTTTCTAATGCTGATAAAGAATAATAGCATAAATACAGGTCAAGTAATCGGGAGAAGAACAAGGGAGGAAAGATCTTTGTGACGTGAAGGAATAGATGATGAGTTAGTGACACAGAAATAAAGGAAGTCAGGGAGATGTTGCCTTATCTAAGAGTATGCGGTGCTACTTTGCTGAAGTACAAGTGTGACCTTGCTAATGATGGGAAGGCAGTTGCTGGCAGGCACTGAACTTTGCAGCTCTTTCTGCATGTGATCCAGGAGATCTCTTTGCAAGAGAGCCTTTTTGGGAATATCAAGAACAATGGGGTAGAGGGAAACAGCTGATAAAGCCAGATAAAATTGTGACTTTTTTTTTTTTATGTGGGCCTCCTAACTCCTATCTAGACTTCTGACGTGTTCCAGATGCTGTCGTATCTTTAGAATAATGATTTATTGGCCTTTTCATCTCTTGATAAGAGAACAACTTCATTAACTTGGTGGTGTTTTTTTTCTTTTCTCCTTACAGGCACAACTCGCCCTCCAAGAGAAGGAGAAGTGCCTGGTGTGGACTATAACTTTCTGACTGTGCAGGAGTTTCTGGAGTTGGAGCGAAGTGGGACCCTTCTGGAAGTAGGAACGTATGAAGGTGTGGGCTTCTTTCTCCTGCTGTCCTCATCTTCCCTTGGTGTCTATCTTCCATCACCTAGCTGGGTCTTGTCTTACTTGGATCATTTAATAATAATTATTATTTTTTAATGTAGCTTTACAAACAGTAAAGTTTGTACTACAGCAGTAGTAGGGAGCACTGGAATATTGCTATGGAGAAAGTGGGGAAAAGATGGCTTTGCCTCCCAAGAAAATACATTGTGTAATTAAATCTTCAGTCTATAGCTCCTTATAATTAAAAACTCCTTTGGGGTGTGCTTTTTCTTTCCCCATTTAGAAAATTTCAGTGTATCTCTGTGAGAAATCAGTCAAAAGAACTGCATTACATTTCTGGAAGTCCTTCTGGTCCACTTTTGCTCACGCATCTCATATTTCCATTTACAAGAAGTGAAATGGGTCTTGTCTTAATTATGAGGTATTGAAAAAGCTTAATTCTTGCCACTTTTCATAAGAAACATGAAATATATTTTAAAAATCCAGGCTGCACCCAAATAATTGACAGTCTTTGAAAAGTCATCAAGTACAAATAAAAAAAGATTGTGACATGTGGTTTTGGTTTTAAGCAATAAGAAAAAGTTCTGAAGCTCTTGTTTGCTTAGCCTGCTTCTCAAAGCTTCCCTTGTAAGGTCACTTTTAAACCTTACACCTATTCCCAATGCCAGATAATTACCACGTCAAACCTGGTTTGCATGAAGATGCCAAATGTATAGTTTGATTTCACACTTCTGCCTCTTTGCATTGATTAGCTCCATCAACACCATTGCTCCTGTTCCAGTAGTGTGTCTCCAACACACCTGGAACATGCTCTGGACTAGTTTTCAAGAGACACTGGGCCCATCTGGGCAGTTATAACGTGGTCCTTTCTTGGCTTATGGGATTATACCTAATGCCAGCTAAACAATTCAGACTTTGTGGGTTGCTCTTTACAATTTCTGAAGATGATGTTGGTTTCTCATGACTCTAATGGACATTTCATTTCTGAGGGCGATAGAAGTGTCTGAACTTTGAGGGGCTCCTTTCTCAAAAGTGCTGAGAAGCCGCCTTCCCTATTGACATCAGTGACATTGGTGCACAATGGTTCTGGAGAGCTGCTCCACAAAAGGAAAAGTCAATAAGAATAAAGGAAATAATGATGATGCATGTGTGCACATATGCATCAAGACATATTACTATTTGATTGTAATGTGAAATAAATAATGTTCATTTTTCACCTGCAGCTTCAAGAAATGATTTTGCTGCCTTCTGAGATTTCTTTAACGACTTCTTGCTACTTTGGAAATCTTATTTTTCAGTGTATTGATCAAGACAATGTTGGTCTTGATTATCTCTTGAAATAGTATAATTCAAAGCTGCAATAATCAACCGTTTGGTGGGGGGGGAATCCCTTGAAAAAACAGAGACCACCACATTAGACTTCTGTGTGCGAGTCTTCGTTATTGCTTAGCTTTATTATTTGAGATGGCTTTAGTTTTGATTTGTTTATGTTTTGCTGGCTATTTTGTTAATGTACCATCATGATGAAGCTGATTATACTTTTGCTCCTGCCAGTGATACCTCATTCTAAACTGGGGCTATGGAACGAAGCAAAAGAAAATACTCTTCTACTTCTCTCAGGAGAATAATAAATTAATACCTTTAATGCATGGCTTCTATTATTAATAATGCTGCTTATTGTACTGAGTAGGAGTCAAGCAGTTGCAAAGATGAATTTGCCTTCGATTGCAATGTAATTAGGCAATTTAAAGGTGAAGGAAAGGGAATGCTGTAAAATAGAGAATGGGGATATTAAGGGGGAAAGCCCTGCCACCTTGCATTAACCCCATGATGTTGTGGGGTTGAATTAGGTTGCCAGATCCCATTAGGGCTGACCAGAGCTTACAGACCTTATGATGGTCCCAGTAAGGCAGAAACATTTCACATCTGGGGGAACAACATGGGAAGGACAATCTGCTTCAAAGGCAACCAAGAAAAGAGAGTTTGGATAGTTAGATTATGAAGCTTGGAAGGAGACAAGCCACTCCCAGATTATCTTTCACTGATGGTTTTAAGAACAAGTTAGACAAAGAGTGGTCCAGATACGATGATTTTGGTGGGGAAGGAGGATCTCTTGAGGAATTCTCTGTATTCCTGATATTTCCCTTTTTCCATGCTGCAGGGAGTGAGCTGTGTGTGGCTAGGAGCCAAAAGTTCACATGGCTCAAGGAGTTTGATGGCTCTGACTCAGGGCTATTTCATGGCTTTGCTCCTGGTCCTTCATTTCTAAACGTCTGTGAGTGGGAGGAGGTGAATATTTGCTTTGGGATTCTATGCCACATTTCAACAGCTTGTAAGAAACTCTGAGCAAAACGCCTGCAATAGTTTTGACTTCAGCAGATGGCATTTGCTTGCCTTTTGAAGGCATAAAGCCACCCAGGTGCTAGCCCTATCATTGGGAAAAACCTGGTGGGAAAAGATGCAACACTGAGCATTTGTTTTATAAAATTTACCGAGAACTTCCGGGGAGAGGGATTAGGCAACAGGGAGCCTGCAGGACTTTGATGCTGATATAGATAGGATTGATTTGGGAAGAAGAAAGAGCGACCAGCAGAGAACAGTTGGAAACCACAAAGCAGTGGGAGAGTGGATCAGGTTTTGAAAGAAAAAAAAAAAAAAAAAAAGCTGCTTTGAAAGGGTGGCAATTGCAAAGACAGAAACTGCAAGCTGCAATCGTTTTGTTGTTGTTGCAGCCACTTTGTTGTTGTTGATACTTTAAGACGCTGCTTTTCAACCATGAAAGCTAGATTTTTCCCTTTTTTTTCCCTCTAATGAAAGCTAAACTTTCATATGGTCACATAATTCCAGGAGCTGACACTTGAATCCTGAAAGACTTGCTTAAAGCTGTGATACTGCTTCAGAATTGGTGCTTTTTGCCTCTCCTGTGTGCCGGCAGAGCCAGATGGGACACACTCAAGCTGACTGCTCATTCCCACTGACCATACGAAGGAAAAATCTTTTTAAGCTAAGCATTTTGGGGGTCTTCTGTTAGATAGTGAACCACAAAAATTGTAATTGCAGTCATTTATCGACTAATCCTTCAGGGCATAAAATACTGATGGATGCATAGAAGTAATTGTGTAGGTTACTAATTATTCAGCAATTACTTTTGCATTTGAATGGTGGGCTCTGGCAAGGCCCCCAGGGGAGGGCTGTTTTGAGCAGAGCCACAGCTTCTAGGTTATATTTCCATTTCTGAATGGCCTTGGGCAAGTCAGGTAACTGCCTTATATTTCAGGTTCCTGGCCTGGAGAATATTAAAACAACTGTTACTTCTGTTCATTAATATTTCAGCAGATATCCTATGCCTGCAGATGTCTGCCACTGCAGATATGACAGGGTTGGTGAAGACTATGGTATTTCAGGTTCCCAGATAAGATGAGCACCGCAAAGAAATGCGGATTTTGGGGCAAATTTTGCATGGGGATGGCTCCATGCCACTGGGTCTGGCCAGGCAGTGCTAATGAATGCCTGCACAGCACTTAATGATCCTCAGAAGAAAAAGTGCTGCACTTTATAACATGTGAAGGGTTATTACATTTTAGAGTATTATTGTCAAGGCATCATCTTTCATTCTCTGGACAAGTGTTATGTGATTGCCAAGAGAGGTAATAAGTAATCTGCATTAGTCTCATGTAATGGGGTGACTTGCTAACATTTTTAAAATGTATAAAACTGGCTACTGTAGACAGGGGCTCTGATTGTGGTGCTTGATGAGTGCAATAAATTACCTTAACAGGGCAGTTAGGATTTCAGCTGGAGTAGAGAGGTGTATTCGGCAACATGCTTCAAATCAAGATGTCTTTAGCCTAATTTATCTGGCGTGCTAGTTCCACGTGGGTTTCTCTATCAGCTCTGCTCACCCACCTTTAGTTACGAAAACTCTCCTTTTATTGCTGCTTTTCTGGGTTCTTTGCTCTCTGTTGGTTTCAAAACAAATCCTGTGTCTGTGGCAGGATGACGGGGAGAGCAGGGGTGGCAGGTGCTGTGGGTGCCCATCAGACATGTTCTGCTTAATAAGATAAGACCTGCTTATTAATGTCTGCATGCTACAGATTGACTCAATAAATCAAAACGGCTCCTTGAGTGCCATTGCAATGGATCATGTCAAATACCCACTTACTATCATTGGGGCCCTATGGAAAGATCCCTCTTCTACTGTTGACGATCCGTTGATGCTTTGGTTGTCTGTCCTTTTTTTTTTTAGTTACTGATGAGAAAGAAAGAACACACGTTTTTATGTATGTGTCTGATTATCAGCGTTAAACAGCAACGTTGTTAGGTTGTTTTATATTAACCTGGCAGCAATGTTTTACTCTGTGGAGAGCAGGAACGGTAGCTGAGCAACTCTTTTTTCTTTAAAAGGCAAATGTGCAAATACCTGAAAGCTTTTTTGATCGGCACATAGTTTTTATGAACTCCTAATTTGAATTTCTGGTTGGTCTTTCTGAGGTGAGGTCTGCCTGCAGCTCTGCATTGGCAGTCCTGCTTTCCACGGCTTCTTGGGGCCCCTTTCCCCCCTTTCTTGGGGAAACACAGACCTTGGGGGTAGAGGTTGCTCCCAAACACGTGTGACAAAGGACTAGAAGTTGTGAGTTGACTGGTTACTTCTAAGGTTAGAGCATGGGTCATTTTGAGCCCTTGTTTCCTCTCTGACCACAGGCTAGGGTGCTTTAGGTAAAGCTTATTTTATGTTAGATAATTAGGGTTCTTTTTTTGCGAATTAGACGTGTTTGTACCTGCCTGTACTCACGTGTTAACCAAAGCCACATGGCAAGAGCAGTTGGTATCTCAGTGCAGGAGAAATGAGGATAAATCAGGCTGATGTCGACTTGCAGGTGATTTGATTTTGTGCCCTGCTGCCATTGCCTATAAAGGCACTCGCTGTGGTATGTTTGCGTGTGGGATTTCAGACCTCAATTGAGAAATGTGCATTGTGCACCGTTCTGGCGAATTTTAACCACCACCACCACAAATCCTGACTGCTCTCCCATTGACCCCAGCCTCCGTCACTGCAGATTGACCGGGGCCTGGCTGTCTGTGGTGGGGTTGGTTCGTGTGGGTGGGAGGCTCGTTTCTCCCAGCTCCTGCCTGCATCTTGCTTCCCAATCCAGCTGCTGCAGCCTCCCTGTTGCCTGGATACTCCCAACTTCCTGCAGGCAGTCGCTAATCAATGTGCAGCTGCAGCGAGGTGCATCCCGCAGCCTGATCCATCAGCTGCATGCGGGAACCTGGAGCAGAACAGGGTGCGGGCAGGGAAGGTGCTCAGCTCCCGGGAACCGTCTCTTGCGCCATTCTTGGGATGGGAGCTGGACATGGGTGAGCACAGAAGGCTCCAATGCCGGAATTAGGGTCCATCATCCTCCTGGTCCCGGGATCAAGCAGTCAAAAGGGGGATGTGAATTTGCTGCACTTCAAGGGAGCCTTGGTTTTAATGGAGATGTTACCGACGTCATTCTGGAAAGCCACGAGATGGATTTTCCATCCCTCCTGGGCTTGTAAAACTGGAGTTTGTGCTCAAAGGGGCAGGACAGGCGGGAGCTGCCGTGAGTCGCTCTCCTGCTTGAACCAGCAGAGAGAGAAATGTTGAGATGACGGGGACTCCTCCTGTAGCTGTTCCTGTGTTTTAATTACTGTGCATGATACTAAAATGCACAAGCTCCCGATACTCTCAGATATGGAGATGAAAGGGAGTCAGCTCCAAATAGCCTTTCTGTTCTTTTTTTTTTCTTCTTTTTTTTTTTTCCCCCATTGTTATTGCTTTTTTTATGGACTCCCTTGAGTGACGCTTTACAGTGCATGGATCAAGTCCTAGTCTTTGCTGCCCAAGCTGCCATCAGAATTTGGTTGTGGTTAAATAAGCCTAAGTACCAAGGGACCGAATAAAAGAGGGTTAGTGGAGGGTCATGGCAAGGAATTTGGGTGTTGGATGTGCATCTCTTGTTACTGGGCATTAATTCAGTTACTGTAGGTAGCACCCAAATGTGGAGAACGCAGTTCCTGCAGGAATCAGGCATGCGCAGCTTCTCACATGTTGGAATGATTCAGAATTGGGGTTTTCCCAGAAAATTTGAGGTTTTCCCATTGTCTTGTTCAAAATATCCCCCCGGTCTGGGGGATGAGTTACAATTTCCAGAGCTTCCCCCTGAGCAGTCCTGGGCGCTCAGCACCAAGGGAGGCTGCTGTAGCTGTGATGAGTTTGTGTGTCGCGTTAGGACTCTGGGGTGGCAGATGGTTGTGTATGGACGTGTAACGTGCTGTTAATAATTAGAGCTGATCAGATATTCAGTACAAATCGCGCTGACTCTGAAGTTGGCCCCTTTTCAAGGCTTACAAGTGGTTCACAAAACACAATTAAAGTGTATTTTTAAATATAGGGTGGTTTTTTTTCCATAAGTATTGACAGATTAAGCAAATAACATAAGACTGAGTGCTTTTGAACTATTACTTGGCTGTTCCTCACAGTTGTTAGCGGAGCACATTTGGGTTTCTGAGTCATAGTGTAAATATTTCCTCTTTCCAAGTTGGAGGATTAGTTGCAATGACAATTTTAAGTGCCAGCCCCTCTTAATGGGACCTGTCCCCAGGCCCATGTGATGGGCCTTCAAAATGAATTGGGTAGCAAAGAGAACCATGCACTTTTTGGGAAAAATTAGTTATTTTTCACTGCATTTCTTAATCATGAGCTGGGTTGCTTGCTTTAGAGAGGCCTTTTTATTTAGGTGTTCTTTATTTAAGTGTTAGGACTTCTGAATTTAGCCATTTACAACATACCTGCAATATATTTTGCACAAAATATTGGTGTTCAGAGCTGCGAATAGAAAACTGCACTCAGGCATGTCACACAGACATAGATAGGTGTGTTTAGTATTAATATCCTCATAGAACAGTTATTTTTTTTTTTTTTTTTTAAGGAAAAAAACAATGTAGTAACATTCTTCTGGAGAAATGGAAAAGAAGTTAGGATGGAATCAGGACAGATTGATTTTTATCCTCTTATCTTTGTATTTTTGCCCTTGCACACTCTACTCCATTTCTTTCCTGTTTTATATAAAATACGTTTGCAGTATGTAGAGCATAAGAATCATTCCTGTAGCAGAGGCTGCAACCTGCTTTAGGAGCCTCCATCCCCATTAGAAGCTCTTTCCAGAAGAAGTAATTTCCTTCCCGCTATAAATTATGCATCAATGTACATTTAAAATCCTGAAATGACGAGCAGCAGATGAAAGCGTTGCAGGATGTCGCTGCTCCCATGGAGCTGGATTCACGGCGTTGTGTACAGCCTTGAACACACCTTGTTTAGACAAACCTGCACGTGTTGCTGTCCTCGTACTTGGGTGTCAATGCTCAGAAATTCCTCTGGCTTCTCCATCTCCAGTGGGAGGAAAAGTGGCTTTTCCAACCTTGGAGGGCCGTGGTGGGGTGGAGGAAGGCAATGCATATCCAAACTGCTCCCGTTTTCAATACACTGGCATCTCTGAGAGTATAGGGAGAATGTTGAAGTCCACCTTTGGTATCCAGAGTTGGACTTTGGAGCAAGCAAAGCAAACAAAAATACACAGTAACTCTTGGAAGGGTTTTTTTTTTGTGTTATTGCTGATTTTAATGAATTAGGTTGTAAAACTCTGGAATATTATATGCCAGCATGTAAGATATGTGGGTCACTAAAGGGAGAGGCACATTGCAGCAGTCCTGGATTCCACCTCATCTGAAGAAAGTGAGTGCCCTGTGGTACCTTTTCTTTCTCTTGACAAAGTTTTCCTTCGGAGCGAGATTAGTTTTTGCTTTTTCCAAATGCAACATCCATCCGAAAGGAAGCTGGGGTATTAAAGCAGGCCATCGAGCTTTCATCACTTCTCTGGGTGATAGCAGTCATGAATTTTTTATTTTCTGCAGGGCTCACTCCAGATCTGCCAAAGCATTGTGTGGGTGCATGCACGTAAAAAGGCTACTAATTGAAATTCAGATGTGCGGAGATGAAGTTTTGCTATTCACCGCGGCTGCCTTTTGTTTTAGCCCTTGTACACTCCGTGCACCTAAACAATGTGAGCCTGGCTTCTCCTTTTACATGTGACAAGAATAGCTCCAAAGGCACAAAATATTTCTGTGCCTGCTCTCGAGATGAAATATGCCTTGGAAAAAAAAAAAAAACTGGGAAGGACACGTGTTAGTTTATGTGTTTTTGTGCGGGAAGAGGCAGCGACTTTGACAGGACTGGGAGGAAAATGAAATGGGAGTCTTGCTGCTAGAAACCGCTTGCTTTTGAACATGCAAATGTGCTTCTATTGCCTAGGGAACTATTATGGGACACCCAAGCCTCCGAGCCAGCCCGTCAGTGGGAAAGTGACTTCCACCGATGCGCAGCAAAACCTGCCGCCCGGCTCCAAGCAGTCGACTCCAAAGCGGACCAAGTCTTACAATGATATGCAAAATGCTGGCATAGTGCATGCGGAGAATGAGGAAGAGGATGATGCACCTGAAATGAGCAGTAGCTTCACAGGTAAATCCAAACTGTTGCAGCACCCCAACTACACCACTTGGGAAAGGTTCTGGAGTGAGGCTGTTTAATTATTTTTGATAGGTTTCCTTTGGAGCTATAAATCTTGCAAAAGAATTGGCCCTCAGCACTTGGGTTGCTGGTGCTGCTGGACAATTCTCTGAAGTTGCATCTTCAAGGAAGGCCATCAGGGATTGGGCTGGAAGAGAAAAATCTGAAAAAACATCCGTTAGTTGCCTCCTTATTTTTCTACGTAGCTGATGTTTAGTGATGGGCAGAATTTGAGAAGGAAGGTGTGCAAATGAAATCCATGTTTTATTCATATTTTTCTTTTTTTGGGAAACGTGTTTCTTTACAGCATTATATTTTGAAGTCCTCCAGCACTGGAAACTGTTAGGCTTCTGAGTAGGCATCTTTACTGTGAAGAATAATTGAGACTTTTAAAAAGATATTCTCTGGAACTATGCGCTTTTGTCATTAAGAGTGCATTTGTATTCTTTAAAAGGATGTCTATTGAATACAGTCAACTAAATCCTGCTTTCAGTTGCTCTAATGTAGATCTAAATTACTCCATTGAGCCAAATGACAGAAGTTTAAGTGCAGAATGGTGGAATGGTGTCTGGTAGAAATTATGGATAACATTTTTAGATTCCCTTATACTCAGAGTTAATCATTCTGTTGCTAGCAAATGCAAAGATTTGAAATGAATGGTTTTGAAAAATGAAGGAAAAAAAGAAGGCAGCACATAATAACTTATCATGTCAAGAGAACACACCAGCATTTTGAGCATCACTTTGTAGGTGGTCAGCTTGAAATGTGGCCGTCCCACTGGAAAACCAGAATTCCTGAGGTTGAAAGCCTCTGGAACATGGAACACTGTGAAATGCTCTCTTCTAATACCACAAATTAGCCCCAAATCTCAATTCTGGCTGTAGGTTTTCCAACTGTTTTTTATGTCATTCTTAGCTGTGCTCGGAAAGTCAGCAGAAAGTTTATCTTTGGTTGGCTGTTCCAGTCATTTTAAATAAATAAAATGGCTCAAAGTGATTATGTTTGAAATTTTGCTTCTTCCAAAATATGTTGCTGTCTTTTTCCCTTCCCTACACCTAGAGAGAACCGGCACATCTAGTGTGTAGGTCCTCTTTCTCCAAGGTTTCTCCCAGCAAACTGAGGGCTGCTTGCTGTGGGGAGGAGGTCTAACATGTCTATGCCAGTTCTCTATTTTTGTGAAAACTTTGTGTTTTCTCCCTGCCATCCTTCAGGCCTGAACATAGATCTTACTCCCAGCTTCAAATGGTGGCATTGAATGGTGGAAGCTTTTGTGGTCTAAGGTCAATTCTTGGGCACGTTTCTGAGCATCTTTCAGAGATCCAATGTTTCCACAAACATCAGCAGGAGGTTTCTGAAACCCTGAAGAGCAGGAGCTGCTCTTTGTCTGTCAACCCAGGATTTTTTACTTTGTGCTTTGACACAGCTTTACCTCCTCAGCTCAATTTTCAAGCGTTGAATTCGTCTTCCTGTCTTGGTATGAGCACTATTGGTACCTTCTAGCCTTTTGAACCTGGCTGCTGTGGGTATTAGCATCTTGAGCCCCTGGCCCCTGGGTATTTGTACTAACATAGCAGGTTAGTGAGACATTGGAGATGGGAATTCAGATGGTGTTGGTCCTTTGTCTTCCAGCTGTTTCCCACCACCACAATAACTTTCCATCTTGGCCTTAGTTGAATCCTATCAACCATCGTGCATCCTGGCTCTGGCGGATGGATAGATATTTAAAAGAGTTTAGCCTGGGAAGTAGGTCTCTGTGGCCATGGCCATATTCATCATTGTTGTGCTCAGAGCTATTCCAGTGATTGTCTGGAGCTCCTGGTGGGTCTCTGCATTAGACCCCTCTCTCGAGACCAAACCAGCTAATGGTTTGGAGGGTTTTGCTCTGCTTGACTTTTACCCATTGTATTTTTCCAACCCCAAATCACTCCTGGGGTCCTTTACAAAACTTTGTGCTTCAGGCTAGTTTCTCACATGCTGTGACATGGTAGCTCCTTCAGCCTGCATCTCAGGATCTGTTTTTGTCAGGAAGCTGAGATGATGTTTGACCTCTTTTCTACCTGTCTATAATGAGAGGTGCTTCTCTTGGAGCGATTCAGTATGGTGCCCCTGAACTGATTGCACCTCATTTGTCATCCTCATTTTTCTTCACAGGATGAAATGCTGGAAGATGAAGTTAATTTGTCATAACGTTATCACACCCTGGCCCCTTGCCTCCATTCAATGGGCACAGAATCAAGAAGAATTATTTCTGCTGTACCAAAGTGATTCCTTATGCTTATTTTATGTGTAACTGTGCTAGCCATATTAAAACGTTCTCACTTCCAAAGACGACCTGTCAGTGACTTGTGTTTTTCAGGGTTTGGCATGTTTATACTCGCAGTCTAAGCTGGTGATGATTCATTCGTGCTCCAACTTCTTTATCTTGTCAGCATCTACCTAAAATTACAACACAGCAGGAAGCAGGCAGTTGAGGGCACTGGTATAGTCTAGATATTCTTTTTTTCTCTCTTTTCCTGGTTTATTTTTGTCAGTACCCTGTCTTTTTGCACTCTGTGCCTCAGGCAGCACACAGGGTAGGGATGGCACAGGAGCTGCTGCTGCTAACAGATCCCCTTAAACAAGACCTTGGGTGTTGAATTGAGGAGCTGAGGGTCTCCAGGTAGTCCCAGCACAGCAATATGGCAAAGTACAATGTTGGCCTCAGTTATGCTTGCTTGATTTGAATTACCTGTGGATATACTGGAAACCAGTGGTCTGGAGACTTGCAGGCAGGTCATCTCAGGTGTTTGAAAGGTCTACCACAGCTTTTCAGTGTCTTCAGAAACCCATTTGCTATGTACCAGAGTAATGTTAGAATTGGTTGCTGCTGAAACCTCCTTGTGTAGGATTTTGGAGGACAGATGCTGGATTTGGGGTGCATTTCTGAATTATTAGGGAAATAGGAGGGCATTAGGGGTGGAGGGAAAGGGTAATCTGTACCCACAGCTCAAGAGCATGGATATAAGCACCAGAAATATTTCCTTAGAGAAGAAAGCCAAATATGTCAAGAAATACTCCTGAGTAAGTTTGAGTAGAGAGATACTGTCATGAACAGTGGGAAAAAACTCCATAGATAGAAAACACAGGCTCTTGTGAGCAGCAACGTGTGGATAAGTAGTACAGTACTGGTGTTCACTTTAATTTTTAATTCAAAAAAACTATTGCACTCAATGAGAACACCACTGGCTTGTTGATTTTCAGCTTCTGGCTGCCTTCTGCACTTGTAGAGATCTCCCCTTTTGATCATGCTTCAAACAGGAAATTTTAGTCTCCTAATCCCTGTCCCACAATCAGCCCTGTGGGAGTGAACCTGTGAGTCTGCTCAGAAGCCCATTGAAGTCATTGGCATTGCCCTGGCCTTGGACAGCTTGGAAGATTTGGGAAGCTCAGCAGGGCCCATTAATGTGAACACAGTAGCTGATCACAGGTGCTGGTTTGTTCTGGCAGGGTCTGGCTCATCCTCCTGGCAAAAAGACTCTGCAGAGCCTCTGCCCTCTGATCATCTGCTGCTATGTGTTGTATATTACAAAGCCAGGAGAGCCTTTGAAAAGAAAATTGCAAGGGAATAGCCAGAGGAGTGAAAGAGAGGAAGGAAAAAATACTTAGTTGTATTTTCTCTTGTTTATTCCGCAGCAGAGTCTGGTGAGCAAGAGGAGCCCAGCACGCACATCCCGCGCGAGAGAGCCCCGCCGTCTGTGATCGAGAGCCACACCAACGTTCCCACCACGGAACCATCTCAGAACCTCCCTCAATACCTACCTCCTCCTGCCGAGGATAACCTAGGTCCTCTGCCGGAAAACTGGGAGATGGCCTACACCGAGAACGGAGAAGTCTATTTTATAGAGTAAAGCTCCTTTTTTGTTGCTCTGCTGCTTCTCTCTCTCGCTCTAGGCATAAGAAAATCTCTATAGATGCAGCCTTAGAGTGATATTGATTTTTCAGACCCTAAATAATAATCTTTAATTATTCACATATTCAGATAGGAGTAACTTATATCTGTTAGATGGAGAGACTTTCACCTACTTTATAGTTTAGTTATTCATAAACATTCGTTAAAATAGCCTTTAAAACTCAAGCTCTTAGCTGCGCTGGTAGAGAAAAGGATGAAAACAGATTTTAGTTTTAAAGGTGTGTCTCATGTAATCCAGGAAACTGAGAAACTCCACTTGTGTATGGAAAACCAGGAACCAGATTGTTTAGTGCAGAGGAACCCCCTCTGCTAACACCTGTCCTGGCACCCAGGAGAGTTACGGTGGATGAAGTGGGAATAGTCCCATCCTCCAGAGAGGGGCCTTCCAGGTGGTGCCAACAAGAAGTCCTGAAAAAAGGACTTTTCCGTAGCTGCAGTGGCAGGGGAGCACATCAGAAAAGAGTGACAAAAGATGTTTTTCCAGGGCACTCTCAATTACCCTGCACGCGCAGAGCTGTCCATGTTACGGATTTAACACCGTCCTGTCCCTCTGAATGTATCATCAGAAAGATGTTTAGCTAAATTTTCTATGCCTCAGCAAACCACAGTGTTTTGAAACTTAAAGTTTGCAAGAAATGTGCCAGTATCCCCTTGCTCTCCTCCCACCGCGCTCTCTTTGTCAGCTAGACTGCAGACTTCCTTATTTATAAGTTGGCAGAACCCCTCAGCTTTATTGCTGTTAATTTGCCCGACTTGCTGAATTTCTGCCATTCTGTTTTCTAGTTGGTGATTAGTTGCTCTGAAGTATACAAAAGAATTAAATGAGTTTGTTCACTCCACCCTGGGAGGGCTGAGTAGCAGAATGGGCAAAACAAGGACCTTTTATTGAAGCCCTCGGAAGCAGGGCAGTCCTGTGTTTTTGCAGTAAAATTGGAGTCTGCTGCTTAACTGTTAGTCCTTAGAGGATCATAGGCCTCGTAGCAGCTTTTCCTGCTTTGTGAGGCAGTTGTGAGGCTCAGTTTAAGATTCTAAATCTCTCTAAGACCTGGAAGGAGGGGCATGA
This sequence comes from Nothoprocta perdicaria, assembly GCF_003342845.1. NCBI lineage: Eukaryota > Metazoa > Chordata > Aves > Tinamiformes > Tinamidae > Nothoprocta > Nothoprocta perdicaria. The sequence continues at coordinate 3,420,077 of NW_020456198.1, forward strand.
TACTGTAATTCAAAACTGCTAAGCAATGATACAGGCTAAGCTGGAAAAATGAGATATCAGGAAGAGAAGGGTTATCTTTGAGGGTCAGATGCCATGAAGTTGAAATAAAAGGTGTTATACTGCTGGATTTTCTGCATATACAAATCAAATGATGGAAATAATTTCTAGAATATTTGTTTAAAGGCTGTTGGCTGTGCAGCAGTCACCCCCGGGAGTGGCAACCCGATACAGTCAGGGGACTTGGAAGGAAGGAAGGGTTGAAAGCAAAGTTGCTCAGCTTCCATCAGAGGCTTTGCTGGAGCATTTTGGTTTGTGAAATTAGAAGTTTTCCCTGGAAATTTTGATTTTTGACTAATGTTTGGGTCAAATCAGAACAAAGGTCAGAGGTCTTTTGAGAAAGGTCATTGCATCTTTTATGCAGGAAGAGAAAAAAAATTCTTTTCATCAGGATGCAAAGGAAGTAAAAAAAAATCTATCAAAACTGAAAGTTTGGAAATTAATTAGTTAATATTTCAACTTCCACATGCACCTTCCTATGTCCTAATGATGACTTTTATACATTATCTTCTTTACCTCTGTTGTATGGATCCCAAGATTTTTGTGATTTGGTAGACTATGGAATTGTAATGCCATTTCATCTGAAGGAAAAGTTTGCCTTCAGGTCTTTTGAACAGTAAAAAGGATATATACTTTTATGTCATTGATACTGCTGCTCTGGTTTATTAACGAAGGTCGTATTTCCATTTTTGGTTTCAGCCATAATACAAAAACAACATCTTGGCTAGATCCACGGTGCCTGAACAAACAGCAGAAGCCTCTAGAAGAATGTGAAGATGATGGTAAGAGCCTGAAGATAGTGCACCAGTGAGGTGTTTGATCTGTTTCTAAGTGGCTTTCTCCTTTTCCTCTTACCCTTTTCCATAACCTATCCTCAGAAATGTTAAAGAACTGAAAAAGTTCATTAGTAAGAGCATAGAAATGATTGCTATAAACACTCCCCGTGCACGTAAGGTAGCCATCAAGATTGTAGTAAAAATCATAGAGAGATGCTAGAAGTAAGAAGCATTTCTGTTTATGCAAATGCATTTGATTAGTCGCTGTTGCTGAACGAGACTCGTTTTTCGGGCACCCTTCTTATTTGGATCCAGGTGGAGGAGAGTGACCGAGTCCCCACATGCTGCCCCGTGTTGCGCTTCACCAGTCTGTTCTATGTAAATCAAAAGCTTTGTGTTGTTATTTCCTTGTTTGAGCAGAAATAACTTGATTGCTACACTCTTAATGCTAAATTCTGACAGTACACTTAATGTTAAAATTGTTGAGGACAAATTCTATTTGAAATCCCAGATCTGTAATCCCTGATAATTTCCCCCAATGTGATTTTGTATTCCTTGAGATGTTGGAAATGCAAGCCACTGTCCAACGGAGAGCAGCCAAGTGCCTAGCTGCTGAAGGAGGATCTATCTCTGCATCCTTGAAGAGGCACTGGTATAAGAAACGGAATCACAATAAGAACTTAAACATTTGGGAAAAAAAAAATGTTTGCAAAGTTTGCTCTGTTGATCAAATGAAGTGATGGTATTTTAATCCACAGTTTTAGCTAGCACAATGCTAGGATGGCAGTCAGAACTTAAAGATGTCAGGTTTTGATTCATCAGTGTTGGTGCTGTCCTTGTGAAATTAATTTTTATAACGTGATTAACCTCATCCTGGTGTGAAACAGCTTTTCTCATGAGTTATGGTTTCCCTTGAGGAAACAATCAGTGTAGTTCATCCATTTTAACTACTGGGTGCAAACCTGGCCTTCGGAGCTGCTGCTACTATTTTTGCACATGTACTTTTTCAACCTCTGTTTTCTTTCTAATGTGAGAATTTGCAGGGTTTGAGAATTTGGCTGTGCAGCCTTAATGCTCCTTGCTGAAGGCACTGCCTTTGAAACCTCTTGTCCTCATGGTAGTCATGAAACAAATATTGAAATCATTTATTTCATTAAGATTGTAAATATACAGCTGAGTAATTTTTCATTTTTAATTAAGTTCATAATTTTACAGAGTAGCAGCATTTTTGTTTATCAGGTCCTTGCATTCTACAAATTTCATCTTCCCACACAGCCCTTCATTCACTGAGCTGCTTGTTATTGAATATTTTTAAGAGCAGTTAAGCCAGTCTTTTCATAGGTACAGCAGCGCATTGTAGGGTTTTACTGTTCTGATGTTGCTTTATGCGTTAGAATAATTATATATCAGGAATGTAAGCACAGAGAATAAATTTTATTTTTTGACAAGGATCACTGCTGTATTTCCACTGAAGTTGGTGGGAGTGCTCTCCTCTGTGTCGTTGTGCGTGGGTGCTTGTTTCCAGGTTTGGTCCCATCCAGTTCGTGGTTGTATGAATGTGAGACGTCTTTTCAGACTGCTTGGCTTGTGTTCTTCCCTTGTCAGCATACTTGTCCCAGACAAGTTATTGGTAGTTTCCAGTTGTTGAGGCTATCAAAGGAGATAGCAATTCATAATTCACACTGATGTTCCTAAACAACTGTTCTGGCAGAATGTATTGCACACAGGTCATGTAAGTGTTTCTAGGTGTCCAAATACTGTGGCACTACATCTTCTGTTTGCTTCTATCATTCATTTATATGGCTTACACTTTGCTGCATTAGGTCCAAGATTGTTTTTACCATCTCCGTTCTGATTTTGTCATCATCTTTCATTTTCTGACTGCATTATTATTATTTATAGGCTGAGCAATACTTTAATCATCTGTGTTACTGTTAACTTATGAATATGGAGTAGCTAATGATAAATGGAGCACCAGTGAATATTGATGGCTTTGTGTGTTTCCAAGATTGTTATGTGATTTTCATCCCAGATGTCCCACTGAAACTGGTGCATGCTTCTCTATTCCTCACTAATGCACCTGGTCTTCAGTAGGAACCTGGGACTCCAGTTGAACAAGGCTCTCAACTTCTCATCTAGCTTAAATCATGGGAGCGACTGCCATGAAATCAGTTCGACCTTGTATGCCCAAAAGTGTAAGCACCTTCTTGAATACCTTGCTATGTTAGTTCTTACTTAAATGCAAGGTTTTCCTCTCAGATTTCTTCATTAATACTCAAATCTGGCCTTCTGATGGATGTGTTTGTCCACAGAATGGATTGCTAAGGTGTCACCACATAGATCTGAGAGAAATGTCACTACAAAAATGGGAACAACTTAGGCTGCTTTGCCTTATCAAACTGTAGCACGAGGATGGTCAGCTGATACAGATATCTTGAAAAGGCAAGGATTGTTTCTTTCATCATCTACATCAGATCCATCAATATTCTGGTTACTAAAATTTGATAAACTGAAAGCTTTGGCTAGATCTGTAGAAAATCAGTGCTAGTTCTGCTATTTGCTGTAGGGAATTTCTTGCCTGGTGCTGGTATCTGAAATTTTCTTTTAATTTTTTCTGTCTCATTTACTGCTCTTCCCTTGGAGAAGAAGGGGTACACACGGAGGAACTGGACAGTGAACTAGGTAAATCATCCATCTCTCATTTTGATGTTTGACTTCAACTACACTGTTTTAAGCCTTTAATTGCTTGTCTTCTCCTTTATGTCATTTTGCATCTTTCCAGTTTTTATTTTAATCAGGCCGTGTCCCAGAAGCATTAGTCTTTCTATAGGTGCAGATTTACAGTAATTCCCTTACTAGTTTAGAGTTTGGGGAGGAAAAAAAAAAAAGTTAGAAGGACCTTAATCTCGCAAAGTTTGTTCAAAATTGCCTATTGCTGGACCCTGCAGCAGTCACAGCTTTTCCGCTCATATTGCTGTCTCCAGAAAACAGCCCACTGCTGCCAAAGTTGTGATCAGATCAAGTATCTAATGGTGTCTTTTCAGGACTAGGATCAAAGACATTGCCCAGACAAGAGAAGCAACACGAGATTTAGCAAGTTTAAGCCTTACGTAGCTTTTGCTGAGCTTGGGAATGAAACAGTAAAACTTTTTTTTTTTACTGCAGTACCTGGCTTTGTAAGCAGATGATTTCAGATGATGTGGGACACTTTCATTTGCTGCATCTTTTAGGAAATGAAGAAGTGCTGTCTTAATATCTAATCTCAGCGGTGCTTGTTCTGTTTATGCTGATAGTGGAGGTAGTTGTTATTTCTGTTCAGCTATGCTCTAGTGCACTTGGGAAGCTGAAGGGCATGGGAGGTTGCACAGGATTTTATTTCCACTAGGTCTATTATTGCTTTAACGAGGAATATATTTACAGTTTATAGTTCTGCATACTGAAGGATGTATTACCAGAGAATTCACCTCTGGTTTCTGTAATGACTTGCAAGTGTATTCTGCTTCCCACTTCGCTGTGATGGATACGTCATCAGGAGCCAGCAGTTATTGCCTGGACTTTTAGCAGTACTGGAAGAACTGCTCTCCCGGATGGAAGTGGGAGACCTAATGTTTTTTAGAGCAAGAATTTAAGAATGTGACCAAAAATACACTTTGAAGAGAATGTAGTCACCTGAGTTGTATGTCAGCATTATGCACAGCCAGGCAGGTGGTCCCCAGCAGACCAGCTAGCATCAGGAAGAAGTGGATGCCTACCAATAGCCTGCAGGTGTTTTTCATGGAGGCCTTCACAAAGGGTGACTTGAAATAAGAAAAAGGGCAAAAAGCAAAATTAGAAGCAGAAACGAAAGAGAAATGTCATCTCCTTTCAATCTGATAGCATCCAGTGCAAGAGAAGAAGGGCAGAAGAAAGAGGTGCAGGGAGACTCATTTGCTGATAAGGTTGACCCTGGTTCTGCATGCACTTACGAGTGTGTGACACCATGAGATGTGCCTTGGTTTCATTGCAGATAAGCTTTATTGAGGTTACAGCCCATAGATGTATTGCTGAGATCTGCAAATATTGCAGTGTAAAGACAGACATTTTCAAATGGTTCAGTTGATTACAACAACATGAGTGATGGGGCATGAAAACATATGGCCTATTCATTAACTGTACTCATGATTAGCATAAGCTGGTTGTTGCCAGATATTTAGCTCCTTTGTTTATATAAAATTTGTTTTCTAAGTCTAAAAAATTAAAACTGGAAGCATTTGCATGACCTTTTTTTTTTTAATATCTAGTAATAGATTGCTTCTCTCTTGGCATAAATTTGAAGAGAAATACTCAAATTTAGCCTTTGCAGTAGAGTTGGACACAAGCGTGGGCAGATCCTCCTGGACTGAGTGACACAGGGAGCAGTAAGAGCTGAATACACTGCAGTCAACTCCAGCTTCTTTGCAGTGATGCAAGGATGTGACTGAAGTCTCTGGTGGTTAGAAAAGGTTTTTTTTGGAGAATCCATCTATCACTTCTGTAGGGTAGAATACTAAACAGAAGGATCTCAGCAGGAATTCGTGTATTTACCCCAGGCTTAAAAGTATAAAATGGAATATTTATCCATTGAAGTTACCTGCTGACAAGTATTTTGAATCTACAGAGTACTTCATGGATATGCCAAAGTAAAAACCATATGGCTTCTAAACGCGCAAAATGTTTTTGGAAACCTTATGTTTATAGTACAGTCTAATGTTTAGGGTCATTTTCAGTTTGTCAGGAAAAGTAAAACAGGAAGATGAATATTTTAAAGTAGCTAAGGTGTGAGTATGCACAAGATGCCTATGGAGAATACTGACTAACCTTTTACTTCAGAGAAATTTCAGAAGCTTGTATGAGTCTGAAAGTGCTTCTACATAGTCAACAAAAATGGGTTGAAAGCAGCAGTTTGAGGATGTGAACATTTTCTGGCTTTCCGTGAGAATATATTAAAGGAAAAAAATAAATTAACACCAGAAATAATTATGAAGAGAAAGAAAATAAAGTATTTCTATTTGAGCTTTAAAATTGAAAAGCACTTCATAGACCACACAATCTCATTTTTAAAGCATTCTTCACAATCCAAACAATCTCATTTTTAAAGCATTCGCATATTATTTTTCGCTCCCTTCACTTTTTTGTTTTTTTTCCGGCTTGGCCTCCTCACCATTCAACTTTCACCATAGTGCAGTAGTGCAAATTAGGAATGAAATGGCTGCCACTAATTATGGTTTCTCTGAATGCTTTCTAGGTCATAATTTAATTGTGGTGAAACTCTTTAAATAAAGTCTATAGTGTTTTTACCATATAGGAGTCCTTTGCAAATTGGATGGTTCACTTCGTGAGAAGATTTTCAAGACTGACCTGTAGCTTTGTAACTTCTGCTCACATGTAGTCTTCCTTCTTGCACGGCACAGAGGAGTGACCTGTTTTCAAAGAATTTGAGATTGGTCTGTTGATAAAATTGCAAAGTATCTTCATGCCCAAAAGTTAGCACTGGCTTGCATTTAATTGCTTATGTCTCAAGGAATCCAAAGACATTATAACTGATAAGCATTAAATATTGAGAATGGAAACCTCTCTCATATTAGCAAATAAGGGACATGTGGAGCAAAATCCATGAAATGAATTTCATCTAATATTCAGCCAATTCAGAACACAAACATAAACTTTGAGTAATTAATCCATGTGTGTTTGTATAGATTCTGTTCATCTGTGGTTTGGAAATATTTCCAGCCTTATGGCAGCATAGCCAGAGACTATAAATAGAGAAATAGATAGTTACATTTACTCAAATTAATGGGTCATTATTGATTGTACGGGCTTACCAATTGATGGCATTAACGAAAATAAATCTTTGCCTTTGATAATAAGTAAGCATTGATGATTGGTTTGTCAGTTTAATGATATCCTTGAGGAATTATTTTGCAGGAGATACTTCAGCAGATATCCTGTAAACTTGTCCTATCTGTCTTCCTCTTATTACTTATGTATTACATGTACAGAGTGTGTGGGGCAGGGGCTGCGCTTGCACAGTCCGTGGCACGGTGAAGGCTTTTGATGCACAGATTTCCATGAGAACTCCTCTTGTTTATTAGGATAATTTATTTCAGGACCTGCAGCTAATGGGAATATGGTGTGTAAAAAAATGAGTGGGGCAAAGAAAATAACTGAAGTGATTATATTACGTTTGCTAATTATAGTTAAAATGCTTCCAGTTTAGAAAATCAACAAGAACAAAAATGGATACATTTCCAAATGTTAGTTCCATCTTCAGAACTGTTTTTTTGTTTGCTTGTTAATTATGCTAATTTAAAAAAGGAAATTGCTGTTACATGTAATTGTGGAAACATATATTTTTATACTGACTGTTGCACATCGAAATACACCTGCGTGTAGAAGAACCCAGGAGGCTGGTTTCCATATGGGGCTGTTTACATTAAATTCACACTGTCCAATTATGAGCAAATTTTGCTCTGCAAAGCAATGTAAATCCTTAAGAAAGATGCAGAAAAATAGGCTGTTATCAGCAGTGCTGAGTGTACTCGGCCTAGCCCCGGAACAAGAGATGAAAAGTTTGTCTGCCAGAACCGCTTGCCATAATCTCACCTAGAAACTTATTGACAGTTTTTTTCATTTAATGCAAAAAAAAAAAAAAAAAGCAAATCTGAAATTGATGGGCTTCCCACCAGTACTGGTGGGACAGCTTATAATGTTGGTGATGTGCTGTGTCATGCTTTAAAAAGAAGGCTGTGAGCATCTTGAAAGTTGGGCTGGAAGTCAAGCCTGAGCTGCTGATGAGTTTTGTGTCTTAAGGAAGAGTGCAATAAAAATTTCTTCAGAAGTTTCAGTATTTTTTTTTTCTGTTTCCAGAATTGCCTGCTGGTTGGGAGAAAATTGAGGATCCCGTATATGGTGTCTACTATGTAGAGTAAGTGCCGCTCTGCACTTCTGGCATGGCTGTCGGGAAGGGAGAAACACTTTTTCCTGCACGATTCCAGACCCGTGTTGATTGCATGTCATGCCGAGGAGGATGAGGAGCAGCCCCTGCACCTCTATGGGCAACAGGGTGCCCAAGGATTGGCATCTCAGACCTTGCCTGCCCAGGAGCATCCCTCCAACACAGCACTGCTAGTGAGCTCAAGGGAGGCAGGAGCATCCTGGGGTCAGGGAGCACTTGGGGAGAGAAGGAGCATCCAAAGCTCAGGGTTTGCAAAACCCCAGCATGTTGCTGTCTGAAGGTCTGAATGCCCCCGTGAATTTTTCAGTAAGGGCCCTAATTTGGACAGAAGGAGGGTGATCCTGATTCCTTTGCCAAAGCAGAGCCCTCTTTAAGATGAGATAACATTTATTAAGACAGTGTGAACAAACGTGCGATTAACTGAGCTTGATTCCCCGAATACAACAAAACTTCAGCATGCAAAGCAGACCACCAAGTCAGTTGTGATGAAAGGACATCAGAATGAAGAGCAGAAGCGTCTGTGCAGCCAAATACCCACTGCCCAGCTGCTGGCGTGGCGGTGCGTTGGGCTGTGCAGAATTACGGGTTTAAGGCAACTCTCCCTGGAATTGGAGCAGCTTCTTTTTTATCTACACGACAGAAGTGCTCCCTTGGGAAACCAGAGATCTGAGTCTTGTTTCAACACTGACCCCAGAAAATGAATTTTTAATTATGTGTATACTGCTGTCTAGTAGCATGTCTTATGATAGCCCTCAGAATACACACAGAGTAGAGCTTCTGTCTGCTTGGGCTCGTTTCTGACCCTGCCATCGGTGCCTAGGGAAACAGGGTTAGCAAGCTGTGTAATTAAGGCCTGACATTTATTTACCAAAGACATCAAGAGTATTTTTCAGCTATTAAATGTCAAGCCAAGAGGTCTCTCCAGCATTTTTCATGTTGCTTTATAAATATGTGCCCATTAATTTTGTGGCCCTCAGTGATGAAGTTAAATAGAAAAGTAAAGTCAGAGACCTAAGTTTGTTCTACTTATTATCTATTATATATTTGCTGTCTATCCAAAGTGTACAGTTTAAATGTTTGTCTCTGACCCTTCTAACTGAAGCACTCTTTCTGTTTACTTAAAGGTTTTCATTGAGAAACTACTATAGCCAACAAAAGTTAAATTAAATCACCTTTTAGAAACCATTATCATCTTCCTCAGCTTTGTGAACATTTCGTGAAATTGGAAATCTCTCTCTTGTAAAATTCTTGAAGTTGTTTGTAGTTGCTTATTTGATATATTTTTCTAGTGATTTTGTATTCGTCTTTAGCGGAAAAATTCTAAGCAGAACTCAGTAGTATGCTTGTGCCCTAATTACTTGCAAATTTTAATTTTTTGATAGAGGAGGGACAAGAGATGATAAAAGAAGTTGTTATTAATGGTAAACCTGGACTTGAACGCAAAAAAGTATTTTCAGCTATTATACTTAACCCTACCAGGTCCTTGGTAATAGGAATGGTTTGCAGCGATGGAGGAACTTGGGCTCTGCACTGAGAGATTACAGAAATTGGACATGAACATTTTTATCCTTTGCTAACCTGCTGGCTCTTTAAGTCCTAGACAGAGAGATGCCTGGCTGTATCTAACCATTTCAAACCATCCCTGTGATTAGTGTCAATAAATAACTGATGTCACACAGGGACAGATTAAGGGTTGCTTTTTTCTGTTTTGAAATCGCTTTCCAAATGCTCTCTTTTTCCCAGGGGAGCCAATTCAGCAGCGGTGTTCCTGGTCATAGGCCACTATAATTTGCTCGGGGCTACCTGCTACCTGCTTCTTTGTCGCAGCAAAACAGCTACTGAGCGACTGCAGTGGGACTGAATGACTGATGAGCTGGGAAATTCAGCTCTAGCACTCATTCACAGGGAATCCCAAAATTCTGCCCACATCCCATGATGGTGGTTTGGTTTCATGCCGTGGTAAATTCCTCTGCAGGGTGCATGGCTCATCTGTGTTTGTGGTTGGTTTGGTTTTCAGCGTTTCAGTCTTTTCCTGAAATTGGTAATAGCTATTAATGATAAATACCTCATCCTGGGTCAAAAGCAACTTGAGGCATCTCCAAGGAGAACAACCGAAGTTTCACTAAATGCTCGTTCCAACTGGGAGTATTTTCTGGTGGCTAATTCTGTTTATGTGTGCATGTGTGTGTGTGTGTGTATATATATTATATATATATGTTTATTTAAGCTCATCCAGAGATGAGCTTTTCAGCTTCTAGCCTGCATCTGGGCAGCTATTTCTCAGACACTGTTAAGAGTGTGCATTGATCATGTAGCTGACAGATGTTACCAGTTGTTGGCTTCTTTACCTTCAGTGAGCCACGGAATGACTACACCTTTGGGAGTCAGATTAAAGCAGGGTTGATATGGGCCTGTCTTTTAAAATGCAATCAGACAGAGCGCCTTTTCCACTTTAATCTATTGTTCACAAATAGAAGACTAATGTATTTGAAAGAATTGGCCATTTCTAGTCAAGATACCGTATCAGTACTGTAATACGCTTGCTTTCCTAAATATGCCTTTTGGCACAAATGGTGAACATTGCTCCAGAGACCCTGTTGCTGGGTTGGTTTGCTACATTACTCCTTTCCTCGGAGGAATTTTGAGCCGTGCCTTCCATTCCTGCTTGTCACGTAAAGGCTTTCCTAATTCATTGTTTTTTTTCTTCCCCAGCCACATCAACCGGAAGACACAATATGAAAACCCCGTTCTTGAAGCTAAGAGGAAGAAACAGCTTGAGCAACAACAACCACCACCACCAGAAGGTTGGCACCAGGGTGGGCATGATGGTTTGGGTTTTTACTAGGGCACATGCCATCCATTAAGTTGGAGGCTTCATGCTGATTATGTTTGTCCTCCCTTTCGTAGTGTTCAAGGCAAGGTGGCATGCATGGGAAAGTTTGCATATGCTCTTCAGAGAAGATGTAGCAGAATGCTGGGTGTTTTTGAGCTGTAACATCTAATATTTTGATTAATTTGAATCACTTTTTAATGCACTCTGACTACGTTTGCTTTGTTTTGGTACCTTCATAACTTTCCCATCCTTCAGTTGAACAGTTGTTGTTAGGGTCCAAGGAAGATCCTTTAGGCTTCAACGTTCTTCCTGCAGCCCCATTTCCTGCAACATCAGCTCTATTGCTTAAAAATCAAGGGGAACAGATATCATGAGTGCAGTGGAGAGCAGTTTTCATGCAAAATGTCGAGAGCACTTGGTTGCAAATCATTATAAGCTCCAAGGCTGGGTGTGAAGTAGAAACCTGCTGCAGACAGATTGGTTGATCTCAATGTGGCGAGTCCTACTGAATTGGTTTGGGATGTCTCAAGTCACTCTCCATGGCTCTGCTTCTCTCTTCCCCTCCTGTCATGCTTCACCTCTCTCCTCTGTACGACCCTGCACTCGAGTGTGTGCATGTCTAGGAGCTCATAGTGCAGTTGTGAAACTAGTAACATTTCCCTCTCTGCCCTCTCCAGAATGGACAGAGGAGTGTCCATCCCTCCCACTACCCGCTGCTCCCAACCATGTTTCAAACAACCAAGAGGCAGTTCGGGAGGCACCAGTGCAAGGTAACAACCTTGTTAAACCGGTTGTTGAGCTACAGCAAGCAACATTTTTGCTGAGAACAGGATTTCTTCAGCCACTAGCAAAGGGAGGATCTGCATCAGTCGGGTTGTAGGAGCAGGGCACATGCTTGCCAACTATCCCGAGGTTTTTAGAGTCGTGATTGTGGCTACTAGATGTGAGTGGCAAGTGAGACTGCCCACATGTTAAGAGGATTGTGGCAGGTTTTCATGGTTTCCAGGTCTTCAAAAGTCACAGTGAAAACAGGAGTTTCCACATCAACAGGATTTAGCAACAACTGAAAGTAGATGCACATAGATCCCTTTTCTGCAGGGCTTTAGGGACACACAAGGATTAGACTTTTGTATCTGCTAAACTCTACTGAGTCTGGAATGAGAATCATAAAATAGGACCCAGTGCAGGCATTTCTTTCTGTTCACACAAGCTAACCTTTCTTTCTAAAACCCAACCGAAGAGCTTCATCATGCTGCAATGTGATTCAAACACTAACGTGCATTAACATGTCATATTTTAGCGTAAGAGCCTAAGCCAACATCACACCATGTCTGCACACAGGCAGGCAGACCGTCAGGTTAAAGCAGTTTTAATAGCCCCAACAGCTGGTTGGCATGTCTGGGAGCTGTATGTGGGTGCATCACTGGCACCATTTGGCAGTACCTTAATTTTGGAGAGCTCAGGTATCCTGCTTGCCTTCGTAGCTGCCCGAGTAGCTTGTTTACTTTTGCTAGGGAAGGATCTGGTTGGTGATTTTATGGGTTTCATTTTTCTGTTTGTGCTTTGAATCCGAATGAAGAATTGAATTCAAACATTTTTTAATGTTGAATGTTGAGGGAGTAGGAGCTGGGGGAATTCCAGAAGGGGGATCTTGAAGATCCTCTGCTGTTTTGGGAACTTTTATAGAGCTGTCAGGAGTCTATCCTCAGTCCTTAGATGTCCTCAAGACCAGAAAGCAAAAAGGCCAAGTGCCTTGCATGCATTTGGCTTCTGAAAGAGCTCCTGAGTTGAAGCTCATTAAGTCACTAGCAGCTTTGGGAAGTGCTTTTTCAAAAAGACTTAAAGTTTGGGGTCATATCTTGCAGTTTGATTATGGACCGGTTTGAAATCTGAACTGAACGTATGGCCAAGTGCTTTGGCATAATTGCAGCCTTACTTCTTAGCATCAGTGTTATGTGTCTGGCCAACTGCTCACAGGTCAGTGCCTTGTCGTAAATAACTACCTGGACAGAACGTATTTTTATTCTTTTATTGGTAGCTGAAATGAACTGAAACTTTGCCAGATCAGGTTGCCAAAAAAATTGCAGAGAGTTTCACTTGTAGCTCTTGCCAGGGCAAATGCTCTCTGGTTTTAAGTGATCATAAGTGGACTTCATTTTCATATGTAATGATGTTGTGAGTTTGTGGTATTGCTCTGGTCTACAGAAACCCAAAGGCTTGGGAAGGTGGAAAGAGCTGGGGAATGCTCCTATATTCTGCATTTCCGAGGTAGGCTCTGAAGTTGAGCCTGCAGGAGCTCATGGGAGCTTAGATTCTGTGAGAGGAATGGGACACAGGCAGCAAGGAGAAGCAAAGGAGGTCGAGGTACGTTAGTATACATAGGCGATGGATAGGTCGTCTTCAAAGGAGCACTTGTGAATGTCATATCAGTGTGCAACAGCGAGGCCAGAGCCCAGGCATCCGTTCGTGGTGATGCAATGGGATGGTCATCCCTTGGACAACCTTAGGAGCCGTGCCCAGCTTTCCACCCACTCCAGATGGCTGCCCCTTGATGTTTTGGAGATTAGCCTGGCTCAGCACTACTCTTCATGTCATGTCCTGGTGCTCACCACTGTCTCGCCTCTTGCTCTTTTCTCCTCCTTTCATGGTCTTGCTCTCTTCTCTTGCACATGCTGGGCAGTTGCTGTGTCCAGCTGCCCTTGGACCAGGAATTTCCATCCCTGCCACCAAGGTGAGCACTAGCAACAGAGTACCTGCTCCTGGACCTCAGCCACCACACTCCCAGCAGGGTTTGGAACAGAGGCTTATCTGAAATGAGGCCTCCCAAACACCAGACCTGGGATGTAGCCTATAGGGTGGACTAACATCTCCATTTGCATCTTAACTGCAGGACAAGTTCTCACTGTATTGGTAGGCAGATGCCAGCAAGCTTTGCTTGCTTTGCTTGTCTTTCGAACCAAAATGGAGCCCAGCACCAAGTGGTGGGTAATACACACGGCCTCTCAGCCCTCCTTACTGCTGGACAACTGTGCTCCAGACAGCAGGGCTTTTCTGGCAATCAGGGCTCTGAGCAGAGCAGCTGCTCTGATATGCAGGATTGTCAGATGACAATATCGCTGTTGCTTCTTTGAAGGCAGAAGGCTGCAGTCCTTGCACAGCCCCTTCGAGAAGCATCCCCAGGTGCACTTTTCCCCAGCTCTGTTCCCAAGTGGAGGCTTGGGAGCCTCAACCCCGCAGAGAGTGCTCCCTTGAGAGCTGCTTTCCGCTTCCCTCACAGCAGCCCATGCCAGCACTGCCGGCTGCAGCAGGCACTGCTGATCCTCGAGCTGTCACCAGAGGGCTGAGTGACACAGCTTTTTCCTCTCTAAGCATCAGAAGCAAGTGGAAGCACAAAGGTGCTTAGTGCAGGCGTTGGGAAGTGCTGCGGATGTTCAGAGCTCGTGGAATGTGCATTTCTGACCCAAAGCGTTGCTGTATTTGCCCATGCAATTGTTAGAACAGGGAGAGAAAGAAGAAAAACAAACTAGATATTCTTGCCTGCTTATTTATATATATTTTTTTCTGAACTTCCTAAACAGGAAAGCCCTTTTTTACCCGAAACCCCTCTGAGTTGAAAGGGAAGTTCATCCACACCAAGCTAAGGAAAAGCAGCAGGGGATTTGGCTTCACGGTCGTTGGAGGGGATGAACCGGATGAATTTCTCCAAATCAAAAGTTTGGTGCTTGACGGCCCTGCAGCGTTGGATGGCAAAATGGAAACAGGTACCCATCCTTAGTTCTGGCTGAGGTTAGGCCAACATGGCGAATTCCTGTTAGGAATCACCAGAGGCTGCAGATTGAGTTATACGTGGAACATCACAACCTTAAACATCCTTGTCTTGTAGCCACAGTATGAAAAACAAATCATTACTTAATCAATAGGTCTGAGATGTGGTAGATGGCACCTTATTTGAGCAGTTGGTGATTGACAGCCTTCTGTTATAGCCCTCACAAGCTCCAAGTTTTGTTTCAATCATGTATCAGCATAGCACAAGCACAGTGCATTACAGTGAGAGATGAGCTTTGCAATAGCTGTTAAATGGGCCATATATTGTCATTTGAACCTATTAATTTTTTGCATGAGCCAAATTGCATTTTCACTGTCAAAAATATTTATGAAAGCATTATGCAGAGAATCCACTGCATAGAGATAGTTCTTGCTTGCCCAAGTGCAAATGCTCTTTCTCCTTGCTCCCCTTTGAGTAGCATCCATGGATGCTGTGGATCGGAGCTTCATGCACAGAAGTGATGTGGCTAAGTGGGTTTGGTTTATCTGCCCATGTCATCTGCAGGGGATGTCATAGTCAGCGTGAACGATACCTGCGTGCTGGGCCATACGCATGCTCAAGTGGTGAAAATCTTCCAGTCCATTCCCATCGGTGCCAGTGTGGACCTTGAACTGTGCCGAGGCTACCCTCTGCCTTTCGATCCCGACGATCCCAACACGAGCCTGGTTACGTCCGTGGCGATTTTGGATAAAGAGCCGATCATTGTGAATGGGCAGGAAAATTATGACTCTCCATCGAGCCACAGTAGTAAAACGGGGAAAGTGAACGGCACGAAGGAAGCAAGGCCGAGCAGTCCTGCTGAAGTCTCTTCCAACAGCTCCCATAGTTACCCCAACGACACGGTCTCTTTGGCATCCTCAATAGCAACGCAACCTGAACTCATAACTGTGCATATAGTGAAGGGGCCTATGGGCTTTGGGTTTACTATAGCGGACAGTCCCGGTGGGGGCGGCCAAAGAGTGAAACAAATCGTGGACAGCCCACGGTGCCGAGGCCTAAAGGAGGGCGACCTCATCGTGGAAGTCAACAAGAGGAATGTGCAGAGCCTCACTCACAACCAGGTGGTGGATATGCTGATTGAATGTCCCAAGGGAAGCGAAGTCACCTTGCTGGTGCAGCGAGGAGGTAAGTCTTCAGAACTGCTTGAAAATGTTCTTTTCTTGATGTTTGTCATGAAAGATCTGCTCTCCTAAACTTCTGTTTAGAAATACTCTGCATTCTGAGCTGTAGAAACCACCCTATATTGACAGTTGTGCATGTAGTTCCTATGTGTCCTCAGATGAGTTGCTCAAAGACTTTTAATACTAAGATGTATTAAAGTGTTCTGTATTGTCATGAGTAAGTTATAAGTTACGTATTTTGGAGAAAATATAGTTGGAAGAAAAACAGCAGCTGTTATCAGTGGTCCCAGGGAATGCACACGTATCAGGTACCACCACACATTAATTATTTGAATTGTCACTGACATTTAATAATCTTCTTTATGCCTTGAAGGCTTCATGAAAAGATTTGATGAGGAAATAAAAGTATAGTTTTAATAAGGCAGTAAATAGATCCCTGGTGCAGATGCTGCATCTCTTCTTTCATTTCATTAAGATACAAAACCCATATTGAGCATATGGATTCAGCTCAGGTTTCTTGAATCCCCATCCTCCCCTCCATCAAGGCCCTGATATTTCAGTCTGATTATAGATTACTTGCACTTCCAAACTTCGTGGTACTGCGAGACAGCAGTGGATCCACAGTCCGCTGCTGATGTACGTCCTTCTCCATGTGCAGGAGGACGTGCACATGGACTGTTTGGGCAGGTGATTTGCTGGGGTCATGCAGCCATGGACAGCACCAGCAGCCCCCACCCAGGGAGCCAGGAGTTTGGTAGGGGCCATGAGATGGAGATAAGATGCACTCAGCACTCATAGCTGAAGCACTTGGGTCCCGTCTCCAGGAACGTCACCTCACTGTACCCTGCCAAGTCTTTTATCAGAAACACCATCCCCAGACAGCGTGTCACTGTGTATTTTGGTCCTGTTACAGAAATGCGCTTGGCTCCGGTGTCGGATGAGCTCCTTGAGGGCTCTCCAAGCACTTCTTGAGCTTCCCTGTGAGTTGTCCTTTCCTTCTTCTCCCTCTGGTGTCCAGCGAGGAAAGTGCTGGGAGAGCGTGCAGCGCTCGAGCCTTAGCGTGACGTTTGCATGCAGCATCCCTCCTATGTTACGGCTGGCGTTTCGGAGCCATCCCGAGGATTTGTCAGAAGAGATTACTAATCAGGCAGAAAAACATCAGAAAGAGAGGTGTAGAACACGGGAAGAGCTCTGCCAGCTCCGAGTCACTGGTGCACTCCCAGCAAGCAGTTTAATTGTTAAAATGCAGAGCCCGCAGCCTCTGACAGCAGCCTGTAAAATATTTAATGTAAAACATCTTCAGCTTAGGGGAGCTGGTGAGTCCTGCCATTGCTTTTGAGCAAGGAGCACAAGGATGATTTGGGGAAGGGTGCAGCTGAAATGCCTGCACCCTGCTCCTCTGGCTCACCTGAGCATCATCTGCACACTCCACAGGCAGGAGATAAATATATTGCTTGAGAGGGGGACAACCGCGGGTCACAGAGATTTGGCTTTCAAGAGGCTCTGTAGAAAAGCTTTGCTTATCTCTCCTCCGTTTTCATTTTTTATTTCAAGTGAAGTGCTTCCCCTTTTCCCCTTCCTCCTGCTCTCTCTAGGGCATCATATTTCCTTGCTATCATTTTCCTGTTTCATCTCTCCGTGGAGCTAGATAAAGTTCACAAGGGATATGTCTCTGTCCAGCCAAGGATGAACCCCAGCTGGAGCCTGGGGGCGTGGGTCTGATCTGGGTCTGCAAGAGCAGACCCAAAAAGCTGCTTTTCCTTAATGAACCGAAGGGGCCAAGAGAGCAAAATCATTATCTGTAAGTATCAGGTGGGAGGCAGAGAAGATGCTTAAAGCAAAGAGAGATCTTGGCTTAAGAGCAAACAGATGTACTTTGGCCATGAATCATTTTAAGCTGGAAACAAGGAAGTGCCAACCCATTAGAGCCTTGGAGGAGGCATGAGCCTGAAGCTCTGTAAATTTTTGAAGGGGATCTGACATGTCTGCCATGGCAGAAGGGAGGCTTGACAGCCCAGGAGTTCCACTTGAGACCTGGAACCTGAAAGTAAATCAGTGCTGCTAGTCACAAAATGCAGAATTAAGCATATGTTTTGTCCTTGCTTGCTATTGTGCACTTCAATTTAAAGAATCATTGCTTAAAAGGTTGAAAGAAAAGGTGCATCCTCATTTTTGTACCTTGATAGCTGCCACAGTTTTTTTCTCCTTGAACCTACCAAGTAAACAAAGCACCTTTCTCAAAAAAAAAAAAAAAAAAAAAAAAAAAAAAAAAAAGATACTAATATTTGTCTCTGAAAATCTGTTTTTCGCTGAACTCTTATCTGTGCGAAGTAATTGATGGCAGGAAGTAGTTCTCTATTCTGCTGTAGACATGCTGTTTGGAATCAAAGCAACATTTTGGCAGAATATTTTCCCTGTTTCCTAAATGAATTTTATTCTAGGGTAGTGTGGCTATAGGGGGCAATTCCTGAGAGTTACTCTGCAAAACTGCTGTGCTATATTTTTTCGTGTCTGTAAGGTCTTAACGTTTGTCTCAGAAAATATTTGTGTTTCTTGGTGATGTATTTTGCAATTTGTTTTGAAGTGCTCAAGCAGTGAGCTTTTTCCCACCACTACCAGCATCCCAATCAATTTTAGTCCAGTCTTCAGTAGAGCCAACTACATGGTCATCCCGAATTAGTGTGTCTGGCTTGTGGTCAGTCACAAGAACTAAGCTGGGCAGTTTTCATGCATGTTCAAATGGACTGGGTTTTCCTTCAAAGCTTGCAGTGTTAGTACTACCTAATTGCATCTGTATGGGCTGAAAGATCAAAAATAGCATAGACTTTGAGCCTCTTCTGCGTCATCCTCTAGGATGATGTTCCCACTTGGCTCCAGATCAAACGGAAAGCTTGAAGGTGAGACCTCACTCGCTTGCACCCCATGTGCAAATCAGTGGAGTTTCTGAGAGCCTTTCCTAGTGTAAATTCACATTAGAGAAGAGAAAACAGTGTTTGAGATGTGTGATATAAACACCAGAGTTCCAAACCCAGTTGTGTTTTATGGGCAGAGGAACCACAGGCACATTTGTCTAAATGCCCATCAGTGGGCAGCTGAGGGCTTACCTCCAGCTAAAAGCATTTCTATTTTAACAGGTCAGTTGAATGGAAGATGTTGGTGGGGAGACCTATACTAATGGTCTTGTTCTTTCAGGCCTCCACTCAAAGGTCTTTGGAGGATCCTTATAAGGCATATACCTTAAAGAGAGATTTTCAGTAATGAAACAAATTTGTGTAGCTTTAAGGCTAAACTATATGAACTTGGCTAAACTATATGAACTACTTGTTGCCATTGCATTGATGCTCTTGGCGTTCGAGGCTCATTGAGCTCTGCATCTCTTGGGGTGAGAACGCCTGCCAGAGTCAAGTGCTCTGCATCCGAAGGGTCTTTCTGCAGCCCAAGATGGGAGGACATCTTTCTCCCTATTCAGGCCCCAAAAGGTCACATTCAAAGAAGCATTTCTTTGTGCTGCTGGATGCAGCTCCAGTTTGCTTCAGCCAGGGCAGCGAGAGTTAAAAGATCCTTAGGACACAGTGGGAAAACTTTGCAAACAATATATCATAACAGCTGGTAATTGCCTGCTCATTATAGCAACGTGGTGGGAATCATTTTGCTCTGAGATCTACATGTCAATGCTGAGGTGGAAGGGAGCAATGATACTGAGCATAAAATATCTGGGTTGAGTGAGATCCATTAATGCTTCAGAGGACATCTCTGGTCCCTCCTTTGTGCCACCCACCATGAGTGCCTATCGCCTTGACTTTTCTAAGCAGAAACACTGTCTTTCTGCATGCTTCTTGAAACATCTCTCCCCCTGTACAAACAGAGTCATTTTACCTTAATGCCCTTACCAGAAGTGCTGGAAATTAATCGTTAAATGGTAAGAGACAAACAAAAAAGGCAATACCGAATCTCGCATTGCCAGAATTGGAGCTCCTTCTCGTTTGCTGTCCCTAGTGATGGAGAGGCATGGTAATTAGAGCTGCAATGAGCTATTCAGTGAGGACCTGAACTCTTTTTGAATGAGCCACTCACTTCTGTTTGCCCTTTAGGCTTGCAGTGAAGTGCGAGCTCAAAGTCATACCACTTCAGCCTCTGCTGCCAGGAAGATTCAGACTGTCCCAGCAGCTGCTGAGTTAGAGAAGGAGCGAGTCCGAGGGGCATTGAGGACAAAATCACAACTCAGGAGTCATACGGCCGTTGCCACAGAGCGTGTTTGCCTGTGCCAAAGCTTCTGGAAAGGGAAGAAAAGTTCACCATTTCCAACAGCGCTTTCACTCCCGAGCATAGAGGGAGCAGGATGTTACACTGGGCTCTTTGTGCCGCCCTTGGATCCGTAGGCCGCGCTGTGGAGATCTGTCCTCACTTAGCTCGCGGCTGCTGGCACCCATGGCTTTGCAGGGTGATGAGCCACATGGTAGTGGTCTTCCAAGTGGTTCCTTTGGTGGTGGGTCCTTGGGGCCAGGGGCTGAGGTGTCTGTGTTTGTGTATCTGTGTACACCTGCCCAAGGTGGCTCTGATGCCCCTCTTCCACCACGGTGCAGCTCCAGCTCGCTGGTTCTGCTGTTTGCTGGATGTGGCCTTCATGCCTCTGGAGAGGAGAAGGTTGCATCTTCTCTCATCATTATTTTATTTTAACACCAATGATATTTCTATTAGATTTCAATCTCCTGCTTACTCTCAACCAAAAGGTGGCCCTCATATTCTTCAAGACCTCTCTCATTCATGTCTTCCACGGGCCATGTCCTGAAAAGGGAAATTCCCTCCTGTGTGCTTGGCCTTCCACACCTCCCACCCCAGACCACCGCATCAAGGCAGCTTCTTGCCCAGCAAGAAGGAGAATATCTCATTCCTGTCTGCCATATGGTCTGCTCAGCTTGCCTCTCACTTTTGGAAAACCCCATTTCAACTCTCTCCTTTTTTTCCCCTCACTTCTCCCTCCTTACCTCCACCGCAATCACTCAACCACCACTAGTCACCAAAGCCTCCCAGTGCCTTCTGCTCAGGTATCACCCTCCCTATTGAATATCTTCAATAGTAAATTATCGGTTGATGGTGTTATTTTGAGATGTATAATTTCTGATCCTGTAGTGTGAGTAATACCATCCAGAAATATCTTATGAGGGTGTTATCTTTGATAGCTTGTGAATGCTCCTAATTAGTTGGTAAATTATGTGAATAAAAAAAGTTATCAAAATCATAGTATGTGTTAAGAAACATATGTCCATGTGTAATGCCAAGATTTTTTTTCCGATTCCTTATAATACCACTGTTATAGATTTCCTGATTAAATTGGGAAACTTGTTTGGCATTTATAAATCCATCTTCTGTCATTTCCTACTGTTTATTTTTGTTACTGTTTCCTTTAAAGAGATTTGCCTGGGAAGAAGGAAATCGGATTAGTAAAGTTTTTTTAGTTGGTTTACAAATTGCATCAAAATGAAATGTTGTTAAAATATTTCACAATGGTATCTTTCCATTTTTTAATAGACAACACTAATAAAAACAAATTGTGTGACTAGCTAAACACTAAATCACATTTAATGCAGTTTTAACAGAGCTTGCCTTGTTTTCATGAGTTATTTGCAAGAAAGCAGCAGGTCTTGGGGAATTTTTATTTGTGAGTAGTTGCATCTTTTTTTTCGAAAGCACCAAGTCTCCCTTTGTTTTCCTTTTCTCTCTGTTAAGTGAAACTACTTTCGAACAAGGCTAAAATCTGATGAGACTTTAAAGCAAGTCACATTTACTATTCTCTTACAGCCTTGTTCTGATTATAGGTTGCTATATCAGGGAGCAGATAAAGAAATTGGTTGAAGTCAGAAAAATAAAGAAATAAAGGGAAAGTTGCACATTTTGATATTTTTAATATGGAGCTTGAAGTTCATACCCCTGATCAGAATTGTCTGCGTGCATGTATTTCAATCCACTGTGCAAGTTAATTTTCCTCTGAAAAGCTTCCGAGCGGCAGATATGCCTTTTTGGGGCAATGCTGTATATTGTTATGCAGCACAATACACTGATCACTGGTAATTGGTTTTGTAAAGCAAGCTAACAGCAACTTGTTTTCTCTTTGTGATAAAAATAAGCCAAACAACATTTAAAATCAGGTCGTCTCATAAATAATGTAATATTTGGAAATTACCCTGAATTTTTTTTCCTTCAACGTGCTTGGCAGGTGTTCACCTTAGGAGCATTAACTGTTGGTCCTTGATGATCTGAATTTGCCAGGCCTGGGATAACAGTGCGTGCCCCAAACAGCAGGGTGCAATTTGGGTCCTGCCAAGTTTCTTGATGCAACATGTCCAAATAGGAAATAGGAAACAACAAATTCCAGTAACAACCTCGAAAAATCCACCCCACCCCGTTGAGCCTCCAAAGCTGCAGAGCTTGGCTTGGAAACCCTGAGATCCCAAAACACTGCAAATAGTGCTCTTTTAGTCCTTTCATTTCAAGCCTCTGGCATTTGTATTCAACTGCCTTTTCTCGACCAGCAGGCCAGAGGCCAAGATGCTTCAAGCAAAGCAGATTCTCCTACGTGCACCCGAATCCTAAAACGGCAGCTTTAAAATAGAGTATCCCAGTAATAGGAGAGCCTTGGTGTCACCAGCATGGTGCAGTGCTGACAAGATGCCGAGATTAATGCATTAGTCACCAGAGGCATGAGTATTTTCTCTTCGTTACATCATTTGCACCAATTCTGGGCCAGAAATGCATAAGCAGATGGGAGATGCCTGTGAAACTTGCTTTTGGGTCTAGACTAGGTTTACACTGATTGCCCTGCCTGTCTGTGACAGCATGGCCTGTCCGTACTGGTGTCCCCCAGATTGATGTGTCATCCGCACTCCAGGGCTGCAGGGAATGGTAAAGCAGGATCAAACAGTTGCTGATTCATTACTTGGCATTTTGTTACATGCCTTTCACTTATTTTAAAGCCTGCGATTGTTTGCTAAAGGTTTTACGTGAGCTTGGTTTAAGGTCAGGAAGAAACCTGGTCTTTAATCATTTAAAAGGTGAATGATTTATATACTTGGAAGAGCAAAATAAGGTGTTTCATCTGATCTCAATGTTGACAAAACCCAGTAGCGATTTTGTGAGCATTAAACTCATGGCTGCCTCTGTGGCAGGAAATTTGGATCTGCTTTAAAATTCTTCAGAAAACTCAAACAGTTGCTGGATGCTGGAAGTAAAAATGGTTTGAAATCTTCCCATCAGGGTGTTTTATTGCACAAACCACCTTATCTCTCCCAAAGCACTAGGTTCTTATAGGAGGAGCAGAACTGAAGATACCTCTGCAAATAAAAGATGAAAGCTCTAAAATTCCTCTGAAAAGCTGCTTTTCTCCTTAGCTTGAGGTTTTGAAAAATATCTCTTTCTTTCCTCTCTTTCCTTGTCCATGTTTTGCTTTGGTTTGGGTATGCAAGGCTGGAGTGCTGTACGTGGAGCCGTGCAGACCCCCACGGTGCTGTCTGATATCGGGCTCGACGTGACGTAACGCAAGGTGGCCCAGCAGAACCCAGCACCATTGCACTACGTGAGGCACATTGAAGCAGAGAGGGGCCTCCCACTGCATCCCAGGGTTTTGCACGGCGGGAACGGGAGCGCGCTTGGAGCTTCCCGGGCTTGCAGCTAGCAAGGTTCTCTCAGCCATGTTTCGGCCATGCATGATAATAACCAGTCATAATGGAACCAGTGAGGAATGGGAGACTGAGAAAGGTCTTCCTTTATTGCTGTAATTAAATACACTTGGCGGGTCCTTGGAAACAATAGCAGGTGCGCAAAATTGAGGGAGAAACATGGGTTTGTAGTTTGCGAATTGATGGATTTGCTCTGAATTGGATGATGCTTTCTCATATAAATCTGCATATTTCTAAATCTTTTTTTCCCCAAGTTTATTACTTTTTGCTTGGTTTTTCCTCCATTTTGTATTGAAACTTTTTGTTTCTTTGCTTTTGCTGTTAGCTTTCCCCAACCAGATGTAGCTCTCCTTATAATACTCTAATTATAACTATAATACTATTTCTAACTGTAGCGGCTTTAAGGCCATCTCAAAGCAATGCCTTTAGTGCCAGAAAAGCCACCAACAAACACACCAAGGGTTGAACTTGAACAGTTTGTAGTGCTGGTGCAGGGGGCACATGTGGGAGCAGAGGCTGAGACAGCAAGAGATGCTGCAAGTGGCCGAACATCCCAGGCTGAGCATCCCAGGTGGGTCCAGACCCCACAAATGGAGATCTATGAAGGAGAGAGAAACACAGTTTTCCCCATCTCCGCCCTAACAGGTTAGTGTCTGGGATAGACACTTATGTGCATGAATCATGTTGAGGTAGTGATTTATTTTAAGAGAGAAATGTGTTTTCAAGCAAATAAAATTGTGTTTTGTGAAACCACGTGCGGTCCCACTGGCCTCTAGGGAAGATTTTCTGCCTTGACTTGGCCCATGTGCATGCACGCACCCCTGCAGCTGAAACGGAGATTTAGGAAATTTAATGTGTTTCTCTTTATTTGTTTAAATATTAGCAGAGATTTTCATCTAAGCATATGAGCTTTAGGAGAAAAAAACCTTAATTTAATGAGCTTCATAAATAAAATTATAACAACTGCTGACATGCTTCCAAGTATAGGCTGGATTGGTAATGGTAGCATTAATTTTCAATCTCTTTATTATCTTACTGTCTTGGCATAACTGTGTATGTCTTACCCCGTTGTTAAATTTATATTTTTATAGTAATTAAATGGTATTTTGTTGGCCTATATCTTCTTTATTGCTATTCTGATTTGAGACACTGAAAATATGACCTAGATTTCAGTTAAAAGAAGTTGTTTACTGTCTTGACCAAGGGTAAGTAATTGAGGTTAATACAATTTAACATCTTTAGAGCAACTAGAAACAAAATTCTCATTAATGACGATAATATACCATGCCTCGTTATGGTTTTTGCCAGGGCCAGTGCGTTAATAATGCCCAAGATGGTCCCTTGAAAACAGCACTTTCTTAGCTTGCACATTTTAGAAACTTAGTGTTTGTCACCTCCTTTGGTAGGCACCGAACTTGATCTAAGGCTCACTAAATCCCTTCCATGTAGATCATTATTATTATGTCTTAACGCTAGTGTTGCTTAGCTTATTTTTATGCCAGTGCAGTAACACGGTTGTTTTGCAGATCGCAGTGACAAGCAGAAAAGTTAGGCAGTTGCAACGTAGGGGTTTTCTTCTTGATGGGGCTCCTTATGGCTGTGTGCAGGCGCGTGTCTCTTGCTGCCAATTATTCCGCTATGTTTTCTTGTTCTTTCTGCAGCCTGGAACAGATAAACTTGATTTTTTTTTTATTTCTTTTAAATCATGCTCGCCCTTTATTAAAAATTCTTTGGCAATGGGTTATACGGAATCAAGGAGATTGCTTTGTCACCATCCATCTCCCCTCCCTGCCCCTGGCGGCACTGAGGGCCATTAGCGTTAATTATTTAGAGTTCCTCGTTTTGCGCACGGAGAAGGTGATCAATGTGCCAGGCTCGGTAAGTGGTTATGTACCCCCAGACTGCAGTGCTTTACCCCTTGCTTTCCAAGAGTCCAAGCTCTTCGACAATACCCTTAAAGTTGTATTCAGGGCAGTGTAAGCAGTGCTATTTAGAAAGCTGGGGAGTTTTTTCTGGGTTTTGTTTGTTTTTGCCATGCAGGGACATTCTCTCTGTAGGTACTAACTCTTTGACACAACCTACGATGTTTCTCTTCTTGCATTTTTATGCATTTCCTGCTAATTTCCAGCTCTTGTGCCTTCTGCACTGCAGACCACGCACTGTCAAAACCGCACGGGTGGCCCCTTCACCAGTGCTGCCCTAGGACTACCTGACTGCTGGATCCAGGCAGTGCACAGGCTGTCCTGCTTGGAAATGAGGCAGTTGTGGGAAGTGAAGATCTAGGGACAGTTGTTCTGTCTCTTCAGGTGCAAAGACACTCACAGATTGAAAAGTGTTGAGCAGGAGCCACAGACATTGCAAGCAATGAACAAGATTGTGCCTCTAGGTCCTGGCTGGCTCTTCAGGCGCCTTTTCTGTGTGGCTGGATTGGGCAGACACATACCAAATTGCTCCAACTTCCCCTGGAATACCTGTGAAATGCACTTGATTTGTGGTGGAGGTACAAGTGTCCGTGCTAGCTGCACTTCATGTCAAACTGAGCTGTTCTGATGGGTCAGCTGGACTCCAGCAACCTAGGGAGAGGTCTTCCCTGAGAGCCAACCTCGGACCATTTTGCCACTAACTCTCTGCCACTAACATGTCTCTATGGAGTTGGACTTGATATCTCTGGTATCTGTTTAAGGAATTCTGGAGCAAATGTGGCTTTCTGTGGGCTCTCCAGACCCTAGCCAGGCTGAAGGATGGATTTGTAGTTGCTCGTTGCATTCTGGATGTGCTTCGTGAAATGCAATTTATTACATGTTGCAGTTTTTCCAGTTGACTTGGTTGCAAAAGACAGCAGATTTGGGAAAATAATCCTATAAAATACATGGTAGAAAGAGCAGCTCTTGGGTTAATTTCAATCTTTTGACCCCACCTTCTTCCATGGTCCCATCACAGGTAGTATCAGAGCAGTAGCAGCTCCCTAGCACCAGAAGGCTCACTACAACAGGCTGCAAAATTAAAACGTGTCCAGGAATATGCAATGAACTGAATTGTGGCCTTAATTCATGGCCATAATGCAGTGCCACACAAGAGAAATATTGTTCCTGATGGGCAAAGGCATTATGAGTACTAAAGTCATGGTGCAAAACTTGCTTAACGATTTGCATTTTTCCCCCCTATGTTACAAAACATAGTTGAGCAGATGGACGCAGCCAGCTGTACATAGAGCTTTGGGGAGTACTGAGGGGGAAAAAAAAGAGGTTGTTGTTAAGACAAATGTAATAATCTCCGTGATAATTAGTTTAATTTAGATCCCTGCATCCGATTCATTTCTGACTAACCTTGTATGAAGCCTTTCTTGCCTCTCTGACGAGTCGGTGGATGTGGTTTGATTACAGTCCCCGGTTTTGTGCTTACGGATTGCTCACTGATCGCTGGCATTTTTCATTAGGCAGTTGCTTTATCGCATTGTTGTTTAGAGGGGGAGTAATTTGTGTTTTCTAATTAATTTAATGCCAGTCACATTTTGCAAGTAGCTACAATGAGCCCATTCAAGGGGTTTTAGGTCATATTGACATTGCATGGCAGATGCGCGGGTTTGTTTTGAAACACACTGTTAACTCTGTGATGGCAAGAGCCCATTTGGTAGTGTGGCTGCTGCAAGCGGGAATTTGCACCTGCAAAAAAAAAAAAAACCAAAAAGCAAAACAAAAAAAAATTGGAAGATGCATTTTAAGTGCTGCAGCAAGATGTCTGTATGGATTAAATCACAAAGGAAATACACTGGAAAGAGTGAAAATAAAAGCTGGAGCAGTGGCATTCTCACATTTCAGGCAGTTATTCCCCTGGCTGTAGGTTTGTCCCATGAAAGCCTCTCAACTTTTGTGAACATGTCACTGATTTTGGTTTAAAAAAGGCAATTACAGCTAGTTCTCCAGCAAACTCTAGCACGGACCAACAACACCATGAGATGCAGTGGTCCGTGAGGGACCACATGAGTAGTGGCCTTGGGTGTATTTTCCATTATTTTCCAGCCTTTTTCCATTTCTTTTGGGTTGGAGCAGCTGAAATTAATGACAAACATTGACGGAGAGCTTTGTTCAGTAGCTCATACTTAATATGTTTTAACATTTAATGCTTGCCGATGCTGTGAACTAAATTCCAGTATTCTCCGGACTAAGAAGCCAGCTGCATCTCAGCGTTATCTTTTGTAGGGAAGGCTCAGATTGCTACAAAGCCTCTCCTGGCTCCCGTCGTGCTTTCCACTGAGGGTGTGTGCATGCCTGCGTGCGTCTCCACGCTACCTATTGATTTAATAGGAAAGAGCATCCCTTGGAAGGGAAGAGCGAGCATGTGTGCGCATGCATGTGGAAGGAGCGCGCGCCAGGGACTGGCTCGCTGCACGTTTGCATTTATGATAAATGGGGCCTGTTAGAAAGGCGACTTGCCATGAATGTTATTAGTGCTGCACTCGGTGGGGGTGCTGCACAAATGCCAAGGCCAGCAGCAGAAACACTGGAGTCCAGGCGGGTTTGGTGTTTTGTTATCCCCATATTAGGGATTTCCAGCTGGGTCCATGGAGCAGGCAGCAATTTGGGTGCTTTTTATTATTTTTACCTGTGGTTCTTGCACGTTCAAAGGGAGCACCACCTTAAAACACACTTCTTCCTTGCAGGATTTGCAAAGCAGCTTCTCATAGTCCCTGGGTAAATCTGAGACAGGGGCATGACTTTGAGCATAATAAAGAAAATGCATAAAGTAGAAAAACGTTGCGTGGCATAAATGCCCCATAAATCAGCATCCTAATTGCAAAAGCAGGTTTTGAAAGTCTGAATTACTGGGTGCTTAATGTGGAGGGGAAACCTCTGCCGGGGAGTTGATACTGGTTTCCCAGCGGTGCAAATATGGGATTTCCCTCCATGGGGTTCCCCTCTCCTCATGGTGTGGAAGCTGCTCCATGCTGCAAAACTGCCCTTGAGAAACCATCCCCTACACTCGCGCTTGCTCCTTCCCTTGCATCCCCCGGAGATGGAATAAAAATTGCCCTTTTCTGCGCTGCTCTGGCACCCCCAAGGGCCAGGGCATCAGCAGGGCTCCACTTTCAAGCCACGTCCTCCTGCAATGCAAGCTCGCAGCTGCGAGCTTCAGCTCCTTGCATTTGCACCAAGGCGCTGGCACTTGCAGGAGGGAAAGGTGCTTTTTTCTCGGCAGGATTCACACTGGCGGGGTTGCATTTGCCCCCTGTGTGGCTCTGCTTTCTTTTCCCTTCCCGAGCCTCCCAGAGGCAGAGACAAACTGCCTTTTTTTCTTTTTCTTTCTTTTTTTCTCTTTTAAAAACCCTTTTCTCACCAAATACTCCTTTTTAAAAACCCAACCTGTTCCCCCAAACGCTGCTCCCATTGGTCCGGGGAGGCTGACAAGCCGCCCGCGTCAGGAGGAAATATCCTGCCCTTAATTGCCGGCTAAGTCGCCCCTAATCCAGGGGAAAACGTCCCCCCCAAGCCCCCCTCTCCCTCTCCTCCCCTGCCGGCGCACGCTCTCGCTGCTGATTCGACATGAGCAGACGGGTAACTCTGCCGCGCGAGCGAAACCTGGCATAACTCTGCAGATGGCTGTGTTCGGATGATGCACCTAGGGATCGATTTCCTCCTCTATTTTTTTTTGTTTGTTTTTGTTTTCTTTGTTTATTTTTAAGACACGCTGACGTGTAGACGCTAATGCTTCTTTTTCCCTTCTTGCCGTTTTGCAGGACTGCCGGTCCCGAAGAAGAGCCCCAAGTCGGTGAGCACTTTTCCAATACTCTGTGTGTGTGTGTCTGGCTTGGAGGAGCGTGGAATGAGCTCGGAGGGTCCAGGGTTCCGCGGTACCTCGCAGTGTGTGGATGGGAGGGATGCAAGGGATGCAGCGCGGGGAGAGAGCTCGCTTGCAAGCAAAGCCCGAGGTTTGCTGAGACAGATGAGCAGGTTTACCCACCAGAAAGAGGAGAAAAAAAAAAAAAAAAAAAAAAAAAAAAAGAGGG
>NW_020456198.1:3449355-3481855 GCF_003342845.1 Nothoprocta perdicaria
GCTGCCGGAGCAGTTCTGTCTGTGTGTGCACGGCAACCAGCCTTTTCTCTTAGCGCCCTGAGTTTTCTCTGGTGCCCAGGGCTGAACCCTTGCCTGAGGTCCAAGTTATTAAAGCAAGGAAGAAAAAAAAAAAAAAAAAAATCAGTAAAGAAGAAAAAAAAAAAAGAGGAAAAAAAAAAAAAAAAAAAAAAAAAAAAAAGAGGGAGGGGAAAAAAAAGGGCTTTTTTTCCCTTTGGAAAATGGGAGGCTTCATCTTCCTGCTGCCGGAGCAGTTCTGTCTGTGTGTGCACGGCAACCAGCCTTTTCTCTTAGCGCCCTGAGTTTTCTCTGGTGCCCAGGGCTGAACCCTTGCCTTCCATGGCGAGCAAGCTGGAGCAGGACTTGTGCCTGGCCACAGCTCCGGGGGAGCACGGACTGCTGCCCACCTGCTCTGGAGGCGCTTCCTTAGCGAGCGGAATTATCCTGCAGGTGTGCGAGCCTTTCTTTGGAGTGAAAGGAAAAGCAAATCATTTTTTTCTTGTCCCTTCTGATCTTATTTCCACGTGCAGC
The DNA here is from genome assembly GCF_003342845.1 of Nothoprocta perdicaria. Classification (NCBI taxonomy): domain Eukaryota; kingdom Metazoa; phylum Chordata; class Aves; order Tinamiformes; family Tinamidae; genus Nothoprocta; species Nothoprocta perdicaria. The sequence continues at coordinate 3,449,905 of NW_020456198.1, forward strand.
TGTTCCTCGGATGACACACGAGCTAATCGCTCGGGAGCTGTCATCTGAAGTGTCATTAAGGCTCCGCGCATGCCATCGTGGGCAGGAATTAGCGCACTATTTATACGCAGCAAAAAGGAACGCTTTATTTTTAAAGGAAATGAAATATTTAGGGCTCGCGAGTTTCCAGAGGCTGGATGAGAGGGAGGCAGCGGGGGGACGGCGCGGCCCGCCGGGGGAGCAAGGGCTGGCGGCGGCGGGAGGCAGCTCCGCCATCGCCAGCGTGGGTGCCGTGGCTCGGGGCAGCGCTGAGGAGCACGGCGGGAGCCGGGGCTGCTGTCGACTCGCGTTAGCGTCGAGCGGCAGCAGCGCTCGCTCGCCGGCCTGGCCCCTCGCGCCTCCGCGGGGCTGGTTCCGCCATGGGGGAGCAGGGGCGAGAGGCCTGCGAGCCCCGCGCGCCGTGTATCTTGGCCCGCCGTTGTCTTGGCCTGTCCTTGTCTGGGCCGCCCTTGTCTTGGCCCGCCTTTCTCTGCTCGCTCCGAGGCTGTGCTCAGCCCACACTCGAGCTCCCCGGGGAAGGAGCCGTGGGCAGCCCGTGGTGTGGCAGGCGGGCGCTCGCTCGCAGACAGGGGCAGCCCCTCCATGGCGGCTTCTCCCTCGCATTTGCTGCAGGAGCAAGCAGAGCCTCCTCTTCCTCTGGGATGGGTTGGATGAAGAGCACAGCCTGGGCCTCTTGGCACTGTCCCCATGCCTGGCTTGTCCCCTGATCCAGTGCCCAGCTGGGACCTCGTTGCTCCCTGGGGACTGTTTTCCAAGGTTGGGAGCCGTCAGGTGCATCCCGATGTCCCTGGCCCTGCCACAGGGGCACCTGCCAAACGCTTGGCTGGGGTTGAATGTGCTGCCTGTTTCCCCAGGAAGGCCACGTAGCCTTTCCTCGCTAGTCAATTAGCCACAATTAAAGGATCAGCATGTGCCCAGCCCTGCCATACTCGACCTGACTGGAGCTGGGGCTCCATCTCCGCTGGTGCTGGTGGGACAACACAAGAGCGGGGCTTCATCCTTTCAGCTCAGCAGAAATCCCTCTCCCTTTTCTCCTGTATCTTCTCCCAAAGCCCAGACACCCGCCCACCTTGCTGCCAACAATTCTGTTTCTCAAAAAAAAAAAAAAGCCCTATTTTTAGGCCCGGCTCCAGTACTGCTGGGTGCCAACATCAGGCTCTGGGTGTGCGTCCCGGAGGAGGTGTCGCGGGGCCTTGGAGAGGCTGGCGGGCTGCAAGAGGCTGTTTCTGCCTTCCGATTGCTCTTCCTGGTTTTCTTCTGCCTGTGCAGGTGCCTGCACACGTTATCACTGATGCTTTTTGACGCGCTTTGGTGCGTTTCTCAGTTTTTAGAGAAAATTTTGCAATCTCAGTAGAAAAGCCAAAGTAGGAAAAAAAATCTTCAGAGTCAGATCTTGAAGAAAGCAGTAAAACTGGCTGGATGCTTCCAAGATTTTTTTTTTTCTTCTTCTCTTCTCTCCCCACAAAACAAGCAGGTTTGTAACAGCTGACTGCATTGATTTTTTTGCTTCCAATTTCCCATTGATTCTTTTTTAAATGAAAATGGATAATATTTTGACATTGACAGTGTGGGGATATATGTTTTCAGTATGCACATTTTTTAATATAGCAATTGCCCTGCAGTTGCCCTGATGCAATTTGGTTGAAAACAAACTTACTTTTTTTCCTTCCCACTTTTTCCATGTATCAAAATATTCCACAAGGGGGCAAAGATTCTCGTTTCCAGCTCCGTTTTGCATCACTGCCAGGACGAGGTTCTCCAAAGTGCTCTAAAGCACAAAATCTATAACTAGATCATTCAAAGCCAGGTTCAGTGCAGAGGGGAGGAACCACTGAGCTCTCTCGAAAAGCTGACTTTTCTTTGGGATCTAAATAAATTCATTGTCAGTATAGCTGAACTGTGACCCAAAAATGTGTCCCCTTGCTGCCTCAAGCCACCTCTTGGCAGTGTCACCAGCCTCTGCTGCTTCAGCCATCGCTGCACAAAGTAGTAATTGCTCTTCCATTTGTCCCAAGCGGGGTCTGGCCGGTGACATGTTGGTGTCTGTAGCATCTCCCAGCCCAGCACACTTCTAAGAGGCTTTTAGGGTCTGTTTTCCTCCTCGCACCTTTGGAAGCTCAAACAGCTTCAAGCTCCCCTGCTCTCATCACCTTTGCTATTTCCCTCCCTCCCCGTGGTCACTGTCAAAGAACATAGTCCATAAGCTCCATCTCAGACCTCTGCCTTGGGTAGGGCATGAGGATCTTCAGCCTTCCACCTAGTTTTGTCATGGGTGCAATACAGCAGCTCTGTGGTCTGTCCAAACGGACTCAAGGTTGTGCTCCTAGCTTTGGCTGCCATCTCATCAAATTCTGGTCTTTCTGGCAAGAAAGAATGGATACTGGAGGCTTGGTTTTGTGTTTCAAGGCAGGGTGCTTGATGGCTGTGGATAGTTCAATGCCCCATTTGTTTTATCTGCGAGGTCCTGTCAAGTATCACGGTGATTCGGCTGATTTGGTTTACCCTGCACTGAAAACCATGGCCAGCTAATGCATCTTGGGATGATGTCTGCATAAGGTCTGTCACCAAAGAGCCGTGCGCTCCCCTGGCCCTGGGTTAGCAGGGCACGGGCTCCTCTGCCAATATGGGAGCTGCACCAGGCGGTCAAGTCTGCATCCCATGGGGAATATCAGACACACAGTGAGGAAGCAGGTGGGAGTGGAGGAGCCATCCCTTCGATGGCAATACCTGGGCTTCCATAGGTTCAACCATTGCCCCAGAGCCCTGTCTCCAGCCAGGCGTCCCCACGAGCAGATTCCCTAATTCTCCTGCTGGGCATGTGGGAAGAGGCTTGACTCCCAGTGTTTTTGCCCCATCCTGCTGATGTGAAAATTAATTAATGTTGTCTTGAATTCATTTAATCACATATATCTGTGATTTACTTAGTGCTGTTCCCCTTTCTCTGTAGATGGAGATGTCCCAGGCTTTTTAATGGTGTTTCTGTCTGAAAAATCAGTGGGCCCCTGGAGAACTTTCTCTGCCCATTCCATTTCTTGCAAAATTTCTGTGTGTTTGCAGCTACAACTGTAGATGAAATTAGGGGAGGGGTTTTTGCTTGAGATGCACACTTTCATTTGCACTCTAAATATAGATCAGAGCTCATGCTTTGTGCAGTGCTTAAAACAGATCCCATAAACTGAGAACCCTTTTTAAGGTTCAAACTTTTTAATAAGAACATTTTCAGATAGCTCCTCACAGTTCCCCAAGGCTTGGGTGCATAAGATTTCCCAATTTTAACCAATTTAGCCCCTATACTCTGAGCTTGTAAACCAGCTCTTCCCAGTGAGATTGGCCTGAAGTTTCACAGGATGCTTTTTTATTTTAGTTGCTTGACCAAACAAACAAACAAACCAGTCCAGATGGCTGCATTGAGAGCTGCATAGTGTTTCTTTTTAAAGTTACAAAGGAGAGATTATCCACAGCATGGATTTTTAAGCCACTTCATTTAAAAACTGAAGGGCTGCATGTGAATTAGTTCCCTTTACTGCTTAGAACGCTAAAAATGCCTGAAATTGGATCAGATATTTGTATTTGAAAGTCAGTGGATGAGTAATCGCAGCAGGTAGGATATGTTCAGAATTGCTTTAAAGGACAAAGACAAATTCATGTTCTAGTCAATCGAGATACCACTTAAAAAGGACAGTGGTGGCTTAACAACTTGAGTTCAAGGTTGGAGTGTCTAAGCCATTTGACTGCTGTTTTCTCCCTTGGTGGAAACCCAAGCATGTTTGTGGCTTACAAAAAAACAAGATTATTGTGAAGACTCCAAAGAGACTCCTTTCATATGGTGACTTTCGCCTCCGTAACAAGCCCAGGCCTGCTGTAACTGAGCATTGGCCACCTTGGGTTTTGTGTCCAGCATGAAAGAAGGTCCCCAGGGGTGTGTTGCTCTTCACACCACTACGTTTATCTCCTCTGTGTTTGCCACCAGATTTTCTGCCTACTCCTGCTTGGTCTTAGGTGGACAAGTGTGTCTAAGTAGGGGTTCCTACTGCTGTGTAATCAGGCACCTCGTGCCAACTGGAGACTCTACTTTTATCTGAAGTGTCTAGATAAGTGACTCCTTTTAGCCAGGAATCTGTGGGCGTTATGAAGACCACAGATAGGATGCTGTTTTTCCTGGCCCTTGCTGCATAGTGGCAGCCCTGGAAAGCTGCTGGTTCCCTGTGCTGGGGTGGTGGGAGACTGAGCTTGCCCTTGATGCCAATGCAAGATCATTTCAAAAGAGAATTAAAAGAAATATTAACTGCAGTGTTTGGGGAGCTCTTTCAAGGGAGAGTTTTGCTGCATATTCAGCAAATGCAATGCAAACGCAACTCATGCCTCATTTGAGCAGACCGTTGTGAACTTGAGCTTGGAATCACATACCCTGCTTAGCTAAATATCGAGCAGACAAAGCTCTTGACACACTGCTTTTGAAAAAGCCTTGAATTTAGGCAGACACATTGCTTTCTGTGTTGGTGTGCTCGATTAAAACAAGAAAATCAAAGTGCACAGGCAGACTTTTTGGCATTTGCAAGGGCCTCCTGTAATCCTGCGGCTGCTTGGAGAAGCAGAGAGATGAGATTGGCACTTGGTTGTCAACTCTCCCTTGATGCAGATGCTGCAGATGAAAAGTGACCTTTCCTGGACCTGCTACAGAAGAGCCAGGTGCAAATTTTCACCGGGCAATTTGATGACTTTTCCTCACTCTTGTTGACTCAAGTTAGATCCTGATATTAACTAAGTAGAAGATTGTTGAGTTTTTTGAGCCTAACGCAGGGGGAATGGAGGAAAAAGTGCACTGAAACTTGTAGCCTCTGAGATTTAGATTTGTTTTGTGTGCGAGGTGGAGCGCTGTGTGGTTTTTATGATAAACGTCTATGTTTTGCATATCTCTTTCAGTCTATCAAAAATTTGTCATGGGGAAATACATCTGCATCCTGCATTAAGTGGTGGCAGCACAACTGTGATTTATATATTGCCTATATGCACGCAGAACCCCTGATCAGAGACGGGAGGCAAAACCGATGGAAAACACCCACTCGGCGACCAATAACTGGCTGTTCTCTCTCTCTCCTTCCACTTGCTCTCCTCCGTACAGCAACCACTTGAAAGGAAAGACAGCCAAAACAGTTCTCAGCACAGCGTCTCCAGCCACCGCAGCGGGCACACGGCGTCGCCCGTGCACAGCACGCAGGCGCTGCCCGACTACGCGGCCCCCGACGCGCCGCCCGCCGACCAGCCGGACAACCCTGGGCAGAAGAAGCCGGATCCGTTCAAAATCTGGGCCCAGTCCAGGAGCATGTATGAAAGCCGACGTGAGTATGAAACAGGTGTCGTTGCTACGGCTACGGCGCTGGCAGCGCGTTTGCTCTGCTGAGGGCTGCGTCTTTTACGCGTCTGTGGGAAATTCACGGCTTCGGTTTTGATGCTTCGGGATCTGCCCGCGATGCGACCGGTACCTGATGAGTTTAGATGGTCTCCAGCTAAAGGGCGCATTGACCCATTTCCCAAAAAAAAAAAAAAAAAAAAAAAAAAACCAAAACCCCAGCAAAATAATGTAAATATTAAATTCCATCTGCTTATTTTGTCTCTATTTTCATATTGGGTGAAGGAGACTTTCCAAGCTTGTTATGCAGATCCTTAACTATCTTTTCAAGGTGAAGGCATTGCTATGAATAGGAATTTCAGCGAGGAGGGGAAGTGTTTAGTTTGTTGAAATTCCTCTCGCATACTTGCTGGTCTCACTTCTCAGATGCAAAAATCCAGCTGAGCCCTTCGACTTCGACAAGTGTCGACCACTTTAACTGTATAGAAATCAAATGCAAATTGTAAACAGCTTTTATGGTAATTATTAATCTACACACTTGGCTAATAGTTCAGCAGGGCTTTGACTCTGCTCCAAGGGTACGGATATGCCTTCAATTTGTTTCTCCTCTGCAAGCAAAATAAGCATGCTAACTTCACTTTAATTATGCTGCTGAAGGTGGTAGAATCTGTAAAAGCTTCTTAAAGAATTAAAGAGTATTAGGTTCACACCCAGAAACAATAGCTGTTTTAATTATGGAAAAGGGACCGTGAAAGTCTTAGTGCTGTAAGGTTATAACCTGGAGTTTTTTTTCTTTGTGCTCACTGGAATTTGATAGAAGCAGTATAAAATGAACATTAACCGAGAATGGAAAATGTAGGGTTGATATTTATTTTTTTTTTCCTGGCCAAATGAATCACTTCTAAATCTTATGTCCTGGAAAAATTAAATCATGAGTCACAGTTTTCTTGGCTGAAGCTGCCTCTCTTTGGATTGAATGTCTCTGTCTCAGCAATGCAGTTTGTAGGTGTCTCTGCTTCTCTGTGCTGCTTTCTTTGCCTTTTCAGGGCTTAGCTGTATTCCTCACCTTGCAGGCTCTTGGGCCAGACCTACGGAGAAAAGCAGCGACCGCGCTTCCTCGCTGCCTGTGCACCTAGTTGAAATAGGAGAAAGGGGCAGAGAGCTGAGGCCCGGGGACTTTTCAATCCTGCAGAGCTCCTTCACCTGCCCCAGACTGCCGAGATCGAGGCCAGCCCGTGGCAACGGTATCACCTTCGTGCAGCTGGAGCTCTTCAGCTCGCTCCTTGCAGCGGGGTCCCCACAGGCACCGTGTTGTCGTTGTCTCTGACCCCCCTCTGCCTATTTAGCTAATTTCTAATTAACTGTTTAACTCGTACTAATTAGTCATTAGTATTAGCTTAGCAGTCCTAACTCCTGCCTGTCTTTCCTGATAAAAACCTGAGGCCGAGTGAGAGAAGTCTTCCATTGCACATTGAAGCTGTTGCCTTTCTGGGTCCCTCTCCAAAACAATGTGAGAAATGGTGGCTCTTTCCTCGGTACCTCTAGGTATCTCATAGAGATTTTAGCCTTGTCTGTGAGTAGAGCCCTTCACTAGAGCCTTCTGCTGCTCTCCTGGCACTCTGGTTACCCAGGTCCAAAGTCTACCAGTGTCACAGTCCTCTTGACACTGTGACACTGGACCATGAGATTGTTGCTTGGGGCTTTTGCTAGAGCATCTCATCTGCTGCCACACTGCAATTCTTTAGCATCCATCCCCAGTGCACTCTGTTGCGTGCCATGGTCCAGGAGCTCTGGGTGGAGGGATTTAATCCTCTTCTGTTGCTTTAATCCTTTTCTCCTGGCTCTTCTGCCAGATGGAACCTGCCCGTTTGGACAATGGTGCCTGTTTACCTCCCTTCACAGCTGTTTTCTACCCAGGAGAGAGTTTCCTAGAACTGCTTGATTTCATACACAGGGAGATCTTGTAGACTGACAAAAGCGAGATACGGTGATGCCTCCTAGTAAGCACCGGCCACCAGAAGTGTCAGAGCCCATAGATTTCAGATCCTAAACTGAAATGAAATATGCCCCTGAATATTAACTTGCCCTCTTACCTGTGACTTGGATCTCCTGAACCTAATGAAAAGTGAAGAAAAAGAGGAAGGATGCAGTCCAAGTTGAAAGGGCCAGTGAAATTGCTGTATATCCTGTTGCAGTCGGATCACAAAGTGCAACTGGTGCTGCTGTTTAGAAGTCAGCAGTTGGTTCTCGCTCCTTTCCCAACCAAGCGCTTACCTGCTGTCCCTGTACTTGGTCTCTGATGATGATGATGAACAGTGTGTGCTTTGCTTGTCCTCTGCCTGGGGAGCGTGGCATGAGCTGCAGTGTTTCTTGCCCTCCCTTTGGTCTGCCAGGACAGAAACGGGCAGCTGGTGGCTGCTCTGTTATGAACATGCGTCATCCCTGAAACTTGCTTCCCAGTGATGCTCAAGCACTAGGTGCATAGCCCTTGGTCTGGCCTTAGGGAGCACTGTAGACTGCAGGATGGGAGAAACCTCCCCTGGAACTCCTCTCTTGCTGTTTGTCTGTTCCATGTGTGCTCTGCTTTGTGCTTTCCACTAGTTGCAGCCCATTTTAGCTTCTTTAGGTCCCTCCTTTAGCTGGCCACAATGCAAGGATGTAATGGTTTGTTCTTTATTTGAGAACCATTTTGACTTTGTGACTTAAGTTAGCATGTCTTTCTCCCTGTTATCCATAGCTTTGGATCCTAGGTCTCTCTCTGTAATGAAAACATCAGCAGAACATAAATGAATAGCTGATGTAGAGAGGGGGGTGTTCCTCTAGCAGCTGTGCTGAGGTTGGCTGAGGCATCCTTCAGCCTGGGCTTTTGGTGAGTCCCAACAAGTCTTTATTGCCTGAGAAGCTCCAGACTGGTGCAGTCCAAGACTTCCCATCACTTGATTCTTTGCCTTGTGTTTGATGAATCTGAAAGGAACAAGACAACTTTCTTACCGGGGACTCAAAACCCTGTTGCTCACAGGTGGACTGAAAAACAGAAGCAGTCCTTTATATCAAAGTATATGATGAGGCTCAGGAAGGCAGAACTTTAGGTTATGAAATTGTTCTCAATGCTTTATTTAGTCCTGTATCTGAAATCATGGAATATAAAGAGAACATAATGCATTTTTTCAAGTATAGTTGACGCAAAAAGAGGAATTCATTAGCCATAACGCAGCCAGATTTTTTAAAATCTAAAAATAATAAAGAGATTTAATTCAGTATATGAATAGCATATTCTCTAGGATGATTCTGAAAAGTACTGGATCTGTAATGGCCACCTGCTGCTTTTCTGACTAGGAGTTCAGCCCATTGTTATTAATGGTAATAATGCAGACATTGAAGGCACACAGGCAACATCTTAATTTTCAAAATTGGTAAAATGTGTTGTGCTTTTCCTATTCTTTGGATACATGAATCATTATTTAATAACAAAGGCTGTATTTGACATATGTGACTTGTCTCATTGAAGCCACTGGAAAAGCAGAATTTTATTCAGAAGTGCCAAATAGCCTATAGTAATGTGAAACCATCCATTTTTTTGATGTACCCAAAGCATCTGAGATTAAGGAAGAACACAGAATCTGAGGAGGAGAGCAGCAGACATTGCCTGCTAAAAATATACATAAACATTTAAATATATAAAGCTAGAATTAATAATGCAAAGCTGAGAAAAGGCTCCATAATTTCTCTCTGGACTGTGGTTGAGTAGCAGCAGATGAGAACAGCAACTTTATTCAGTATATACAGGCCAAAGTTCCTGCATGGAGCTCTGCCGGGTGAGGGCATCAGGGCTGCAAGGTGCTGAGTGCTTTGGCTCTGGGCCAGCAAAGCTTAATTTCAGGCTGTAAACCCAAAGGGACGAGGATGCTTTAAAGCTAAGACTGAGCTCAAATGCTCTGCTGCAATCTGGCCCAGGGTCACAATACTTTGCCAGATTAAGACTTGAAAGAATAGAGAGCTTTGTGTTGAGTGAATCTGAAAACGAATCATTGGGTGGTGATAACAAATGTACTGTTGGCTGGTGCTAAGTCTTAGCTGCCTGAGCTCCTCTTTATGGGTAACTCATTACTGCTAATGGGAGTTGTGCGCATGAATCAGAGAGAATGACGAACCCTTAAGGTTCAGAAAATGGACTGGTTCCAAGATCTTGGAATTACATATGTGGAGAGCAAGCGCTCAGTGAAAGAAACAGTAATTGAATAGTTTACCCGAGAACCACAATTCCAACATCTTGTACTGCTTTATTGAAAATATATTTTTATAATATGCTCTTTATTTTTCAATGTATTATTAAACTTCCTTAAAGATTAGCACAATCTGTTGTCAAATTTTTCTCATGTGGCCTGATTGCATTGCAAAATTCCGTATCCTACATATGGCCATCTGTCAAAACAGCAGTGACAAAATGAATTAATCTGAATTGCAGATGTGTTAATGAATCCCTTTGAAGGGCTTAAGCATTTAATTAAAAGTAAAGCAGAACACTATAGATAATTTTTAAAGCTTTTAAAATATTCTAAGTTATCTTTAATATTTGCATTTTATTTTCAGGCACATAATTTATTTCATAGGATTTTCGCTCCCCAAGTCTAATTAAAATAATACAAACAAAGCTGACCTAGTGTTTAGCATTTACTCACCATCAATTACAAAGAATTAAGAATATTTGCACAACGACACCAATCGTTAGATACTTTCTCCCTAAAACAAAAAAGTACTCTCAGGAAATTTCCAGCTGCCTTCTGATCAGGCTGACTTTAAAGATGATAGTTGAAAGCCCTTTGTAGGGTCATCTTCTTTTATTATGTTAAAGTGACACAAACAGTTATAATCAGACACTCGGGCACACAGATGTGCCCATACCCTTGGAGAACGTTGGGTTTAAAAGGATCTTAATGTTTGCAGCGTGTTGCACGAGTGGGAAAGGCTGCAGTCGGACCTATAGGGGTGCTGGCGAGTGCCCCTGGCTGCTGTTTGACCATCATCAGCTTCGAGCCAAGCTCAGCCAAGGTGTCGAGTGGTTCCTATAGTTTGGTTTCGCTCCTTGTAATGCACTTTTGTCTCCCTATTAAGGATGTGCTGACACTGTATTTCAAAAATTTCCCATGCATCTAGAGGGCAGATTAATGGGAAAAGAAAGGAAAAATAGATTTTGCTGCGGTCAGATAGTCTAGCAACTGGGACTCTCTTGGGACTATGGACTCTCATGAGATCTGTGGCTAAAGCGCAGAAGTTTCTGACAGTGAAACTCTTCATTGGCTTCAGTGGGACTAGTCACTCATGATTTCAAGCATATTCTGATGTACTTTGCTGAATCCGAGCCTTAAGACTTTTGTACTTGCCAAGCTCTGAGTCACTGAAAGTGTTGCTGCCTCAAATGAGCTGGTGACTATAGCAAACTCATTCTATAGATTATTTTTGTATCCATCTTTTGTTGAAACTGATATCGCACTGGGCAAGAAAAAAACAACTTTTTATGTAACACATAAGATAATGGCTAAGGTTTGTATAGTAATTAAAGTGACCTCTAATTGAGCACCCTTTTCATTGTTCATCTGTTTCTTTTAGCTTTAGAGAAAGAGATTTGCGCCTTGGAAAACTTACTGTGCTGTGATGTTGAAAATTGTTTTGTAGAAACCTCTTTTTAAGGTGTTCTCAAAGAGATTCCTCCTTCAAGGAGTAATAATTGTTGTTCTCATATACTTGCATGTGTGTGCATAAATGTATAAATTCACATGTGTGTACATATTATGTAGCCACATGTATACAAATGTGTAAGTAGATGTAAAAGTTAGTATGTCCTAACCCATAGTAGTTATAACCTTAGCAGTTAAATGCATGCAAGCGTAACATGATCCATACTGTGAAAAGTAAATTACTGAACTAACAAGAAAGCAAGATACCTTAAGCTTTGCAAAACTGTAAAATTAATATTGCAGCTATGTCACCTTCGCCTGCAGCTGGACTGAGCAAGGGTGAAAGAGAGAGAGAAATCAATTCCACGAGTTTTGGAGAATGTAAGACCGAGCTGAGAACCTCTCTGTGTCTTGTGGTGTCCCACTGTGGTGTCGTTGGTGCTGTGTGACGGGAGGGCCGCGTGTCCTGGGCAGGAGGGCAGGGCCACGTGCCAAGGTTGGCTGCCAAGGTGTCAAGTCCTCACTTCACGCCATGCTAGATGTAGTAGACGGTGGGAGGGGATCGTGTTCCCATTTCATTCGTGAATCTGCTCGCTGCAGGATCACGTCACTCACCGCCGGGTCCATTTCTCTTTGTGGGCTTTGCAGAACTCTTCTTACCACTTTTGCGATGCTACCCAAACCATCTGTTTATTTAAAAAAATAAATATATATAGGTTTTAGACATTTTCTTCAAAAGGGCAAAGTTGTAGTGACTGGCTTCTGGAGGCTGTTTTTCAGTGGTTTTCAGCATAAAGTTTGAGCACCACCATGAAAATTTCCATTTGTCTTAAGAGAAGCCACTTTCTGGTCATAACTAAGGAAAGTGACTCCTCTTAAATCCCATTGAATAGCAGGGACTAACCAAGAGGTCCAACCTTGGCTTTATTGAAGCCCTGGGATGGTTGAGCTTTTGTTAGCAATCTAGACGGTGCCACTGAATCACTGTATGGTTGAACTGGAGCAAAAGCAGTAAAAGGAGTTTTGTTGGGCTTGTACTTGTGTCATGTTTGTGTCTGTACTGTCTGTATGTTCATTTTACCTGTGTTTCACCTGCCTGTAGTCCTCCCATTGGAAGGAGCATTACATGGATGAACCTGCTTTTTTGGGGGGATAGACCAGTCTTTCTGTTGCTTTGGTTCAATCCTCCAGCTACATGTAGGCTTGCTGTTGTCTCCACTGGCCATGAGTCAGCTAGTTGGTTCCCTGGATGAGGAACATAAGCCTGGAACATGAGTTGACAAGTGGGAAGGTGTTGAGCCATGCAGGGACAATGAGCCCATGCTGGAGCTCTCTGACAAAGCTGTTTTGCCTCCAGCAGATCCAGCACACATTCTTAATTGCTTTGGGCCTGCCTTTTCCAAAAAAAGCCTGTGAAGTGCTGGAGAGACACTGTGGCCAACCCTGATTGATTCACTGTCTCTGTTGTGTTGTTGTGCCCGAGGTCCTTGCTATGGCAAATTGCCTTCAGGCAGCTCCTCCTGCCTGATGAGCAGTGCAGGCTTCCAGGCTGTTTATCACCTGATTAGGCTGTAATTGCGTTTGGAGGGAAATTAGCCTGTAGTTTGGTAAGGTAATGCATAGAGATCTCAAGCTTCGTTTATAACTGCAAGCAATTAAAATGGGAAGATGGCATGTGAAAAGATGGTATATAAAATTATTGGCTATAAACTGGACTGAATGAAAATGTCAAACCAGACGTCTGTGCCTTAGCACTCACCTGCTCTTTTAATTTTGAGTTTTCCCTGATCTTGAATTCATATTATGTTTTAAGCCTATTGGTGAGTCACTAAAGAGATCGAATCAGACTCAGGCAAATGTGTGAAGCTGGGAAGCCCTGACTGACCCCAGCAAGCCCGGACCTTTGCACAACAGGCTCTGGTGGCGTAAAAAGCAGTCGGGGCCCCCTCTGACACTCGCTCATGTCAATGGAAGAAAACAACTATATCTGCACAGCAGTTTGTCTGCTCTGGGTATTGAAAATTAGCTCCTATCTGGCTGGAAGAGTTGCTTCCTGAATCTGAGTGTGCACTTACTTAAATTATATTTCTGAAAGATATAGTTTGGTTTCTTCGCTATACAGGCTGGCTGTAAAGGCTTGTAAAGGAATAGCTTTTTCTCTCATTAATTATAAATTTGGGGAGGAGATTATTACAAAATTAGTCAATGTTGCAGTTACCAACCAATAAATATTAAATGAGCCTCAAGTTGTCTTCTGATATGATTTAATGTTAGCAATTAATTTTGCATTTTCAAAAGAGGGATGAAAGCAAGCATGAATAAGTTAATATAAAACATTTCCGTTCAGCTCCGCTTCAAGGTTAGTGCCTCACTGTATGTAATATTCATTGTAAAAATCTTGCTGGTGTTCCATACTAATGAGTAGGTAAGGTCGTCTCTTTTTCTTTCCAGCTGTTCTTGTCTGTTCAGTGGTTTTACAAAACCCCATACATGAGCAAATGGAAATTGGGAGAGCTGCATTGTATTCAGTAAGCCCTGATTCACACCAGTTGGGGGTCTGGCCCACAGTTATTTAAAGCAATGTCAATAGCAGAGAGTAAACTATGCTCATGAAAGTTAATTAAATAGTAGAAGTCGTAACAAGTGGCTCTTTTGTCTCCCATGAAAGAGGAGGCAGCTGCATTGTTTCTGGCAGAGTGATTCTCAGTTCTACATATTTGTTTATTGATGATTTGGAAGAGGCTTTTGCCTTGGATAGAAGTGCTAGAACTGATGGAGCTATTACAGTAAGGAAATAATGGAAAGACACAATTAAGCACCTACTAGTAAGTAGAAAACATCAGGTAATTGTGGGTAGTAATCTAAGTAATAGCATAGCAGAGATGGTGGCAGAGGGAGCATCAGACTGTGCTTTTCCAAAATGTTAACTTTTCCTTCTTTCTCTTCAGTTCCAGATTATCAAGAGCAGGATATCTTCCTTTGGAGGAAGGAAACTGGCTTTGGATTTAGGATTCTTGGTGGAAATGAGCCTGGAGAACCAGTGAGTGCATCTGAGAGCAGGCTTATTTTAACTTGTGACTTATTCCGGAGTCAGCACAGTGCCATGTGCAGATGTGCTGTTCTGCGCTGTGGCATCTGTGTTAAAATAGTCACTGAGCTATGAATTTACATCCTGCAACTCCTTCCCTTCTCCCCACCAAACAAATGACCAAAGCCCGAAACTTAAAATGGGTTTGAAATCACTTGCCACTGCCTGTTTTTGTGATAGCCCAAATGAAAACATGTAAATTAGAAATTTTCCAGCCAAAATGCCTTTTCCCTTTTTTGGAAAGAGAAGGCACAGATTCCTACAGTGCCGGAGTAACTTCACCGAACTCCCTGAAGATAAACCAAAGCCGACTTTGGGATGACGTTCAGTCTGGAAATCCTAGAGGTAGCTGAAAGGCTAACTCAATCTCAGCATCCCTGACAACATTCAGCTTCTTTTAAATATCTTCCGCCCCTTCTGCTGGAACACATTTCCCAAGGCTGGCTGTCATTTGAGTGAGTAGACTGCTTAAAGAAGCAGAATGTCAAAAAGACAGTATTTTTATTACAATTTTCATGTTATGGGCAGTGTCCTGGTCTGTAGGGCACATGAAGCTGCTTCCAGAGGAGCAAATCGACTAAACAGCAGGCATTAGTTAGCAATTTGTGGTTGCTAATAAGTTGGGTATGAATATCAGCCCCCTTGTTGCCAACTGTCTTATGAGCATATTCTCACGTTTTCTTTTTCTTGTTCTTTTTTTTCCTTTCTTTATCCCAACTCAACAGATCTACATCGGTCACATCGTGCCGCTGGGCGCTGCGGACGCGGACGGCCGCCTGAGGTCGGGTGACGAGCTCATCTGTGTGGATGGGACACCCGTTGTTGGGAAATCGCACCAACTTGTTGTCCAGCTTATGCAACAGGCAGCCAAGCAAGGTCATGTCAATCTGACCGTAAGGCGCAAAGTAGTTTACACAGGTAGGCTGCAGTGTCGTGTGGCAGGCATAGATTTTCTTGCCAATCCCCATCTGTTCAGCAAATGGTTTAAAGTGCAACTGTTCCTCCAGTTCCTCCTTGTCATAATGACAAACTCAGGGGAAATAAGGTTTTTCTCTCTCTTTTGACAATTGTTGGCTTTTTTCCTTCTTGGACAAAAATGTTTGGAATATTTTGTTTCTAGGCAAGACACTCAGATGTCTTCTCCAGTCTTTATGAAGGTTTCTAGCAGAGTTGGGAGACATTTATTTGCAACGCGTAGATTCTCTTTTGGACCTTTGCAAGAATAGACTTTGCACTTACCTGCATGCCCATGTCTTGCATTTTTTTCCTAAAATAATTTTGCTGCCTCATAGCCCGGGATGAGGAAGAGATGCTGAAGAGTCCACAGGAGGGAAGGCAAAGGAAAAGAGGGAGAACATGGCTGAGTGTTTAGTAGTGTCCCAAGCAGAAAAGAAGCTTCATTGAGTTTGTACAACATGCATCACTAAAGTCAACTAACTGTAGGATATGAAACTGGAGGAAAGCAGTGTTGGTTCTGGAGGTTCAGGGACTGCATGGGTGGTTGTAATACACGGGTTTCTGTTTTTGCACATACCACAAAAGAAGCACCGACAGCCTAAATAGACCAGAGAGAAGCTGGCAGAAAGATGAAGGTGCAGAGAGAAGTGTCACTTCAGTCACTTCATGGTGGTGCCCTCCCAACTAGTGACACAGAAATGTCCTAATAGCCAAGCAAATGACATAAATTTGAGCTTTCTGAAGTTACGTATTTTATAGGAGAGTAGCTTCTGATGTTGTTGGCCAGTTTAGGAAGTTCAAGCTGGGGTCTATATTTTCCAAAAAGAATGAACATGAGGTAGTTATTCAAGCGTAGGCATCCATAAAAAAATGAATAGTGATGTACCTCAAGCTTAAAGGCATCAAAAGAACATTTTTGTTGAAAACTAGGCCCACAGTGGACGTTACTACTAGAACAGTGGTTCTGAAATAACTGTAAGGCTGGGTTCCTTCCAGACAATGTAAAGCAAATACTCATTTCTTCTTTCCATTGTGGATTCAATACTGGGTTATGTCTTTGCTCTGTTAGCAGAGGAGAATTACAGGAGCATCCTGGTGCTTTTGTTATTGCTGTCAGAGAGCTGCCCATGTGAGAGCACAAAAATAGAGATGGAACTTGGTAGGAAAGGAAGAGCAGCTGAATTTTTGGTGGTATTTTTGTACATAGTTTTCTTTCCGCTTTTAAAAGCTCTAGGCTGGGAATTATCATAAAAAGATTTAGATGCATGAGATGTTGGTGTAAAGCCTTGAAATTCAAGGGCTTGTAACTCCAGATGAGCTGTTTCAAAATCATTTCAAATATGGATGGTTATTTTGGGATAAATTACTCATTTTGTATTCATAAGCCTTTGAAGCCCACCATAACTTTTTAGACAAGCCTTGTCTTCAAATTTGGCCTCTTATTTTTCCTCTCATCTACATGCTGGTAGGAAAAGATTATTAACCTTAAGAGGTTCTCACTGTTCTGAAGTTCATATAGGGGAATATTTATGCTTTTGAGTTCCTAATATGTAGAATATTGTGGTTTTAACGCATGTTCAAAGTATGTAAGTCCAGACAGGTAATTCTTTTTCAGGAGTATTTGAAAATCTGTTCCCTTGGACCATGGGCTTGCAGGTTTCGATTTTGTGCTTGGCTCCGATTTTCTGGTTGCTTTTAAGATCTTCAACCCAATCTTGATTCATCAGACGAACTGGCAAAATGACCTGATTAACAGAGGCAGCTGTTCGATAGGGACAAGAGCACTGTGCTGCTTTTAGCTGCACAAAGGGACTGTGGGGACCTGGCTGGATAACAAAAAGCAGAGATTATTGTGGACCATAAGCTTTACCTGAGCTACTCCCTGACAAAGAAGAACCCTGCTGGGATGCAGACAGGGAACAGCTCTCCTGATTTCCCATCAGGAGGATGGCTCAGCTGCAATATGGTCCAGTACATTATGAAAGACGTGTTTGAGTTGGAGAGGGCCCAACTGGAGGGAGTCCAGAGGACCAGTGAGAATAAGGAGAGCTCTAGAAAACATGGTCTGCAAGGAAATATTGAACAAATTGGGATTGTTTAGCCTAAAGCAGAGAAGGGGGTGGAGGTGTTAAACTCCCCAAGACTCTAAGAGGCTGCTGCAAAGAAGGAGGGAATAATATGTTCTCCATATGCCTGCTAGATGGATGTAGAAATAATAGCCTTATGTTGCAGCAGAGATTTGAGTTAGATATTGCAACCAATAGATTGCCTGGGGAGATATTTAACAGCAGATTAGACAAACATCTGTCAGGACTGACAGTAAGTATAGATGGCCCTGACTCAAGCAGAGTGTAGACTAGATGATTTTTTTGAGATTCCTTCAAGCCTTGTGGTAGTTGATTAGATTTTATACTAATACCACATGCAAGCTCAGTTGCTGTGCAACAGTTGTGATATGTTTAAAGGCTCCCCCAAAACTCTGCTACACAGGACAGGTGATAGTAGGTGGTTCTTAGCTTAGTTTGCAAGTGTCTTTGCTATCTTGTAGGTGGTTATTATTACTGTTTAGAACAGATCATGCTAAAGGCAGTCAGTGCTGTCTAACTGATAGTGTTGAGTAATACATAGGTGCTAAGAAGGGGATAGCTGTGTAATCTAATGTAATCAAGGTTTAAAGAGCTAATGTAATCAAGGTTTAAAAATGTCACAGATGCAGGCACGTGATGCTGCACTGGTCTAGCTGTATTGCTGTGATGGTTGCAGCAGTGAGTGGCATTGATTGTACACTCTGTGTGCTGGGAGCACCAGCATGTGTGGTCCGTGGTATCACCTGACAGAGCTGTCAGTGGTGGTGTCCAAGAGCCCTTTCTCCTTCTGATCCTGATCCGTAGGTGAAAGCTCGAGATCATTAATTTTCCCAGGCACACAGAGTTTTTCCAGCAGGAAACACCACAGGCTGCTCAGCACGAACGTGCTTTTTATTCCTCCCCTAGTTCCCAAGGCAGAGAACGAAGTCCCGTCCCCAGCCTCCTCCCACCACAGCAGCAACCAGCCGGCGTCGCTGACGGAGGAGAAGCGGACCCCGCAGGGCAGCCAGAACTCCCTCAACACCGTCAGCTCGGGCAGCGGCAGCACCAGCGGCATCGGCAGCGGCGGCGGCGGCGGCAGCGGCGTCGTCAGCACCGTGGTGCAGCCCTACGACGTGGAGATCCGCCGTGGCGAGAACGAGGGCTTCGGCTTCGTCATCGTGTCCTCCGTGAGCCGGCCAGAGGCAGGGACGACGTTTGGTGAGTGCCCATCCGGCTGCTGGCCGCAACGGAGACGCGCTGTAAGGCTGCAGGCGAGGCACTGTGTAATTGCACTTAATGAGCAGGTCCTGATTTATGCAATTCTGAGTGCAGGTGGAGGTTGGGAGTTGGTAGGTGTTGCATGCTGGGCTTAGCTCAGCACAGTCAAGAAGCACCAAGTGAGAGCCTTGAACCTGAGGAGCAAACTGCCACCTCTGGCCATTCCCAGTGTTGCCTGAGCTCGCTGTGCGGCACGTGGCTGCCCGGCGAGCTCAGTGCCCACAGGGATTTGCTCCAAGGGATTCCCCCAAAGCTGGAGCGCTCGCTAGCGTGGGAAGGGAGTGAGTGCAGTGGGTTACATCTCTGGGTCCTGGATTGGAGCCAGTTGGGTTAAAAGCAGTAATGCTTAAACTGATTAACTTCTCTTTGGCAGTCAAGGTTATTCTCCTGATCCTCATTATGGGGTAAGCATGCTGCTAGCTGGAAAGTTTTAATTAGTGGTGCTTGCTGGTGAGACATGCAGTGGAGAATATTGTTAAAAGAACAGGTCTGCTCCCTGACCCCTCGCCACCTTGTGTCTCCCCTTCGCAGACTCCTTTCTTTAGAGCAGGGAGAATCAAGAATTTCCTGCACCAACACATTTAGTGTGCTGCCTTAACAAATCAGTCACGGCTTCTTGCTGTAGACAGCCCTTCTGCTAGGCAGACATCCATTTCAGGTGCAAAAGCAATGCAGTTCTGCCTACAGAGCAAATGAACCATAGTTGAGAAGCACAAATAAGCTGGGTTTGCCATTATGCCCAGCACGGCCTGCACTAGAGCATAAATGTCACTGCGGCAGGGGAAGCAGCTCCAGCTGCCCTTTTCTTCTCTACCTGTCTCTGCTTCAAGGGCCAAGGGCAGTGTCTGCTTTTACATTGTAGGGGAAGAAGAAGGTGCCCCCTTCCTCTTGGTCTGTGGCATGTGGAAAGGGGAAGAAGGAAGGTATCTTTTATCATGGTACCTTTAGAAGCAGAGTGGTGTTTTGCAGGCAAAATACATTGCAGTTTCCCTGTATGTCCTGCATGTTCCTGGAGGGTGCATGTGGCAAAAATCGCCTTACCTGCTTTGGTCTAGACTTTTTTCCTCGGAAATTTCCTGCTGTTGCCCACCACCAGTGGCCTTGCGTTAGTTAAAGCACTAACAATTACAGGATTGTTGTTTATGGGAGATGAGCTATCTCTAACACTGTTCTGGGCAGTTATAATATGTAGTGTAGATTCGGTGCATCACACTCTGTCTGTTCTCTGCAGCTAGGCCACCTTGCACTGTCCTCGTTCCTTGAAAGTGCTCTTCCAGAACAGGTATTTTGGTGCCAGCACACAACAGCACACTGCAATATTGATTAAACTGAACTCGGTCTAAATTTTCTGAAAGCATTTGATAATGTGTGTACAAATAATTTTTACTGGATAAGGAACATGCTTTAACTGTTCTCTGCAAGAAAGCTTTGACGTGAGATTGTAGAGAGTTGTGTTTGCTTTAGCCCAAGATACTGCCTAACTGGAAGTTATTTGTGCAGGGGTTCCTCGTGGAGATCGGTTGATCTGCAACTGTTTTTCCTTTATTTTTTTTTGAGTGTGCTCAACTTTTTCATAAATCTCTACATGAGATGCATTCTCTCTGCTCTGTGGTGCTTGCTTTGCACTTGCTTTGAAGTTTTTTCTCTTTTGTAGGTAGTATTTAGAGATGGGCCAGGCTGCTTCTAAAACCCACCTTGGTGTGGACTTCAGTCATCTGGGTCCACTAAATTGGACAGAATAGAAACTCATTTCAGATGCCCTCAAAACAGCTCTGAACTGGATGGGTCACTGTGTTATCAGAAAGAGAAACTGCCTAACATTAGAGTAAAAGCAAAACAAATCCCCCACCATCTGTGATTAATATTAGCACATTTTGCCGATTTTCATTGTGTCTTTCTAACTTTGTTCTTTCGCCTCATATTCCTTTCCGTAGCCTTTACTTCTTTATAGTCTTTTTGGTATTGTTATGCATGCAGCAATGTATATCTCTAAAACTACTAGTCAAATAAAAGATTACAGCACACGGGGAAAGTGCACCTTAAGGGTGAATGTGTTGTGCATGTGAGGTTTGAGATGATCACTCTGCAAGTCTCATGCTTCTCATCATGTGCTGTGCACTAAGGGGCCCTTACCCATGTAGGGAAGCCCTATGAAAACCCAATGGATTTATCTGATTTGAGTTCTCTATGTCCTGCATCCCAGTTCTACAGATATTGAGGAAAACCCCCTCATTTTGGGGCCAAGCAATTATGTGGAGTTTTGACTCTGGCGCACATTCATCCCTAAGTGCTCTCACTGTGTCTGTTAGACATCTCAACCATTTTGCGTGTGGTTTTAGAGGTATTTCTATCAAGTGGTCCTTGCTCCTTCCCTGCTCCCATCCCTGTGCCATCTAAGATCAATAAAGGGGATGGGCTCACGGGGCTGCGAGGTGGAGGACTGCACCAAGCTGCTTGGCTTTGTCAGTCTTGGCCCATCCCGTGTGGTCCCGTACCCTACCCAGTAGTTCCTTTATTCCCAATGGGAGAAAAGCAAACAAAAAAAAACCCTTATTTCTTACTGCTTCCCCATGCAGTGCTGATAGATTGGGTCTCCATGCTAGAAAGGGAGCCGTGTTCCCTCCTAGGCCTAGAGTGATGGTATCTTTCTAAACTGAGAAAGAACAAAACATTGGCAGAAGCTCCAAAAGCAGTTGTCTTAGAGGAAGACTAGAGATGTTGACATGTAATCTTGGGGGAGGAAGGTTATGTTTTGGAACAGCAGGTCTTTTTTTTTTTTTTTTTTTTTTTTTTTGGTTCAAAAATAAAATCAGGATTGAGGTTATTATGGGGCTGCTGAGTGCAGTTGTAGGCTTTAAAAATGTCACTGTTTATTAACAGAAATCAAGCATGTCGGAGGAGTTGATGGATTAACAAAATACTTTTTTTGTAAAAGAAATAAAGTATTGTGCACTCATGCTAGTTGATTGCCAATGTTTTGAACACTGGCAGCAAAGCTATCCTATAATAACTTTTGCTTGATGCATTAATTAATTAACCCTTAACCTTCTCTTTCCCTTTTCAACCCTTTTTCTCCTTTTCCCCTTCACCCTATTCCCATGTATGTAAACAAATTAAAAACCAAACCAAAACAAAAACAATCCCCAAACCAATACAAAAGCGGGAAATGCATGTGTGGCCATGCCTCACAAAATAGGTCGGATAATTGAGGGGAGTCCCGCAGACCGCTGTGGCAAGCTGAAAGTAGGAGACCGCATCCTGGCCGTGAATGGGTGTTCCATCACCAACAAATCACACTCGGACATCGTCAACCTAATTAAGGAGGCGGGAAACACCGTGACTCTGCGCATCATTCCAGGAGATGGTAAAGTACATGTTTGCTGATATTTTAGCTTGGGCACCCCGTTGCTTTCTTCCTCGTCTTTTTTGCTTTGGTCGGAGCTGTAGTCTTGGAGAACTCCTTTCCCAACCCTCTTTGGGAATTAGCGGTGGCTGAGGTTGTGCAGACTTTTTTTTTGTTGTTGTTGTTTTATATAGGGAAGTCCCATTTTAAACAGAGGGATGATCATTGACCGTATTTAAAAAAAAAAAAAAAAAAGTTTCCTTTCTTATCCATATTCCTATCCATATTCCTACAAGTGTCTCCATAAGATGACCTTCTGTAAATTCTCAATCTGAGTATTTCTGGATTGTATTCTTAGGTTAATTACGCAGCATTAGATTATTTGGGAATAGTTGAATTGTTGCACACTTAGTAACGCGTTAGAATCCTGAAGCCATCTATGCGTAAGCAACATAGTAAAAGACATGACAGAAAGACATAAAGATATTGTGGTGTTTTAAGCTTCTGGAAACGGAGATTGGTTCTTTTCTCTGGTTGTGTTGCTTTGGAGGTGATCTCAGCACGTTTTGAGATTTGACATGCACTAGTTGTGGAACTGCTTGCTCACTTGCAGCTGTTTTAAAACTTGCTGTTTTAAGTTTTAAAACTTCTTAAAGTTCTGAAACTGTGAAACTTGCATTATTAACAATTATCTAAGACAAGATTGCATTATTTTGGAACAGAAGGAATGGTCCTGTACTCTACTATCATGCTAACAGTTGAGAGTAGTCTATAGATCATGGAATTGAGTAATAAAAATAAGGATCTGCATTATCTATCAGTTTGCTCCAAATCATCCCTAGTTATGTTGCTAAATAGGAACAAAGCACAAGGATATGAAAAAATACGTATCTGTAGCAGAATTAAAAACACTGTTGTTCTAAATTGTAAATATTTTGTTGTTCTTTGTCCTTTTCTGCCGTAGACAGCTCAGTAGTGGGAGCTTGTTTGGCAGAAATCCTCTATAAAATTTGATGGCTTAGATGCAGTGTGCGTTTTTTTAGACTTATACAGGGCATTATTTGCAGTCTAGGAAATTTTGATTAAATGTAGGGAAAAAAAAAAAAAAAAAAAGATCTAGTTTGAAGGACATTAAGAAAAATGTTCCCCCATAATGAAAGCCCTTGGAAGGAGACATTTTCATTCAGACGCCTGGTTTTGCTGTCACTCCGTATATATGAACAAGTGCCACTGCACTTAACACTCCCCAACAACTACAGGGAATTTATGAATTGAACCTGGTATCTCCAAAGCAGGATGTAGAAGTTATTTGATTTCTAGTAAGAAACGCTCAGTAGTTCCCTAATATCATACTTGCTCGGACTGCTGCTATCTGAACCCATGATTATTTTATGTTTAGTTACAGGATAAAAATAATCCAAGGCCAGGAATGATCCAATTATAAGTTATTTTTGTTTATGATGATCTATTTTGCACGAGGGTTTTATTTTCCTGCTGTCTAAGGGCTTCCGGGTCTAATGGTACCTGATCCAAGGCTGCTTCCAGCAGATTGAGTGTTTATGAATAATGAATTGGCTGTAAATCAGGCAAATGTCTGATCTGGCCTCTGTGCACCAATTTTGAAAGACAAACTGGGAGAAATATTTATATTATATGTCTCTGTGTGTGTGTATATATATATATTTGGCATCTGATTAAAATGGAGGGGGTGGAATCTTTGAATAAAAAAAGGAATGATTTCTAAATTGTTTAAGAGTATTTGTGAGATGTAGGCTCCTTCTATGAATGCTCAACTAGCTTTGTTCATACCAATAGATGTACAATATACCATGGCAAGCTGCTTAGGTTGGAATACGTAGCTAAAGCTGCAACTGGTGTTGGGCATTCCTAGTGAAGGGAATGGTGGAAAGCAGGTGGAAAGTTGTGGTTTAAGGAGTTGCACACATTGCTGAGAAGTTTGCTTGAAAACCATGAGATTTAAGAAATTAGTGTCTTGGGCTTTCTTTGGTAAATCTAACAACTCTGAAGAGTACTTGAAGAAAAATAAGAATATATTGGAAGCTAAACTTCTCAAGCAATGAGGAAACTAAGGTTCGTCATGAGACTGACAATAAGCTTATATTGTTAAACTCTTTTAAAGTTATTAAAAATACCAACTCTTTGCTAGGTAATAGTCTTGCACCAACTCATTCTGCCAGGCCCATGTATTTGCAATTAAGTTACAGTGGCTCAACATGCCACCAGCTGATGCAATGATACAGAGAGCCTAAAAATTGTCAACTTAAATTAGGCACTTAACTGGTGTCTGAAGTATTCTAGGGCAGAACAGGGCAACAAATGAAATATTTAGGATATAGACCCACAGCAACTGTGATTCTCCTCGCATTTTTCCTATACTTGTCTTCTTTTCCTCTTCTGCATCTTGGCTGGCTTGTGCCTTAAACTTGTATTTCAAATGTAAGCAAAAATTATGCAGAACTCCTGACTCTTGGGATAGGCTGGGCTAAAGATAGGCACAGCAGTGTGGTGGAGATGCATCTGTACCAAAGATGTGTTGCTGCTCTACTTGGTATTCTCAGCATGACCTACTAAGGTTAGGAATGTTGCAGTCTCTTTGAAGCCCATCGTCATCTCCAAATATTTGTGGAAGATTTCAGAGGTTCTTGTGCTGGATGAATGCTGCACTCTTAATGATGTTTTGCGGCCTTTTTATGCTGGAGACACATTCCAGCATCAGCAAGTCTTCACGGAATACCTGGAGTTATGCCTTAAAATCCAAGGGCTTAATCACACACAGGGATATCCGCAGGCAGCACATCCTTTAAAAGGCATCTTTTGTACATGCCTAGTCTGAAGATGTTGCAGTTCCTATGCTGATGAAATAAGGCTGTAACCAGAACCTTTCATTGGCTGAGGCAAAAGAAATATAAATTTGCAGAAATGAGATTTTTTTTTTCTTTTAGCAGCTGGGCACTACCAAATAGTGGGAGCTTTCTCCATAGTTAGTAAAATGAATTACCAAGTGACAGGAGCACATGAGACAAGCGAGGGCGGGGTGGAAGACCTTGCAGTTTTACTCAAGAAAAGCAGGAGCTTCCACACCGTTTTTGTTCTAACGTTGTGGTGGCTTCAACAGAGCTAAATGAATGGGGTGTTTCTATTGATTGAAACTGACTATTTCCCATCACTGTCCAAGGGGGAGAAATACAGTCATGCAGCATTTTGAATGGTTAAGCATATGCTGCTGGCTCTTCCTCTGAATGCAAGCTTCTGTGCAAGAGGAATGGTATTTTGGGGAGTTGCTGGAGCTACTCAGGAGTGGTAGATTTGTCCTTAGTTAATGACAGTTACTAGAAAAAGCTGGGCCGTGAGGAATATATCACGATAAGTTTCAATGTGCAACTCAAAAAACCACTATTCTGTGCAATCAAGGTGCTGTACTGTAATATATACATAATAGCTCTGACCTAGCTTAGACTTTATTCTTTTAATTGCTGGATTTAGGAAATTTGAGCCTCTCCCAAATTACTAAACAAACAAACATAATGATACTATCCAGGGAAATGCCTTTGCAGAATATGTTGTTTTCTTTTTTTTTCTTCAGTAAATAAGTCACAGTCTTCCCTCATAATAAAAAATTTATTTTACAGAATCCTCCAATGCTACTTTATTGACCAATGCAGAAAAGATTGCTACAATTACAACCACACATACTCCTCAGCAAATACCACAGGAGACCAGGTCAGATTATTTTCCTTGAGGAGAGCGTGTTGACATGCTCTCCCTTTGGTTACTTCTCCATCTTCTTCACATCCCATGAGCTGTATTTTTCCTTTCTCTCTCTTCCTCTCTTTTTCTCTCATTCCTTTCAGCAGGAACAATGCCAAACCAAAGCAGGAATCCCAGTTTGATTTCAAACCACCCCAAGCAGCCCAGGTAAGGAGCATGTTCTAATTGCTATGTATACCACAGATAATTGCTTTCAATGTGCTTAAGGGCTGTGTTCAAATCTTTCCCAAGGAAATTCCTGCTGGGAGGCTGGTCTACATCAGTCTGTTTGGTGGAGAAAGAGGGATTTGTTGATTGGTTTCTTAATATCTGCTGCTGCTGTTTCAGCCTGCAAATGTTTCAAACACAGTCTCATCAAGATTAAAAAAAAAGGGGGGAGGAGGAAGAAGAAAAGGACTGCTAATGATTTTATGACAGTAATAATTTATGTGTTTGTTTATTGAAGTGTGTGTTTTGAGGGGTCTCTCTGGAAAGTACTGCAGCGTGCAGATGAGAAATTCAAAGGATGGAAAAGAACAGACCTTAATAAGGGGCAGTAATTGGAGTGCCCCAGCTTTTGCAGGCAGCGTCTTATTAGGGAGATTATCTCACTGTTAGCTTCCTTGCCACTGGCCAGCCCACAGCTGACCCCTTCCATTAGGGTTTTTGAAACATCTCCATGCTAACAGCATTTGTACTATAGAGCAAAATGTTTGTGCCTCTGAGCTGCTTGTAATGTAAGACATTGGGGGGTAACAAAAGGCAGCACCATGATATAGCTTCATCCAGGTTACCCATAAATATTTTGGTGAAGCCCAGTACAAGCTAAGCATCTTCCAGAAGTACCTTGCTTTCTCCACTGATGCTGGGCAAGGTCCTATCACCAAAGTGTCTAAAAACATGTGGGATGTGGCCAGGCCTTTTAATTCAATCAGCCCTTTGCAGCCCATCACAGGTGCTGCAAATTACAGGACAAATCTGCAGAACCAGGGATCCTAGTCTGTGTGCAGCAACTCAGCTGTTTTTTGTTTTGTGATTACAATTTAAAAAAAAATTATGATTATGTTTGCTGGTTGAATAATTTAAACATGAGAGATAGGATAGCATTTAACTTTCTGTTAAACTGTGCCTATGTTGTCTTCCCTCCAGCAGGACCAAGACTTTTATACTGTTGAGCTGGAAAGAGGAGCCAAAGGGTTTGGCTTTAGCCTGCGAGGTGGCCGGGAGTACAATATGGATCTGTACGTGTTGCGGCTCGCTGAGGATGGTCCGGCTGAGAGATGTGGCAAGATGAGGGTATGCACAAGACAGATGTTAAAAACGACACTCCTTTGCAGCAAGCTAACTTCCCTGCCTCTCTCCCAGGGGTGCTCCCGCTGCTGTGCCAGCTAAGAGGAAAACGAAGTGATAACCAAAAGGAGCAGGAGCTTCTGTTTATTTTTGTCAGCAATTTCTGTCAGAATCTGTAGAGTCTTTTAGAGCTGGAAGACTTCACCTCAGTCTTACTCCAGACTCAGATTTCCAAATTTTACTACATAAGCTGGTGCTTTATGTGTCACAAAGACACATGTGGCAATGAAAATTTAGTGGCCACAGCTTTTTGCCAGCTGAGGAGCTGGAGCCATGGGTAAAGATTCAAGGTACCCTCACTGCCAGTGAGGTATAGTAAGTATTCCTTACTCCTCCAATACAGGATACATAATTTATAGCGTATGTCTTTTCCTCTCCAGATACCATGTGAAGGGCATTTTCAAGATTCTTTTGCTAAGGGTAGATTTACAGGTGCAGAATTTTTGCTGACAGAAATAAATCTGGGCTGCTCTGCAAAAGCCAATGCTTTGACATGCTCTTCCAAGCCCTGTTTTCCTACCCTGATAAATGATTGTATTTACAAGAGCAAGTTTACTGATCCATACCAGGTATCTAAATCCAACTGAGAAAAGACCCTGGAAAAAATGTCTTGAATATCCCAGTTAGATGTAGAACAAATAACCACTTTTTACTAAGGATTTTATGAATAACAAAACTGGAAAAAAGTAAATATATCATGAGTTCAAAGCAGGCATTAAGTAATGCAGTAAAGCGAGGTGGGTTTTCAAAGCGCTGCAGAAAGATGCTGATACAGGAAGGGATTCCCTGTCTGGTTCCTGTCTCGCAGTCCCTGCACCCTGGTCTCTGCAGCCCAACTCGTGGCTGGGGCAGAGCTGTCCCTGGACAAAATCAGGAATGCGTAGCCTCCCCTCGGGCATATTCTTCATCCATTATTGCTGCAGCCATTCTACTCTTCCTCGGATGTTCACGGTGACACTTTTGGAGCCTCTTTTCTAATTTTAGCCTCCTCTCCTTACATTGACAGATTGGTGATGAAATCTTAGAAATCAACGGGGAGACTACCAAGAACATGAAGCACGCCCGGGCCATAGAACTGATTAAAAACGGTGGCCGCAGGGTCCGCCTGTTTCTGAAACGTGGAGATGGCTCGGTCCCGGAATATGGTGGGTCAAACTATGAAAACATTCCTTTCTTCCCTGGCATCACTCCATGAATGGTTTGTCTCAAGATCTGAAGCGGGGATTCTTTTTTATTTTCCTTTCTCACCAGTGTCTTACCAACCTTTGCAACATATGGTTAATTGCCTCGCTTGTGCTGACTTTTCTACACATTTCATCCTTTGCTTGCTTCCATGGACTTGGGGCACAGTGGGCAAGATCATCCTAGCAGTATTTTTGGTGATCAGAGAGGAAAACAAAACAAAAAAACTTATTGTCTTGTCCAGCCAAACAAGGAATGTCATTGAACTGTGCCAAACTGCTTCTCTGCGGCTGAATTGTGGTTTCAAATAGATCTCCACTTCTAATCAATGCAAAAACCGGGACCGGGAATTATTATTCTAAAGCAATGATTTTTCTGTTAGGCTTTTTTCTTAGTTCCTGTCTGTATCCATAGACATGAATGCCAAGATGGCTTATGGGATTTTTGCCTTCCCTTAATATTTATGTAAATATTTATAAAGTTATTTAAGAAAGAAAGGAAAAAAAAAGCTTTACTGCAGAAAATATATTGATTTGGCCTCCCAAGTCCTTTTCTTCCCTCTTAAACTGTCTGCTGGTTTCAACTTGTTAATTTGTAAGGTCTGGAAAGGTGAGGAGGTTCTGAAAAGGTACTCTCATGTCTGTCTTGGGGGAAACATTCGGTCTTTGTTTCTTACTAAGAATTGCATTAGAATTCCTTTTCTTCCCTCGGAGGTTGGATTGCTGGGTGGCCTAACTTAGCTTTCTATTTAATATTATAATTATGTCTTATTTATTTGAGATAATTGTCAAATATTGTGCCCTCGATGGAGGGCTACTCCCAACCAAAGGTCTTTGAGGTTTCTATAGAAACTGATGATTGAAGGGATGTCCTTTATACATTTCTCCTCTAATTTTGGGTTATTTCTGTGTCAGTAGTTCTGTGTTTATCACTCCATTTTCTAAAAACAAAGCAACAAGATCATTCTGCACAATTTATGAGCTAAATTTTCTTTTAATTTACTGTACCATGTTAGAGAATTTCTGCTCATTCTGCTCATTATTTAACTTAAAATGATGAATTCAGAGTATAGCAACAAACAATGAAAGTATTTAATAGTATGGAAGGGAAGCCGTGGGTTTACACTTCTGTAATATAAATAGCACACTGGAAGGTTCATTGATGGCACTGAATTTATGTAATGTTCTTTCTACTTTTGTCTCTTCCTATACTCCTTTGGATGTACAGTACTGTATCATACGCTAGACTTCAGAAATATCCTGTAAATTAAGTGCTTCACATCTCCAAGCATATGTCTGTTGCACTGAGGATGAAAATCCAACACTAATTTTCTTTTGGCTGAGCATAAATCACCAAACATTGGCTTTCCAAGCAAGGATTTAACATGCAGGGGCTGCACTACTGTAAAGAATATCCTTGTAACATTTGGGACTTCCTCTCCTCCGTTCTGTTCACTGCAGTCGCAAACGGTTACCCGAATAATGTTAGTTCCAATATTTTTCTGACTTGATTGGAACGTGCTTCTCTATGAGGCTGTATATTTTTGTAATGAGTTTTGTACTTATTTTTAATGTTGTGGTCTCTGGTGGACTTTATTTTCTGTCGTTGTTTGATTGTTAATGTTTTTTCTATGACATTCCGTGTCACTGTTCCAGCTGTCTCTTAGAATGGGTGCTCTCGTTGTCTGGGTTATCGAATCACCTCCTAGATGTCTCGTTATGTCACTATAATAACAACCGCTGTCTTTGCAGCCTTATATTTGGGTGAAGCCTAGACAATCTGACTGGAAAAAAATAAACTTTCTTTATTCTAAGATAAAATATGAAGATTTTTCTTTCTTTCACTTTTGTTATAGGGAAATCTAAATTTTCTACTTTTCTCTTTCTCTTTCTCTTACTTTTCTTGGTGCTGGGCTCTTCCTTCCTCAGCGATGATACCTCCTAATATCGCTGCATGTATGAGAAATGACAAGCTCGGGGAGTCTTGCTTCTACCTTATGGGCCATAATCAAACTACGGTTTGTAGCTAAAATCAATATTAGGTGTTTTTGTGCTGTGGCCTAATTCCCTCACATTGCTTTCCGCTTCGCTCTATTTTCTATCTGTCCAGCAATTCATTCCGAGCACCCTGCCTCCTTTGAATTGTAAGTACAATGCCGGCCACGGGGGAGCCTCGTGGCAACCTCACGTGGGAGCCAGGTTGCCCCGTGCCCGAAGCCACTGGGGCCTCTGTCCTCGCAGTGGGCAAGTGCAAAATGAGCGTGTTGGGGAGTCACGGCACGGGGTTTCACTGGGGAGCCTCAGAAATAACCAGGAGCAGCTGTAGGACATGGCAAGAACATGTGGAGCACTTGGCGTTGGGGAAGAGAAAGGAGAAATGCCCCCCAAAACGTGGAATTTTTTTGGCTTTTTGGCTGTCAGTATCTAGGCGGCCGGGCATGGAGTGAGCAGCTGCTGAGCTGCCCTGCAGGAGAGGCTTTAGGAGAGAAAACACACAAAAAAAAAGAAAATTAATTAAGAAAAAAAGCCCAATAGCCCATTAAAGCCACCGCCCCACATCTCCCATTCAGTCCATGCAGTTATTTTAATGTTTGCCGTGTCTCTAATGAATCATTCATAAACATCCACTACGAATGACATGGGTAATTGTAGCTTAGTGGTGGCACAGGGCTGGGCTCAGAGGGTTTGGGGGTTGGTTTGGGGTTTTTTGTTTGTTTGTTTGGTGTTTTTTTTGCAATTTTCTTCCTCCGCTTTGCGGTAGCTCAGCTCCTTCTCACCCGAAACGGCCACCCGGCAGCGAGGAGCCAGAGATGAGTTAGATCCAGGCCATCCTACCTGTTCCGATATCTTTCCATTGCTTTTGATATAACAAAGTCATAACTCCTGTCATCGTTTGTCAAGTCATTGTGGCAAAAGCAAAAAAAAAAAAAAAAAAATCCATTGGAGGATTTTTTTTTTTTAATTAGCATGTTAGATCGAGTGATGTCTTTAGCAGAAGGGAAATTAGGTGATTGCAGCCTGTTTATCACACCTTGAAAACATTGTGTTCCATGGTCAAAGCATCATGACTAAACTCCCCACACTTTGAGACTTATTGAAAATAAGGGCTTCCCACCCACGGAAGGGCAATTCCTTCAAAAAAGATTTAAAGAAACTTTTTCCTAGAGGCCCTTTTTTTATTGGAAATGATTAAAAAAGAAAAGCCTGATGTTATTCCCAGCCTTGAGCTTCGCGTGAGGCGCCCCGTGGCAGGAGGTGCGCAAGGGCCATGATGGCTCCGTGGTGTCTCCATGGGGGTCCATGGCAGCTCCAGCACTAACGCGCTACCCACGGGATTAACCCCAGCTCGGGGCCGGCCCCGGCCACTTTGACCGCTGTCCCTTTGTGTCACCGAGGCCGCGTGGAGGGGCGCAGGGCGGCGCGGCGGCCCCGCCGTACCCAACACTCTTGCTCTTGTTGTCTTGCAGACCCCAGCGGTGACGGGAGCGGCGCCGGCGCCGCCGCCGGTGCACAAAATGTATCGGAAATGAGGCTGGCGCCATGCGACCGACGGCAGCACCCATCATCGGAGTCCAGTTATCCACCAGACCTTCACCAACCATCACCACACGGGGACGGGCGGGCTTACGCTAGAGACCTGAGAGGCAGCAGGGAGGCCAGCAGACATCCCAACGAGCACCACACTTGGAACGGGACTTGCCGCGGCACGCTGGGCGGCCAGGGCCGGCCCGAGGCGCCGAGGCGGCGCGCGGCCGAGAAGCGGCGGGAAGGGACGCGGAGCGCCGACGCCACGCTGGAGCGGCGGGAGCGGCGGCGGGAGCGCTCGCCGCCGCGCCGCCGGGACGGCTCGCCC
>NW_020456198.1:3486855-3506012 GCF_003342845.1 Nothoprocta perdicaria
ATGGAGTTGTGCCAAGCACAGGATTGTTCCTAAAAAAAAGTCTATGAAAATGTAAGGAGTTGTCTGTAGAATAATGTCTGAATTCTCTTTCATTTTCTCAGCAGTGGCTGAGGCTGTGAGCACATCCTACCAACTAGAGTATAAATGACATTAAATAAATATTTGAGTTCAGGTTTGGGCAGTTTTTAGTCCGTCCTTCTGCAATGTTTAATACCCCACTACCTTTGCATAGTTTGGCCTTGGAGCACCAACAAATGAGCTCTGGCAGGTCAACAGAAAATAGTATGTGTGCTTAGCCTTAGACTTCAGAGCAAAATCAAATGTCTCAGTATAAGACCATTTCAGTGATAAAGTGAGCTAAAGCAATGAGCTCTCGTTGAGGTAGTGGGGATGTAACCCCACCATCTATTTTGCTGACTGGGCAGTGCACGGAGGAGGCCAACAGGCCTGTTCTCCTCAGCAGATCTTCATTGTCAGCATGTGAATTGAAAGTCCTTGGTTTCAAAGAGTTCTCTTCAGCTTCAAGATGGTGTTGAAGTCTAAATGGCAGCTGTTTCACCCCTTGAAGGAGTCTCATTAGCTTAAATTTTGCAGCATATGGTTTCTTAAAAGAGAACTTTTGAGGAGGTTTACTTAGCAGGAGGGAGAGAAGAGCAGAAAATAGTCTGCGGAGAAATACTGAAGCTGAATATATGTTTTTTAGTCATGTCTTAAGCAAGTCCACATGGCTGGTATAGTGCCTCTGAGTCCATTCCTAAGCTGATGTGGCTTCTTTTGGCTGCAACTAGTTGTCTACCAAGTAGTCTACTGCTTAGAGTACTAAGAAGGAGTTGAGCTTGTATGGAATGGGAATATCACCTTGCTCCCCATACTTTCACAGATGAGGCTTTATCTCCATCCCCACATCATCTATCATCTTAAATTTCCTTTCTCTTTTCCTTTGCATTTGTCAGAAATCTCAGACTTCGGATTTTCGATCTGTCCTTGAAGGCTGAAAGTTAAGTCCAATGTTTTCTGAGCTAAGAGCATGTGTCTGGGTGTATCTGTGGCTGAGCATGTTTATAGTAATTTGCTGAGTCAGGAGATGGTGAAACTGTTCCTCCAAACCTGGTGATTCTTCTAAGTATGAATGAGAGTCTTTGAATTAGCTATCTCGCTCCTTTTTAAGGATAGTCAGAAATAGGAATGTCTGGAGGAGTAAGTTGGCAGAAGATCATTCCATATGTGTTAGGGAAAATATTGATTGGATGTAGAAGCAACTTGCAGAGTTTCTTGAGGACTCAGACTTTTGTTCCACATAAATGAGCAGATTTTGCTCATTGTTTCTCAGTAAGATTCTTCTGGATCCTGTTTTTGCTTCTGAGACTTAAGTTTGCTTTGGAGACCCACAGGCAACTTCTTTCCTCTCTATTTGATCCAACAATTGTTGCCACTGCTTTGAAGTGTCAAGTCTACTGGCAAAGACCTTGTCTTACTAACCTTTGAACTGCTGTTGTGTAACATGGGACTAACTTCCAAGAATGCTAGGCAGTTTTTCCTGCTGTAGAACAGAGCTTGCAGACACGTTCAATGTGTCCTGTTCTTATGCGTCAATGGAAATGGAGATCCCAAGTGAAAGGCACCGAGACCTGAGGAGAAGGTGCTCTGTAAACCCAGATAAAGTTGAGAATCGCTCTCAGAAGGTGCTCCAAAATATTATGTTCTATGTTTCCTGATGTGACATAAAAGCTGAAAATTAAGATTTGTATGGTTGGTCTCATAGTCTGTGGTTGCAGCATTCTGAATTTACTATTCTAGCAATGATTTACTGAATGCTTAGAAGATGTTTAAAGATGATCCAAGTGCACATTGTTAGCATAATATAAATAACTCTACCCAGTAGCAGAAAGACGGGACCATGACAAAATATAGGGCATATGTTTCTTGTCATGCTTGCTTATTTTCCTTCTGGGGTGACTACACAGTTGTGGATGCATCAGACATCTGCTTTCCTTTTCTAGTCCCTTCTCTTGTTTTAAAGAATAACTTGTAGAGACAGGTATTTCTAGGCAAAATGCTGGGGATGACAGAAAATGTCTTCTTCCTGGAACCTCAGAAAAATGGCTAAAACAGTTCCTTAGGGGTCCTTGGAAAGTCCCTTATGCAAGGTTTACAACCTTGAAAAAAGTTTGGTCCTGAATAAAACAAACTGCTGGAAATCTAGCAGCTAGGAACTGCTAACTAATGCCTCCTAACCTGTGTGGCACATAGACCAAAACTGTTTCTCCTTGCCCAAATCCATGAGGACTGCAAGTTTGCTAGCACTAAGTTCCTCATGCCTCTGGGAGAGATTAGGTCTGGAAGTCTTCAGCTTAATTGTGCAGTAACAGTGCAAAAATATGCAAGCTCTAACCAGTTCCGAGCTGCTTTACCATGACAACACACGCACATGTCTGAGTGTCCAGCATTTGTGTCAAGAGCCTGGAATGAGCCTGTGTGAGGGAACACTTACTTGCTGGGCACCGTCTTTGTCCCATCAACCAGCATGTTCCAGCTACCCCCAAGGCTGCAGGGTCTTGGCTTGGTGGTTCCTGTGCCCCCATTGCTCCAGCATGGTCATGCAGCTGGTGGGCACAGCATTCCATATGATGTCCCAGAAGGACATGTGCCATACACAGAGCCAGAAAGGGCAGCAGAACTGCTCCCTTTGGCTGCAAGGCAGAATCTGCCATCCCCTATGAAATTCTACCGACTCAAATCTCTTACCTTGAAATTCTGCACAGCTTGGAGATGAATCTCTGTACGTGACTAATATTAATATTTACGATTATTGCTTTTGCTATTGCATTGCTTATGATGTATTGCAAAAGTTCATCTCTTTCTGCTTACTAAGGATTTCATTCATCAACCTGACTCTCCTTATTCCAATTACGATTTAATAAAGATAGATCTCTCTTCTGACATAGCTTTGTAGCATTTCCAAAATATTTATCCTGTTACTGACATCTTTGTTACAGATATTCAGTCTCGTGCATTTTACTTCAAAAACTCTTCCATAAGAAGAATGTACTCCACTTCAGTAGGTCAAAAATAGATGCACACTGACTTCAGGTTTAGACTTGTTTTACTCCCTGTTTTGTTGTGAAAAATTATCCATTATGATAGCTCTTGGAGGGAAAATTCAAGAGAACTTTCCCTTCCGTCCAAAATAAGTTTCTGGTTTTGGTATATGTTGTTATACATATATTTTTTTTTCTGCTTTGTATTGTCTAGTTTGCCTTTCTTCTTGAAATAGCCTATAACTTCTAAAGCCACATGATTTATAGAACTTACTGTATCTCTTCTGATAAAGTGGCAGTGGATTCCTGTATTTTCAACATGCTTTTTGTCTTTACCAACTTTTACTGCAAGCCATAGTAATTCGTTCTTTTTCAGTTGCAAGTTTTTGCACTAAAGGTGGGAGGTAGAAAGATTTAGGGCTTCATTTCTTGAAACAGCATTATATCAACCATTTTGTAGCAAAATGGAAAACCGAGAAAAATAGTGAAAAGCTGCACCAGCAGCTTTCATATATCAGGCTATTAGCAAAGACTGATTTTCCAGTTTTGCGTGAAAACAGAGCAACTTCTTTTTGCATGGAGTCCTGCCAAGCCACCATTAATTGTATTTAGTTTGCATGCTTTGAGCCCAGGTGAAAATGCTTTTCAAGTAATTAGTGGTGCAATCATGGGCACCCTGATTCAGAAGAAAAAAGCCTTGGTCAAGAAAGTACAACATGTGCACAAGCTCTATTTAAGTCAGGGGATGTACTCATTTAATTAAGAGCCTTCCTGAATGAGGCCAGGAGTGTTCATAATAGTAGCAGCAACCAGCACCATCTCAACCTGTGCCCCAACGAGCACAACTTGCTGTCTGATGATTATTTTCGTGATTTTCTTGTCCTTTTCCTTATCTCTTGAACAACTTCAACAAGGATCTCCATGGCTGAGACTTGTTCTGCATGTGCTACCAAGTAGCATTTCCTTTTGTGCACCATGAATGCATTTAAACTCTTTTTTTTCTCCTTTCCATCCTGTTATGGGCTTCTCCCGATCCATGAAGTACCAATTCATGGAGCCTTCCCCATGTTACTTTGCTTGCTCTGCTGTAAGGCACAGCAGCACTCAAAATGAGCACCTCTGTGCTCTGTTCTCCGAGGTGAACATCTGCTTTACTCTGGAAATAGCTGTAGGATGAGAAGAGCATCCCTCATCTTTCACAATGACCCATAGCAAATATTTAGTGGGTTTCTGTTTCTTTTCGTCACAAATTCCCCTGGTCCTTACCCTGGGCAATATTTCCAGATCTGTCATCATGTTTTGTAGCTCAATCTCAGAGGGGTACTCACGCTCACAGGTTGGATTAACCCCTCCAGCATTCACCAATATCCTGCACTTTCTGCAGTGGGTGAGCACTGTTTCCTATTGAAATTAGGGTGCCAAAATCCAGGTATACAGACCTGTGCGGATGATTCAAATAAAATCATGCTTCCATAGCAATTAAGTAGCTGTGTGCTACACAAATGGTATAAAAAAAAATCGCAGGAGTAGATGAAGTTAGAGTATTTTCTTAGGTGGAAGTGAACCAGAAATGCTGAAGGAAAGGAGTATGTAGAAACACAGAAAAAGCCAAGCACACAAAATACCCTCTTTCTTAAAAACAAAACAACAACAACAACAAAAAGGCCTGTCAGAATGATAGTCAGTGTAGCATTTAGCTCTCCATGACTAAGGTAAGAAAGAAAAGACTGCTGAAACCTATCAGAATGAAAAAGCAAACAGCTGGAGAGAGATTTCCTCAAGAAAAAAAATTAAAAAAAAAAAAAAAAAAAAGAATTTGTTTTTTGTTAGAATATTAACCTTTCAAAAATTCCACCTTCCTTTAAGCTTGTGCACACAGAAAAGAAACAAACAAAAAAAAACCTCCCATCAAATGTTACAGTGTTTTTCCCATCTCATCACCTTCCAATAGTAGGGAAATGCAATGGAAATATTTTAGTGTAGCAAGAATGTTAAAGCAGCAGAGGAGCAGAGAAGAAACAGAGAAAACCCTGGGCTGCTTCCCCCCCCCCAACACTCTCATTTTCTTGCTCTGAATATTTAGCAGGGTTAAAACTAGGTCAGACTCTACCAGCCGTGTGCTGAAGCTGTGGCGGTGACGCTCGCCTGGAGCGGGCTCTCTGTCTGCTGTCAGTTTGCTGGGGTGGTGCGAGATGCCCAGCGGAGGCCGAGAGCTTGATCTGCCGCGTGTGTGTAAATCTGGACAACTCAAGCTGCTGGGGAATAAGGCGAAGGGATGGAGAAAATATATACTGGGCGCTTGTGGATGCTGGGAGAAGGAACGGGAGTGCAACGTTGGAGATTTTGCCAGTAAGGGCTGTTTTGTGTAAGCGATGTTTATCCTAAACCAGGTGTCCGTCCCTGGACAGTAATGCACACAGGACCACCCTCGTGCTTGCCACAGTTCAGTGGAATTTCAGGGGAAGCCTGAAGGCCAAACCAGCAGCTCCGTGCGATGAATGGAGTCTATAGACTTTGTGCTATAAAGGTTGCAATTCCTTATCCAGGTTTTCCTTCCCTTAGTCGGGTAGGGAAGTGGTATGGTTTGGCATCACAGTGGGAATAGTCTGCCTTGGGGTGGCTGCACTATGTGGAAAGGTGCCTGGGGTTGCGATGTGCATGATGTGGCATGTTGCTCCTAGCCACCAATTACAGCTTTTTTTATACTGTAATAGACCTTAAAGGACAGGCCAAAGACTAACAGCAAAAACACCTTGGGTTTCTGAAATGAACCCTTCGTTACAGGGAAATTTAAATGCTGATTTGCTGACACTGCAGCGATATATTAGCATTGACAAATGGGCCTTTAGCAGCTCAGGGTCAATATTGACAAGGTGAGAGAGCTCTTTTCTTTATTCAGAAGTCAATAGGGAAGGAGACCTCCTCCCCGTGTGACTAAGAAACTCCTCAAATCAAAGCACCCCTTGATTAGTGCTTACTGTAAGAGACACTTGGAAAACCTACAGACTCTAGGCACCTCGCTAGTAAGAATGTGTGTCTCTTGTGTATAAATATATATTATTTTTATTTTCCTTTTCTCTTTGTCCTTTCTCAGGCAGTTAATAAATAAAGATTTTGGTTTCAGAGGGAACAGTATGCAAACTGCCTCACTGCAGGCACATAGGTAGGAGACTGGTGAGGTGGAAAAAGCAGCACCTAAATGAGGTTGCTGTATTTACCATCTGGAGGATTTCTTTCTCTCAGGTATTTGAGTTAAACTCTGAGCTTGGGGGCTTAGTATGAGGACTCCAGTTTGTTTTTAATCCTCTCACCCAGAACAAAGTGGTGATTATTCCATAAAGTCTTTACAATAGGAGGCAGGAGGAGGGTGATACACGTGAGATGATAGTTATCTAGGCACCTCTTGCATTTGGCCGAGTGGAGCTGTGAAATGAGGCCGTATATCAGTCGGTGCTGTTGCGTAAAGGATGCAGGCGTGCATCTGCCATGCTCCGCATGCTGCACAAGCTATTACCCTTTGTGAAAGGCAAAATATTTCACTTAGGATACTTGAGCAATCTGTGATGGGCTGTATGTACGCAGAGCAGCCAGGCATGAGCTGAGCTCCTAAAGCTCCCAGTCGTGAGCCAAGCACCAGCCAGCTAAAGTGCGAGAGCAAAACTTGGTGCATCCCCATCAAGCTGCCGCATGTGGTTCATCTCAGGACTGGTGGGACGCTCAGCACAGAAGCTGCAGGAGATTTGTTCATCCTCTGCCTTCTAAACAGGAGCAGATGCGTTTGGCAGCACTAGAAGCAACAGTCCTGAGTCTACCCTTGCTCCAGCAAGCACTGGCTTCCCTCTCGGGAACAAGACACATTTTATTTTGTGTGTGTGCTTGTATGAAGGTCCCTGTTCTCCTCAGATTTCCTGCATGCTAAACACAGACAGAGGCCTCGTTTTTCTCCATCACTAGAAGTGGGTTTCTTGGATGAAGATTTGACTCTATCAAATCATTTGCCTTTCGCTAAGCCCCACATGCCCCACTTCTTGGCAGTCTCTAGCTGTGACTACAAGCAGAGCTCTAGACCTGCGCTCTCCCCATCCTCACAGAGGGAAGGAGACTGCCAAGAGCACAAGGAAGCACAGACTGTTTTGGACCATATCTGCAAAGCTGTTTCACTAGGGCCCAAACCACTTGTGTGTCAGGCATGGGGGGCTACCGATCCAGGAGCCTTTTGGTTGAAATTCTCTATCAAGCAGCTGTGTGTTTGTCTTGGAGAGCTTGAAAGAGTTAGGGATCTGCCAAGTGTATATCAGGCAGAGGTGGAGAGCACCCGAACAATCATCCTCGCTGTGGCAGGCAATATATTATGGCTGGCTTGCCAACGTGAAAAGTGAATACAATTCCTCTTTGTGTTTGCTTTAGCGAGGGATAAGAGACTATTTTGCTTGCTCAGGTGTTTTGAGTCTTTTAACCGCCTTTGTCTCGCTGGGTTTGGGAATTAGCTTCTAAGTGTTTGCGCATTCTTCCTGCTCAAACTGGAGGTTATTTGTGCGTTTGTTCAGAAAGAAGCAGGTCTGCCAGACGTGATACTGCTTCACTCTCCTCTTGATTGCTTTGCTGCTGCTGCAGTTTTGGAGGCGAAGAAGCTGAAGTAGAGTTTCAGTTTGAGGGAATGAAGCACACAAGGGTGCTCTTTATTTAAGAAGCTGTTGCTATATTTGTTGAAGCCACTGTTGGTTTGTATAGATCTCCGATTCTGCTGCAGGTGAAGAAGATAAAAGGATGCTGAAAGGCTTGTGGGCAACAAAGACCTCTGAAACAGAAATGGGTAGGAGCAAGCAGTGGCATGCAGAAAGCCACGTACTGGCAAAAATTGGCCTTGGTTCCTGAAAAGTTAGCTTTTTGCTAACATCGTTCTCTGTGTCTAGAACAGCAATAATTTGCATCCAGCTGGGTCAGAGCCTGGCTAGAAGAGCTTAGGTTTGTTGGTCCTCATCCATGTAGTTATGCCCTTGATGTGACATGAGTGCCAAATGTGCAACTGGTAATCATTTTTGGAGAGTATTAGTGACACTGACGTAGTAAGGTTTTTGTAGGTTATCTCCAGATTTCATTCCCACAGGGAAAAGGAGCCATTCCATAATAATTTACCATGAGATCTACCTGGAGATGTCACAAAATAGCCCATCCATGAGGCCTGCAGAGATACTGGAAAGGTAGAGACTTTTTTTGTTGTTGTTTTTTTTGGTTGTTTTGGTTGTTTCTTAATTCACTGGGAATAATTCATCGGCTGACAGCTGTGCTTGTGAAATGCCGAGGTGCATCCCTCCGAGACAAGCCCTGACGATCCACTCGGCACCCAGTTTGGAGTCTCTGCATCTGTGCGCTTGTATTCACCGTTACGTAACCTCTGTGCCACCACCCGCGGTCGTTGACATTCGTTTATTCCTTCGTTTTCAGCTCTGTATGCGGCAACCTCTGTCATTTCCATGTTGGGAAAGGAGGCTGGGAACACGGTGACACAAGGCTGGGGCTCCTGTGTATGCTCCGATGGCAGATGGAGAGATGCTCTATACTCCTTAAGGAAGACAGGGTGCTCAAGGACATCTCTCCTTTAGATGAGTCATTTAATGGAAGTAGTGATTGTAAGTGAGACTTGTGCTCCACGGGGACAGGCAGCAGTAAATATTTTAACCTATTTTTCAATATAAAATTCCAATTTTACATGGGTGGCAAGAGTGAGAAAAACACAAAACCCAGCAGAAAGGACTCAAATCGTTCTTTTCAATCTGTCTCTCCTATATTTCCCTCTGCCATCCCCAAACTGTTCTATCAGCTTCACGTAAGAAGCGTGATGTGGGTACGGTTCTGAATTACAGGATAAAAGCTGCTTTTTACTTCT
The DNA here is from genome assembly GCF_003342845.1 of Nothoprocta perdicaria. Classification (NCBI taxonomy): domain Eukaryota; kingdom Metazoa; phylum Chordata; class Aves; order Tinamiformes; family Tinamidae; genus Nothoprocta; species Nothoprocta perdicaria. The sequence continues at coordinate 3,495,781 of NW_020456198.1, forward strand.
ATGATTTGGAGAGGTGAGAAGGTAGACAGGTGCTCTAGGAAGAGGTGCGACCAGCAGATACCCTTTCATTTCTTTTGGCTGTCTGCTTGTCTTGGAAGAAGATAAATCTTGGCTGCGAGACGAACCCTCCAAAACATCTACTCAATAATTTGCTACAGGTGACAAAGGCAGCAATGATAAGGACCATCTCCTGGAGACAAAACCAGGTCACCTGGAAACTCTGACTTCAACCTACGCATACCTCCATTTGGCCTCCTGTCACAAACTAGCTGAAGCTTGAAAGGATCCTCTTTATCTCTCCCCAGATAAGAAACTTGCCTCTCCGTAACTTTTATCTGAAGCAGCTATGCTCTAAAAATATGATGACTGCCTCTGCAACACTTGCCTGCTTCTATAACGAGATAATTGAAGATAAAGGTAATGTGTTTTTAATTTTGTATCTTTATTAAGTTTCTAGTAGGTAAATGTGTCGGACATGGTTTAACAAAGCAATTTGGAAATTGCTGTTGGAAGGACACAGCAACCATGTGTGAAGAGTACAGACTTAATCAGTATTTGCAGAAGCATTAAAGAGATTAGAAAGGGAGGCAAAAGGAGATGGCCTGTCCCTAGCTTTGGTGTGTCAGTGAATGCTGGGGCTAGGCCTCAGGTGGGGATGAGAGTGCTTGTGCCAGCACCATTTAAGCGAGACTCAGGAGCTGTGGCTTCTTGTCCTAGCTCTACTGGAGACATTGATATGGCTTCTGTGGCATCTTGTAATTCTTGTGTCACAGTGAAGTGAGGCCAACGTTTCACTCTGGAAAAACGTTAATAAGAGGATTTTCTTTGGACACTTAGGGGTATTGGTTGTAGCCAGACTCTCTGTTGATATCTCATAGGCCGACTGAGGACCAAATCACACATCCTACAGGCTTGGGCTTTGGTACCCTCTGCCACCAATGTGGAAAAATGCCTTTTGCTTCATCTCTCTTGCATTCTTTTTGGGCAAGATCAACTGCTCTATCCCAGCCTCTATCTACACTGTCCTTCACTTTCCAGAGGATGATGAGGAGCAGCTGCTCACCCCTCTGCGAGTCATTAGCCTAATCAGGAGAGGAAGGGTGGCTGTACAGGCACAGATAGGCACTGCAGTCAGGAACTGGCTCCTACTCTTTCATTCAGTGTGTTTTGTCCACCAGCCTTTACACAAAGGCCTTTTACCTGCACTGAAGGCATGAACACTTCTCTGCAGTTGAATCTCTGCTTCACTTCCCTCATTTGAAAAAGAGAGGATGCAGAACAATGTTGGTTTGCCAGCTCTCTGACATCTCTTTGGTTTTCTATATTGTCCAAAAACTCACCCTGCTCAGTCAATATCACACTTAGCCCCTCAGCTGTACAGGGAGCATTAGCTCACTCGTTAGTCTTCACATATTCAATTCTTTATGCTGTTTTTTCTTCCCATTTTTACACCTGGCTTAAAGCCATATCCCTCACCTTATGGAAATCTTACCCAGTGTACTCAGGTCGTAGTGGAAATACGTGTTGTTAGCTAAGCAGCCTCTTCAGCAGTGTTCTTTCAATTCATCACCTCTTAGAATTCAGCCGCTGACTTTTTTACCAGCAGCTGAATCCTGCCAGGATTGAATGTTAAAGCACTATATCCAATGTATGCAGCTATAACTTTAATAGTCATGAATATAAAAGGAATACATGTTTTTCTGTCTGGAATGGGAGTTTGACTCTGATTAAACTCTTAAAAATAGTGTTCTTATATTTCTTAGGAATGCTTGGAAAGTCGCAAATCATTTTAGACTAATACCAGAAAGAAAGTTCCTTTATTTATGTTTATGCCTTGCGGCTCAAATAAATGATAACAAATTCCATCTGTCCACTTAATTAATGCTCAAAGAGCAACAAAGAGGGCTGCCTCGCCATAGAGAATATGGCATTTGACTCAGCAAATTGAAAAGTCATGATAAAAGGTGATTAATGTTATTGAAAAATGCAATTACCAGTTGGCACAAGGCAGGTTTGGGTCTTCACTGATTGCCAAGGAAATGTGTGCTGTATATAGAAGACACTTTTATGTTGCTGGTCTTGAGTGAGCTGTAGATGGTTTATGACTTCTCTCACCTCAGAAAAACTGCGGTGACGACCGGTCACTGGAGTCCACTTAACTGCTCTTGGACAACAATTTCATTGTCCCCTATACAGGCTCCCCTGCCCTCCTCGTCTCCCTCCCCTGCCCTCAGAGCTCTTGACATTAAAAGCTATTGATGGATGAGCTTGTTTTAACTAATTTTAAATCCACTTGAATATGGTGGGTTTGAAAGTTCAATGCTGATGTAACTGAGTTCATGTCCTGAGGGAAAGTAGCATGTCGGCGGAAGGGCAAAAAAAAATTCCAATGGGAGAAACTGTTAGAAAAGAGAACAAGGGAGCAAGGAGAGACAGCAAGGATCAGCTAGTAGTAGGAAAGGAGCAGAAGCAGAGCAGAAGATGGAAGATTAAATATAGTGTGTGGGCTATAGGTATTTGAGTCAGACTGGCTTGTTCCTGAAGTTGTGAGTAGCTTCCTGAGTTTTCTTCCTGACTGAATAATGGCTTCATTAAGAAAATTAAATCTGTTTTGAAAGGAAAAATGTGAATTGTACATGTGCGGGGCTGAAAAAGCTCAAGAACTTGCCTCTGTGTTCTAGACTATAGAAACTTACATTTCCAAATTATTCAGTGAAATCCTTCCCTTCCTTTTCTTGCCTTTTTCTCTCCGCTCTCCGTGCTTGGATAACCAAGGAGAACAGGATTAATGCAGAAATACAGCTCTAATGGACTTGGAAAGGGTAGTTTTCAACCTGAGGGAACTTGAAAAATACCATCAGACACACGCTGGATTATATTAGGTGAGCTGCTGTGTAAGGCTGAGCTGATCACTGATATGCACTGATAGACCATCCACCTCTGCAAAGTGCTGGTGCACCCTGCAAAAGGGCCTGTGTGATCAAGCAAAGGAAGCTTGTAATGACTGGCTCAGAAGTAGTTAAGATTACATAAAGCAATCGTACATTGCTTCCAGCATCTCTCCTAGAATATAAACTCTCTTTCATCACTGTTCTGAAATATTAATATGTGCTTAAGTCATTGCATCACATCTGGATGGCTGACAGCATGTAATAGAGGTCAGGATGGATTGTATTTCTCAGTCTTCACTTCAGTGGTCAGGAACTGGCTGGTGTAGATGAGGCATGCTTATAAGATTATAATGGTAATTTGTAAGCCTTTGCTTGAAGCATTGCAACCGAGTCTGTTGTACAAGTGAAGCTGATGGCTGCAATCCAAGTCTTTGATAAATCACTTTATTGCTGACCTAATGAGTTCTTCATGACAAGAAGATTTCTGCAGCGGCTCATTCAACAAGCTATTTTCTGTATCGGTGGTCAGGATTGAAGAAATGGTCCCACGCAAAACAACTGGGAGGCATGCTACTTCGCAGAGATTAATTGGAGACTTGATTGGTCCAACTGTTGAATGCCAGATGTTTTCCCCTTTGTAAAAGATTTGCCAGGCAGTGGCTTAATTTAGATTTGCTTCATTAGCTGCTGATGTCATTGTGTTCCACCTTATTCAAATAATTGATAAGATAAATTTCTTTTGTTCCTCAGAGCCTCATTCTGTCTTTCAATTAATCATAAGATCTTCATTTGTGAGGGCAGAGAAAGAAAACCTTAGAATCTGCTCCAAGAATGTGGGAAACGTCCACGAAGAAACTTCTTTCTACTCATATGGAGACTTCCTAGTGAACCTATGTAGGACACCTGGTTACAGGAGCACAGAACTGGGTGCTATCTGGTGAACTTACTGCCCCATGCATGTGCTAAGTTCCTCCCTCTCTCATCAAAAAGATGACACAAGCCTTCCCCTGCGCTCCACCTGATAGCCAGAGTGCTGTTTTTCTTCAATTCAGGATATAACATTTTGTGGGTTGGTCTCTGGATCCAGGTGGCTCTCGCATGGAAAAGCAACAATATTCCTCCTACCTGTGTATTTAAAGGTAGGAGGGGACTGACAGCTCCATGAGGCTCCTTGGCCCATCACCCACCACTCATCAAACAGCCCCCTTCAGTGGGCCTGAAGGTGAGGGACCAGTTTCTTGAAACACTGGAACCCATTTTATTGCACTGAGATCTCCTTTAAGACTCTAGTTTTATATCCAAAAGGAGCTAGCTGAGGTTTTTAGAAAAAAATGGTCTCTTAGATGACTAATTATAAGGAGATGAGTATTAGCTAATGCTTCTGGGCAAAATTGTACTACCATACCAGTCTTCACTATATTTGCTAAAAATGAGGGAGAAAAAAAGGACAATTTTTGCCTGAGTTGGAACATTTTCCAGGTCAAATCTCTTCTTATTTCGCTGTTAATCTTGGAGTATTGAAGACAGTCAGGGCCATGAAACTTCCGTGAGGTTGGACCTCAACTAATTAAAATGAAACCTTTTCTCTCCAGAGACTCCATGTCAACGTCGGTGGTACTGGCTGCCTAGACTCGTGAGACTCACCGTGCTGGTTGCCATGTATGCAGTACAGTGGGAGTTGCTTTTGCTCCTTTCACTGGGGTGATGGAGCAAAGTGCTGTCCTGAAATTCCTGGTAGCCATCAGCATCCCCAAGAGGAAATCAGCATCTCCAACACGCTCTGCTTAAACATAAGGTAAAAAAGTGCTAATTTGAAGATAACACAAGATTCCTCCCCACCTCAGCTTTAAATTATATTGAATTTAAAAGTTGTTTTTCAAGGTGAGACTCCTGGCTGCCTGAAAGAACAACCTGTTCCGCAGTCTCAGAGATGGCCCCATTTTTTAGCTAAAATGTTGAGCTTACGTGCCTGAAGCAGACGCTGCTCCTCTATTGCCCATGCTTCTTGCTTATGTTGCCACCCTCGCCATAACTTTTTTTTATTTCATATTTTTCCCATTCTTCCTGCAGGGAAATTCCTGTGTTGGCCACAGTGGCCAAGTTTTGGTCTTTCGCAGACACTTTTATTCTTTCTCCTTCTTTGAAGAATTTCCTCTCATTCTCTGTGGCAACCTCTAGGACTCGGATGAAAAAGGACAAGTCAAATACAAATGTACCAGTATTGCCAGGGCTTGCAGGTACCACCTGGAGTTTGCAGCTGCATCGGAGATGATGAGACTGAGCCCATTCCATCTCTCCTCATCCTGATCATCCCTGCAGGGTGACTTAGTGCATCCATGGGCCATGTGTGTCCCCAGGAGCCCTGGAGTAGGAGGCAGCACCTCTGTTTCTATAGTGGTCCTCTCTGACCTGCTTCCTATACTGCTCTATGTAACATCCAAATGAGAACAAGGCAAACCCTCCCTGCTGACTTGGGAACCAGAGAGGGCTGAAAAGCTGCTTGTGTCAGAAGCAATAAGTGATGTGAGCATCTAAGATCTCTGGTTGTCATGTAAAATCAGGAATACTTTAAAATACTCTGGCTATTTTAAATCAGGGATATTTTAAAATACTCTAGCCATTATCTTCATGCACGATAATGGAGCTGCACTTGGTTTCTGCATTTTTCTAATATCCACCCTTTTAGGAATTTTATTCTGAAAAGAGTTTCAAAATTACATGAGTGCAAACCGTGTGCTTTAAACAAATATCTATACCAAGTTTTACTGATGTTACAAGCAAACAGGGGCTGCTGGGACTGTTTTTCCTATAGCAGAGTGAAACTATCAGAGTTTACACCAGCAGAGAAGGATTAATTTTAATATTTGGTGTGTGTTTCTTTCAGGACTGACTTGTTCAGTTCATTTTCTTTGGTTTTAATCCTTTGCTAACTTAAGCAATGGTAAGTAATGGTAAGTAATGGTAACCAATGCTCTGCACCTGTACATTCTTAATTGTGCAATGGTGGCTGATTGTAGGAGTGATATATTTGTTATAATAGGTAAGAGAAGAAAGATGTGTGATGTTCTTGGAGCGGGGAAGAGGGTGAGGAAAATTAGGCAACCAGTTTAATTCCCTACTGAAATGTGCCTTATCTCCTATCTCGCTGTGCCTGTGCTAAGCTATCAGCAGCTGTGATATCACAGCTGTCAATTCACATAACCTTGCAACTTACGATTAACAGGATTTCCTCTTCACTTATTAAAGTAATAACAGGAGATACTCTGTGCAAAGCAACAGAGAATTGAATAGCTATTGAATAGACTGTTTCCCAGAGTTATTTCTCTGTTTTGGGGGCAAAAGCTATTAAGCATGATGTGCTTAATACTTGCAGTCACTCGCAATGTCACGGGCTGCATCTAGACCAACACAAGCTCAGTAAGTCCCTTGGTCTCAGCTGTGCCTTAGGCCCTTCCCAAGAGGCTATCTTGGCTATTCCATGTTTTGTCGTCTTGTCCTAGTGATCTTGTGTGAACTTCAGCAATTCCTTTCCTTGTGTTTCCTGTATAGAAAAATGTACTCATATCTAACCTGCCAGAATCTCAGCTGGGCCCACCAGAATGTACTAAAAATGTTAAGGCAATAAAGAAAAAGGGAGGCAAACCTCTCAGGCTGTCCTTTTCAAATTTTGAAAAACTCACTTTTGCCACGAGCATTTTATCTCTAAATCGAAACTTGACATTTTTTGATTTAGCAGTAGTTATATGCATACCTGTGTGTATAGATATATATTTATGTATGTGTGTGTATCTGCCTGCCTTGTCCTATTGCAAACTGCTACGTATATATATATATATATATATATAAAAATACATTTCAGCCTTGACTCACAAAAGTATTTAGTGCCTCATAAATCGTGTTGCAGTTCTGGACATTTCATCTTTTCTGCTGGCGTTTCTGGTGTAAGGCTGACAGATTAAACAGCAAAATTTTTCATTCGCTAGCTGTTGTAATCAACTACCTATAAGAAGAGGTGGCAAAGTTATTTATATTGTTCAGAGAGAATAATTCTTCTCTTTCCTTCCACCTACCTGGGAGAAAAAAAAAAAGGCTGTAGTAATGTAGGAGCTTAGAATTTCCTCTGGAAGTGACTTCAGTTGACTTACGAGACAAATAGATACCCTTCCCTTGTTTAAAAACAATGCTTTATGAGTCCTTTAAACAATGAAAATAGTGGATGTACGGTGTAAATATTCTGGAGCAAAAAAATGCACCCATTAATATTTGTGAAAGAATTATCTAAGGAAACTGATGTTACAAGTGATTTCCTGACGGCTCTGGTAGGCCATCGGGCAGCTGTCTTAGTGCCTCCACTCTTGATTTCCATCTCCAGCTCTCTCTGGGTTGACGTGGCCATACCCTGCAGGTTCCTAGTGCAGCACCAAGTGGGATGTTTCCACTGAACATGTACTTATTTATGCACTGGCACTGCACCTCTTCAATATCTGAGGTGGCATTACAGGGACCTCGACATGCCAGAGCTGAATTCCAGGTGTGGACGGAGAGGTTCTCTTGGAAACCAAGGATCTTGCACTCATATCTGTTCAGGAACACTTTATGGGGGAGAACTGACCGAGGATTTGTCTCCTTGCACAGGGGTATTCTGCCCTTCATTCGTTTTCTTGAGAGATGTTTTCCCATCAAAAAGGGAATGAACGTCTTGCCTTCTGTCGGTTCTCCCGCACCTTAAGAAATGTTCATTTTCATGGTCTTGTTTACTCATGCAGCGAAAAAAGGTACCTGTGCTTCCTAGTCATCCGGTACGAATCTACAATAAAAATGAGGCATATACGCCATCAGAGACGTAGCTACAGGCAAGAAGCAAAGTGGGCTTAGTGACCTTGATGTGCATCCCCTAGTTGTTATGGCAACAGGCAGCTGAAATCTCTGTTGCTAAGGCTCAGAGAAATAAAGCAATATCCATCATTTAATAGGCATTATTCTCTAGTAACTTAATTTTGAGTGTGCTGCAAGCAAAGCTGCAAAATGAGTCAGCAGATTCAAAATAGTTATTTTAATATGAATGAAAGGGATTTTTTTTAAAAAAATCTTTTCTATCCCCATCCCTTCCCCTTCAACCCTTCTGGTTTAATTGTGAGGAGCAGCCATAAAGGATTGCAAGCCCTGGGTGAATGGGGGAGATAATTCACAGCGGTTTTTAGGAGCCAGGTGGTGACACTGAGTGCAGCTTTGGGGCAGGAGGGACGGATGCCATGTGCTGAACCCCTGCAAGACCAGGAGACACCGTGGCCTGGGGAGGCCTCTCCCACCCCAGAGCAGCAATTTGCACCTTGTATTTATGAATAACCGATAATACTAGCAAGTTTAGACCTTCTTGCCTTACTTTGATTTATTTTCCTGCTGGGAAGGTCTGGAGGCATCGTACTTCTATGCTTATTTGACTGGAGTTAAGATTTTGTTGGAGGTCTTAGATATTTGTGATTATTATTCCAAGAAGAGCTGTATAGCTTTATAGGTGAAAGAGACTTCATTTCATTGGTGATTTTTACAGTTCACAAAGAAAGATAAATATCCCTTTAAGAAATCCTGGTAAGCAAAATATTGGATAATTGTTTTTGATTAAATTTTTAAATTTTAAACAGGTTGACAAGGCTTAGAAAAATTAAGAGAAATTGCAAAATTCAAGAACAAAACAAGCATCAGAATTCAATGCCATTTCAGTGAAAATGGCAGAAGAAGACTTGAAGTCTTAATCTCAGTAACATTCATGGGCATTGAGTTCATGAAGCGGGGAAGCACCAGCCAAATCGCAAGTTGCTGTATAAATGAAAGCCAGCGTATGACTGACACGTCGCTCTTTCCGAGTTGTTTCAGAGGCCTGAAGTCAAAAGCAGATCCTCTTCCTAGGGAAGCCTGCTATTTTCCCTAAAATAACTGCATTCAATTACAAGCAGGGCACAAAATCCCGCAGAAATGCCAGTGCAGCCCCGCGCATCCCCTCCCGCGACTGGGAATTAACGGGGATGCTCCCAAATGCGAAATCCGCGGCACCTTCCCTTCCCAGTTCATTTCCAGCAGTGCCAGATGTGAATTTGCAGTTCAGGGGAATATTGTTCCCGAAGCAGCAGTGGCATCAGCAGCTGAAAGCCGTCGTTAGGTGTTGGTGCCAGCAGCAGGCTGATTGCTCATCAGCTGGAGCCCGTTCCCGTGCAGCCGGAGCCCGGCGCAGCGCTATGCATATGTATTCCTGCTTGGAAAGGGCCACAATCAGCCTCCTCACACGTCCTGCCAAGATGCCTCCTGGTTTCAGATGCCTTGAGTGATTACAGGGAAGGGTTTCTTCTGCGTTTGTATACATCGGCATTTATCAGGCTGTTCTCCGCTGAAATCAGTGGCATTTTGCTGAAATTTAGATGAAAGTTGGAGTCTATCCTGAGGATGAAAGCTAGGCCTGTAGAGGACACTTGGTTTGGTGCCCTGAATTCATGTGGCTTTGAAAATGTGCCTGGACCATCTCTGTGGTGCTGGGCTGCACAATCTTGGATGAGTGGTAGGATTTGCTCACATCCTTAGACATTGCTCACAGATAGAGAGCATTGGTAGAAGGCTTCCTTTGGCTGCTTTGCTGGATTTTGTTAAGGTTGTTCCTCCAAACAAAGACGTTTGAGCTGCCTTTTGGGCTTTAACCCATCTGTGTGTCCAGCAGGATTCCACTTCTGGCTCAGCCCTGTGCAAAGAGCCTGGGCTGGAGGCGGGTGGTTTTTCCTCTCGCTGCCAAACGGGGCTGCTCAGGGTTGAGATCTCCTGACCACCCAAGCCATCCGCAGATGATTAGGCAAAGATTTGCACACATATCCAGAATAGCAAAAACAATGGTGGAAATTGTGGAAATTCTCCTTGCGCTGAGGTAATCAGCCATACAGTCTATAGGGAAATAGTTGCAAGAGATCTGCCCTATCAGGATATTACTAAGGGGTAAATAACTCATGGAGTGATGCCTTGGTGCGACCTACACGTTTTTACTGACTGTAGAGTTATATGTAGGAATATGAGAGTGTGAAGTGGCTTGTAGAATGTCTGTTGCTTAAGAGAAGAGGGTTTCGTTTGTTTGTATTTTGTTTTATAATTGAAATGCTGAACTCTTATCCTGCTGAATTTTCTGTTCTACTCTTTTAATCATTGAAATCCATTTCCCTTTTTCTTCTCTATCCATCTTTCAGCAAGAACTGACCCCAGCCAGTGTTGCCGTTGGTAGCAGAGATTTTGTTTTTCTGTGCAATACTATCAGAACTGCTGGGTCTGAAGTTTTATGACGTTCTCTGATTTAGTGTTCTTTTTTTT